>NC_056736.1:606226815-606533690 GCF_019279795.1 Protopterus annectens
ATTCCTATGTCATATCTAGCCAAACTTCACATTAGGAAATTCCAGTGGTATGTCAGATCATTCTGGATGCAACATGCTCATCCACTGGATTTTATTTCTCTCCTTCCCTGCTTGAAAAATAACTTCAGTAGTGGAATTAACACATTACCTTGGATCCCAGGGCCTCCTCTCCAGCTTTTCTTCTGTCTCAGGAGTTATTTGCAGGCACCTCAAACATGGGATGGGGGCAGCCTTGGCTTCTTCAAAGTTTCAAGACATATGGTCTCCTTCCCAAATGAAGAAACACAGAAATTTAAAGGAGATGAGAGCTTTCGTTTTGGCCCTGCAAACTTTTCACCCTCTTTTTTTCTTTCAGGTCCCCTAAAGTGGTTCACAGACAACACCACAGTTCAACAAGTGGGGGGAACCAAGTCCTCTCTCTTGTGCAGGTTAGCTCTCGAGGCTTGGGAGTTGACAACTCTGTATCAGCTAACTTTTCTGGCAGTTTACATTCCTTCCAGTCAGAATGTTGTGGCAGACTCGGGACATCTATGGTTATGTTAAGATTTTACCCAACTATTCTTTATTGTGCATTATTTTATATTCCCTAATACTTAACTCTTTTCAACAGCAGCTTCAATTCTCGATTTGGCTAAAATCTCTACCAGAGCAGGTCCTGCACTTAACACTCCCATATGCTTTTCTGTTTGCCTACACACTGATATCTGTTTATGGTAGGGAAGGCAGTGTCAACCTGCAGTCCAAACGTCTTGGCTTCATCTCACTGTGTCACCTTTTCCCTCTCTAGTTATTTACTCCCAATACATTGGTTCATTTGCCAGTTTTCTCCAGTAAGTTCCAGCCCCAGCATGCTTATTTTGTGTGCCCCTACTTGCAGTCATCTCTAATACCAAAATATATTTTCTCCCATTCCCATATTGGCTTTGTTCTTAGAATACTTTATGAAACTTAATGAATATAATATTATGTATGGTGATGGTTCTCCTTAAGAATCTGCATCCAAAATCCCACTCTCTCATATCTTGCATCAGCAATAATCCCTTTCTACTTTGAATTAGAACCTTCTGCTTATGTGCATGGACCTTAACAGAGTCGTTCCAAAATATTCCTTCAAATCAGGTAATCCTAAACTATTTTGTTTTATTGGAAGCATCAACTTATCTTGCCCTGTTCCCCTCCCAGGGAACTTCCTTCAGCTATTGTACACAACTCCTCTAGTTGACAAAAATATGTCTGATCTGAATATAACAACATTTTCGCTGCTTGTAACTTGCTCTTGTTTATGGATATGGTTAGTGTCAAGTCTTTCAATTTTTATATTATATTTTGCTTAATCTGTTCCCACATATCCTTAGCTGTCATAACAGAATCCTTTTTAATCCATCCTCCTAAATACTTCATCATGTGTTGTCACCATAAATATAGGCATCACTGAACCAATTCATGTGTGTACAAAAAAGCTATAGCTAAAACTTATTTTCATTAATTTTATATCCAGAAAAGATATGAAACAACATTTTCCACAATACTGAAATGTCTTTTTCTGGATCTATCAAGCTCAAAATAATATCTGCAAGTAAAGCCAACTTTTCTTGATTACTGATCTCTGGGCTTTGTCTTGGTTCCTGTGCTATCCATACCCTTATTTGGATAAGAGGAAGCTTCTTTGTTTCACCAGTGGGAGTGGGGAGCACTGAGCAACCTATTTGTCCCTAGAGGATTGGTTCCAGCCCAGAAACTTGTAGTTTATTGGCCATTTTGGGTCAATTCCTGGCTCTTTTCAACCCCCTGCTATAAAGCCCGCTTTTGCGCGCTTTAGCACGAAGTTGCCCATAGAGCAGCGCAGGGCAGCGCCGGTTAATCAAGTTTAAATTATTTCTGGCTCCGTAAAGTCTGCTCTTCAATTTTTCCCTTAGAACTGTTCTACTTGCAATCTATACAGCCTATACTCTATCTGAAAAGCTCAGCACTTGCTCCTAAAGCATTTCTTTATACAAGTAAAGCACTCTTAAACAAAAGAAAGTACTTCATTCACCTAAATTCCCTTGAGTACCCATGTCCCTATAGGTCCTTTCTGACTCAGTTACACAGCAATCTTTTTCACTATTTCTAGCATGTCGAAGGATCAGTTGCTAGCGTCCTCTCCTGTTCAGCTGGTGAATCTGGGAATCTTGAGGCAATGTTACAGTTGCCTCATGTACACAGACAACCCTCTCCTCCTCCCAACAAATACAAATATATGCGAGAGATGCAACTATATAGCCAAACTGGAGACTGAGCTCCCTCAATTCAGTACTGGCAAGACCAGTCAGGAGGAGAAGGTAACCACGCACACCACAAACCCAGTCTCACGTAGAACTATCACAATTGCAAACCAAACACATAAACACACAAAAACATACTCGGAGGCGCTGATTAAAAATCTACCAAAACAACAGAGGCCTCCAAAGCAGACACCCAAGCAACCGCCATCTCAAGGCATAGCACATGCAACACATAGTTCACATAGTCAGTGTGCTAAACAGTCACAGCCCTTAAGGCCAAACAACATGCCAGACACACTTGTAATAGGTGACTCCATAGTCAGACACACTGACGCAGCTCACCAGACTGAACAAGGAGAGGGTCACAGTAAGCTGCCTGTCGGGAGCTAGAATCCGCCACATAACACAAGCACTCAGGTCACTCCACAGCAAGTACAAATATGACTCAGTCATTGTACATGCCGGTGTGAATGACCTGAGACGTACCTCCCTGGACTACATGAAAAGAGACATAGAGGTGCTCTCTGATTATGTAGCCCAGGCCGGTATGACCCTGACCCTGAGCAGCATCTTACCCTCACCAAGAATGATGCCACAGTACAAAGACAAAATGATCAGTTTTAACAATTGGCTTAATTACTGGTGTCATTCTAAGGGGATCCAATGTCTGTCTGCTTGGGATGACATGCTTGACAAGCCACGCTGCTTCGCAAGGGCCTGGGCTTCCGGATATTGGCCAAGGCTCTTGCCACCCCCATAGTGCCTTTTTTAGGCAAGGCTCAAAGGACAAACCTACCTCCCTAGAAAACACAAGTGGAAAAAACTAAGGGTAATGCTGCTCAATGCCAGAAGTCTAAACCTCAAGATGCACGCCCTCGAAGCCCTTCTCAGTATGGAGAACATCGATGTCTGTGCAGTGACTGAAACCTGGTTCAAGGCTCCTGAGAGCACCCCAGCACTATCAGGTTTTACCTCATATCATGCTTTCCGGCCCCAAAACTTGGACCGAACCAAAAAAGGAGGGGGAGTATCCATATTCATCAAAGCTACCCACACCTCCAGGTTAGTGGCAACGCACGAAGCATCGGAGACCATCCAGGTGCAACTAACCATAGGCAAAACTGCCTTACAGTTTGTAGCATGCTACAGACCACCCTCTCAAACTCAGGAACCCCACACAGCCTTCCTGAAGACACTAGAGAGTATGAATGTCTCTCCAAATACCATTATATTGGGAGACTTCAACTACCCAAACATAGACTGGGAACATTACTCAAGCCCCAACACCCTAGCCCAAAGGTTCCTAGAATTCATAAACTCAAATGCAATGGAACAACTGGTCACCATTCCCACAAGAGGAGACAGTATATTAGACCTGATCATCACAAACATGGGGACAAAATGCTCCACACCGGAAGTATATCCCTCTTTGGTAAGATCAGACCATAAATTAATCTCACTGGAAATCCACATCCCGCCCCCACCCCCCTTGCACAAAAGACCACAGTGAAGAACTTCTCAAAAGCCAACTTCACACTTCTGAAGACTGAAATGGTATCCTTCAAGGCCCCTGGGCTAGTGGAAAAGTACAGTTTTGTACCTACCATAAATGTAGATGTTCGAGGATCCCCATTGCTGCAGTCCTTACTATTGGGTATAGTCCGCGTCCAGTCGGCCCGAATACCAGAGTATAAGGCTGACGTCGGTCAGGGCGCATTAGACTGACGTCAGTACGTCAGGGTACTAATGCGCATGACCGACGTCATATCCTCAGTCTTTTCTTGCCCCAGATGTCAGAAGACCCTAAAAAGACAAGGCCCAAAATACCTGCACCAAAAATATGTACAATATATACAAGAATATATACAAAAATATAAGCATGTAACCTCACCTACACAACCACCCCTAAACACAGAGGGAAGGAGGGAGGGTAAATTGGACTGCAGCAATGGGGATCCTCGAACATCTACATTTATGGTAGGTACAAAACTGTACTATGTTCTTCGTTCCCCATTGCTGCAGTCCTTACTATTGGGTAGAATCCCAAAGCAGAGGTAAGGGAGGCTGGCAAATCATAAAGAAGCAGGAGCTGACAACATGCCTTGCAAAACAGCTGTGGCAAAACCAGCCCTAGACTTAGAGTAGATAGGAAGGTGATAATGCTTAGAGAAAGTATGCACTGAACTCCAAGTAGCTGCTTCCAAAATATCCTTAGTTGCCACCCCCTTAGAAATGCTGTTGAAGTGGCAGTAGCCCTAGTGGAATGAGGCCTAATCCCAGCTGGAATCTCCTTGCCATGATGGGAATAACAAAATGCAATGCAAAAGCCAATCCACCTAGAAATAGTTTGTTTTGACACAGGCTTGCCCTGTGAACTCAAAGCAAAAGAAACAAACAACTGCTGAGACTGCCTGAAATCCTTAGTCCTGCTTAAATAATAACGCAATTGCCTGTGTACATCTAAAGTGTGCAAAATCTTTTCCCTTTATTTTGGGGGTCTGCATAAAAAGTAGGCAAATGAATAGTTTGGTTTAAAGCCACACTAGAAACCACCTTAGGCATAAAGGAAGGATTAGTACGTAATGATACCCTATCCTTATGGAAAATCAAAAAGGGCTCTACTGCCATAAGGGCCTGCAACTCAGACACCCTTCTTGCAGAAGTAATAGCCAACAGAAAAGCAGTCTTCCATGACAAGTATTTCAATTCAGCAGTAGCCGCAGGCTCAAAAGGTTGTAGAGTAAGTTTTTCCAACACAAAATTGAGATCCCAAGCAGGAGTAGGAGCTCTACGTGGGGGGTCTTATATTCTTTGCCCCTCTAAGAAACTGCTTGAACAAAGGATGCGAAAACAATGGTGGGTCACAATCATAGTGAGCTGAAATTGCTGCAGCATGAATCTTAATGGAAGAGAAGGACAAACCTTTGTCCAATAACTCAGTAAGATATTGAAGAGCCACACTCACATTAGGCTCAGAAACCTGCAAATTCTTTGCTGTACTCCAAAATAAAAATCTCTTCCATTTTTCTGCGTACACTTTCCTTGTACTAGGTCTTCTAGCTTCCATAATCACATTTAAAACTTGTTGAGGAAGTTGAGACCTGCTGTGTTTCAACACAGAATATGCCAGGCTGTTAGATGAAGAGAGTGAAGCTTGACATTGAGCAGATGACCATCCTTCTGAGATAACAGATGAGGAATCAGAGGTAAAGGCCATGGAGGCTTCCTTACCAGACTCCGTAGTAGTGGGTACCAGTGTTGCCGAGGCCAATCTGGAGCTATCAAAATCATCCTTGGCCTGTCTTGTCTGACCTTTAATAGTACCTTTGGAAGAAGAGGCAGAGGAGGAAAGGCATACACATGAAGGTTTTTCCAACTGAAAGACAGAGCATCCACTTTCCAAGCTGTGTGATGAAACCCCTTTGTGCAATACTGTGGCAGCTGGTGGTTTACTGGAGAAGCGAACAGATCTATGTCTGGAGTTCCCCATGACACTGTCAATTTTTGAAATACATGAAGATCCAATTTCCACTCGTGGGGATCCATGATTTGTCTGCTTAACACATCTGCTAAGGAGTTCTGTGCTCGCGGCAGAAACCTTGCCTGAAGAGTTAGTTGCAAGCTTAGCGCAGTCTCCCATAAAATCATTGCTTGCCTGCATAGAGGATAAGAATGTGTTCCCCCTTGCTTGTTGATGTACCACATGACAGTTGTGTTGTCTGTTAGAATCAACACCTGCCCTGGAAGAAGTAACTCCTTGAAAGCCATTAATGCAAACTGGACTGCTAACATCTCCTTCATGTTGATATGTAGATGCTGTAGTCTGGCAGGCCACTTGTCTTGTATCCACTTTCCATTTAGATGAGCTCCCAAGCAATGTCCGAGGCATCTGTCGTTAAAATCTGACTCGCCTCTGGCCGGTCACAGAGAGTCCCTTGTTTAGGTGACATTCCTGAGCCCACCACAAAAATTCTTTTTGAAGGCAAGGTATTATTTGAATGACAGTGGCCAAATCCTGGCAGTGCTGTGTCCATACATTTTTGAGATACCATTGTAGCTTCCTCATATGCAGTTTGGCATTGGGAAGCATCAGAATACAAGATGCCATGAACCCTAATGCTTGAAGGACTGTCCTTGCAGTCAGCACGGACTGATGAGATAGTTGATGGAAGTAAAGTGACAGACTCTTTTGTTTGTCCGGGGTTAAAAAGGCCATCTGGGCTGCTGTATTCAGTCTCACACCCAGAAAGCACATGTCTTGAGAGGGTACTAGACTGGACTTTATTTCGTTCACAGAATACCCTAGGCATCTTAGCACTGCTATAACATATTCCAGATGCTGTAGAAGGTTTTCCTTTTCTTGAGCCAGAATCAGGCAGTCGTCCAAGTAAGGATAGATTTGAATTCCTTGAAGCCTGAAGTAAGCTATCACTGGAGCCAGAACCTTTGTGAATACTCTGGGCGCAGTAGATAAGCCAAAGGGCAATGCAGAGAACTGATAATGAGAATCTCCAGCTCGAAACCGCAGATACTTTCTGCAACTTAGCCTTATAGGCACATGAAGGTAAGCTTCCTTGAGATCTAAAGTTACCATCCAGTGATCTTTGCCCAGCAGAGGTAAAAGCTGTTGTAACGTCAACATCTTGAACTTGGGAATGTCCAGAAAAGTGTTGAGGAGAGATAAATCCAAAATTGGTCTCCACGTGTTCCCCTTCTTTGGTACTAGGAACAGGCGAGAATAAAATCCTAGGCCCCTTTCTGATACAGGGACTGGCTGAATGGCCCCCATCTGGAGTAACTGAGAAACTTGCTTGTGAGCCTCTTTTCTTTGTGGAGGAGGAACGTCTGGCATGCCTTTGAAAGGGGGCATTGTATGGAAATAAAATCTGTAACCGTGGTGAATGATATCCAACACCCATTTGTCTTGAGTAATTAAATCCCAATTTTCTTTGAAAAGAGACAGTCTTCCTCCCAAAGGAGCTGCCAGGCGAGAATCTACTGGCAGCTGAAAAGACAGGTCATTGGGTCTGTTTACGAAAGGACTGACCCCTGCCCTCACCAGAAGTCTGAGCAGGTGAACTCCTGTTCTAGGCCTAAAAGAACCTTGAGCCCTGCCCCTACCACGTCTAGACCTACCCCTAGACTGGGAATCATAAGCAGGATATGTCCACCCCTTAGCAGGCCAATTTCTACTAAACTTGGTGGCTGCACCTGCAAAAATCTTTAACAGTTTGCATAGACTTAGCTTTGTCCTCCATTTTCTTTAAAACTGCTTCCACAGGCGATCCAAACAACACATCAGACTGTAAAGGAGCATCCAAAATCCTTGTCTTAACATGCTCAGCTAAATTCTGATCCCTCAACCAGGCATGCCTGCGAAGAACAGAACTAGTAGCAGCCACCCTCGAGGAGGCCTGTACAGCATCAAAACCACATTGCAAAGAATGCTTACCCACTTGTTCAGACACATGAACCAAATCCAGCAACTCTTTACACTCAATACCTTCCGCCAAAGCATCCACCTTAGATTTTAATTGTGAAAGGAGATAATTCTGATATTTTAGCATGTGAAACTGACAATTCAACGCTCTCATGGCTAGAGTGGAAGAAATATACACTTTCTTTCCCCACCTATCCAAAGCCCTTGCCTCTTTATCAGTGGGAACAGGATTTTTAACCACAGAAGCCTTAACACCTTTAGGCCCTTGAGAAATAGTTTCTGGGTCCGCCCTAGGACTCTTAAACAAATACTTATGAGCTTCGGGCACCCTATAATACCTATCAGGCTTAACAGGAGCAGGAGGCAAAGAGTCAGGGTTCAGGGAAGCCTCCGCAAAAACATCTTCCACCACATTCAACACAGGAGGAATAGCTAAGGGCCTATGCTGGGGTAAAAACAAGAATTCCCTAAGCCTTTTCCTGGAATCAGAGTAATCCTGGCCTTCCCATTTAAAGTGCTCCCTCATGGAATGCAGAGTCTCTGAAAATGAGAAATCCTCAGGAGGAGAAGCTGTAGGAGTGGAATCATCCACATCAGAATCAGAATAAGTAGGATACTCCTGCAAGTCTTCCAGAAGACTCTGAAGCCTCTGAACACTGTTCAAAACTATCAAACTCGGTTCCACCCTAGGCCTCTTATCAGGAGGGGCATAGAACCTCTAATCATAGTAATCAAATCTTCTGCCATTTTAAGCATATGTTTCTTAGGTACAGAACCCAAATGCTAGGAGAAGCCCCCACTGAAGCTGAACTTGGCCTACCTCTCAAAGAAGTTTTGGCAACAGAAGGAGAGGCTCTAACTACCTTGGGAAGAGAGGGAAGAACAGTTACCTGAGAAGCCCCTCAGCCTGGCCTACCTCCTGAGAAGGCACATCCTGTAACAGTAAAGTTTCTGCCTGAGACTCCATGGAAACTCCTGGCAAAACCTCTGGCTCCACTGAGCCTTCTAAAGAACCGACGTCCGGGACTGCCGGTTCATCAACCCTAGGCTTCGCTGTTTTGTCCTTGCGCTTCTTGGCTGAAGCGGGCGTCGGAGCATCCGACAGCATTTTATAATTGCAACGCTTCCCAAACACTAACCTGGCACAGTCTAACCTCCTCTTAATAGTGCGTTTGTTAAACCTAGCACAAGAGCGGCAACCAACAACGCCGTGCTCAGGCCCTAAACAAGGTATACACAAGGTATGGTAATCCCTATGAGGTATCTGTTTCCCACAAGAAATACAGTTATTCACTTTTTCTGACATCCGGTTAAATACTGAGGCAAGAAAAAACCAAAATGTTCCCCAACGGGGTACTTAGCCAACTCTGTTTCGGTCTGAAACTCCGGTTTCGGAAATATTTCAGAACGCCAACCTGCACTCGCAAAACTGCTTCTGCATCGGACCATGCGGCAAAAAAGACTGAGGATATGACGTCGGTCATGCGCATTAGTACCCTGACGTACTGACGTCAGTCTAATGCGCCCTGACCGACGTCAGCCTTATACTCTGGTATTCGGGCCGACTGGACGGCGGACTATACCCAATAGTAAGGACTGCAGCAATGGGGAACGAAGAACATCCACAACCCACACTGCTGAATCCTTCGCAAATGCCTTCTACGGGCACCTTCAAGAATGCATGGATCATGCAATCCCAAATAAAACCAAGACCCATTCCCCCAAAGGCAGGCGCCCGGTCTGGTGGACCCCAGCCATAAACAAACTCTACAACAGGAGGAGGAAGCTACTACATGACAGAGCAAAATCCCTAAAAGGGAAGACATCTCTGATCAGTACTAGCAAAAAACTACGATCACTCATAAAATCATCCAAGGCCAACTTTGAGAGAAAAATCGCAAAAGACAATCACAAGGCCTTCTTTAGCTATGTTAGAAACCTGGGTGGAAACTCCCAGATATGCTCAGTTAGTCCAAAATGATACAAAATACACTGAACCCACTGACATTGCCAACATTCTGGCAGACAGGTTCAGTGCAAATTTCTCCTCCCCCTCCCCCCCAAAAGGAGAAATAACTATCCCAGCAGAGTGTAACCTGCCTAATATCTCAGATGCCCAGGTGAGAGCCGCCCTCTCTAAAGCTAAAAACACAGCATCAATGGGACCGGACGGTGTCCCGGGCTGTGTGCTACATGAACTCCAAGAGGAACTAAAACCACACATAAGGCTACTGTTTAATCTTAGCCTTACTACAGGATACGTACCCAAAGAGTGGCGTACGGCGACAGTGGTACCACTTCACAAAGGCGGTGCTTCTACGGACCCTGGAAATTACCGCCCCATAAGCTTGATGAGACTGGTCTGCAAAGCTATGGAGAGGATCATTATGGAACTCATAAAGACATTGGGGACCTACAGACATTGGATCCTACCCAATTTGGCTTTGTCAAAGGCAGATCCTGAGTTTGAACTTGATCGACTTTTTTGAAACAGTCACTAAGGCCATTCACACAGCCTACCTTGACCTTGCAAAAGCCTTTGACACAATACCCCACTCGGGCATCATAGACAAACTCACCAGCTTAAATGTAAACTCATATGTCACAAGATGGGTTGCAAACTGGCTCAAGGACAGAACCCACAGGGTCAGAGTTGCTGGAGCTATGTCAGACTCTAAGCCAGTCACAAGCAGTGTCCCACAGGGCTCAGTCCTGGGACCCCTCTTGTTCGGCATTTATTTTTCTGAGGTACAGGCAAACATAGGAGGATTGTGGCTGACAAAGTTCGCAGATGACTGCAAACTGGGCGCCATAATTGATACTCCAGCGGACACAAACATCCTTCAGAGAGGCCTCATAGAAATGGATAATTGGTGCCAGAGCCATGGCCTTAAGCTGAATGCCAAAAAATGTATAGTCATACCCTTTGGGAAAAACAAGGTACCCACAAATTACCACATAGGTGGTAATCCATTAAGTACAGAAGAGGTAATCAGGGACCTTGGGACCCAGGTTGACAGTTACCTCTCATTTGACACTCACATTGCCAAAGTGGTTAGGAAGACCTTCTATATTGCCCACCTTATCATGAAGGGTTTCACATCTAGATCAAGAGAGGTCATTGTGCCCTGTACTCTTCTCTTATCAGGCCAATGATTGAGTACAATGCCCCATTTGGGATGTATCTTACCCGTCACCTGCAGCAGTTGGAAAGACCCCAAAAGTTCCTCACCAAGAGGATAAAGGGTCTTAAACATATGTCATATGCTGCCCGACTGAAAAACTCCAGCTCTATTCAGTCGCATACCGCCTACTCAGAGGTGATCTGTGCCTGACGTACAAGGCCATGTCCAATCCGGAATTAATGGACATGCTCCACCTCAGTAAATCCAAATCCACCAGAGCCACGATAGCAAGAGACTTAAACCTCAACACAGAAATAAATAGGACGTGCTGGAGGGACAGATTCATAACCCAGAGGCTCCCTACACTCTGGAACAGAATCCCAATCCATGTTAGGCAGAGCCCCTCACTGACTCTATTCAAGAGAAATCTTGACGAGTGGATGGGAGATCGTAGGTTTACCCCGGGGGTCATCTCTGTGTCACTACTAGACAGAGGCACAGTAAACTAAACCCTAAAAGGGCGTAGTATTCTCATCCTAAGGGGTGGTGAAAGCCACACACACTCTGGCTAGGCTTATAAATGCCCTAGGGCAGATAGCCTAGTACGAACCTATGAACCTATAACAAATTACTTTAACAATTATATTCTTGAATTTCTGAGCTCCTTATTTTCTTTCCCAGTGGCTCTAAATATAAACCAAGTAAAGGGGAAAGAGAACATCCCTGTGTGGTTCTCTTTAAACCCAACTTATTGAAAAGGAACCCTTCCACTTTACTTATTGCCTCTGATCCTTCATATATTAACATCATTATTGCATCAAGGAATGTAAATGCTTCTATTGCTGTACCCAAGAAATCTCAGCTTAAACTGGAATGCTTTATCTGCATCAAGACCCACCAACAATAGCAGAATAGCTTTCTTAAGTTTTGTTTCCCACTGGATCATTATTGTTGTATTAACTCATTCTCTCCAGTACAGCTCTTTTGAGTGTGTACCTTTAACTACTTGTGTGTGTGTGTGTGTGTGTGGCTTGAGCCTTTAAAAAATGAAGACGTCCTTCTATTCCCATGTTGCAGTATTCATCACATATGGACTTTCTCCTCTAGCTACTCGAACGACCGGCCAGTATGCAAAAGTTTTCAGTCACTGTATGGTGCATGGGACGTCTGATGTGGCTAGCACAATGTGAGCCATAAAAGTGACATCTGCACACCCCAGCCCTCATAACTTCTCGGCCACCAATTGAACATCAGGTGTTCCTGCCAACCCAGCTGCCGAATTAAGAGAAATCAGATAAGTGCCCCATTGGGGAACCTTTCGGTCATTTTATTTTGTTTAATGCCTGATCTGAAGTAGGAACTTCATTTGTCAGCAACCTTTGGGATACGGATCCGAGCCGGCAACTTCTACCACAGCATAGATCCGAGCTCCTAGCTCCTCCCTTTACCCATAATCCACTGCCAGCCCTGACTGACCTCAGATCTAGTTTGCCGCGCTTCAAGCTACAAGCTGGATTTCGAGCTCCTGCTATTTGGATAACTTTTGTGAGAAAAAACTTTACATTTTTCTTCCCTTTTCTTGTGTGAGTGTGTACGAGTGTTTAGGTATCCTATTTTTTTACTTATTTAACTTATTTTGTGTTTATTTTCCTCCCTGCCCTCGCTGGTCGTAGTGTGTGTTTGTGGTGTGTGTAGGGGCCTAGCGAGTGTGTTTTCTGTATACCATGTCGGAGGCCCCTAAAGCCATCTTTTCAAAATGCACCGTGTGTGGCCATAAGCTTTCACCGGCGGATGGCCACACCTGGTGCGTTAGGTGCCTTGGGGTTGAACACCTCTCCTCGGGATGTGTGATTTGCGCAGTGTTCAACCCCAGGGCACTTAAGGACCGGAGGTCGAAGCTGATTCTGGCGGGCCTTTTGCCCCTGGACTCGGCTCCGGCCTCCGGTACTTCTGTGGCCGCTACCCAGCCCTCGGTGGTAGCCACCCCTGTCTCCCTCCCTCCGGTTGGGACTCAACCTCCCACTTCGGCTCTGAAGGAGAGGGAGACTGGGAAAGCCAAACGGAAGGAGAAGCACCATAAGCGGTGGGCCGAGGACTCCTCCTTGGCCCCGCCCACC
Organism: Protopterus annectens; assembly: GCF_019279795.1. NCBI lineage: Eukaryota > Metazoa > Chordata > Ceratodontiformes > Protopteridae > Protopterus > Protopterus annectens. Next base: position 606,239,762 of record NC_056736.1, read on the forward strand.
AAATGGGCTTCTCCATCCAGAGCTTCTGGATCACCTCCTCCTCGGCTCCGGTCCCCTTGTTTCTCACCGGGACCCAGGGAGGAGGGGACCCGGTCCCCGTCGAGGTCATCGAGGCAACACTCTACGTCTGCCTCTGTGGCCTCTTCGAGGTCCACCTTTAGCATGTCAGATGCAGACATGGACCGGATGATGAGGAGGTTCATCCAGGCCCAGCTGCAGATGGGAGTGCTCTTGCACCCCCCCCCCTCCGGGGGGGAGCTTGACCCCATTTTTTGCTCCAATCGCTCCTTCTCTGACCCACTTTCCGGGTTCGGAGCCGAGCCGCATTGGATCCGGGGGTGGGTCGGAGCCAATAGTACTGGTTACTTTGGCTCCGACTGGTCCTTCGAGCTTGTTGGATCCGACCTCTCGGAGCCGTGGGTTGAGCTTCGGATCCGAGGGATTCGGTGTGACTTTGGCTCCGTCCCAGTCGGAGCACACGGGTCCTTCGGATCCGAGGGTCTCGGCCCCGGATCCGGTCCCCGCTTCGGATCTGAGTGGGAGTTGACTCTCGGATCCTATCGAGAGTGGCTCCCCCTCAGCTTTCACGGTGGTGGAAAGGGCACTGTTGAGTGCATCCGGGCCTCCGGTCCTGGCTTCGGCTCCCCCCTGCACTCCCTCTCAGCTGGTCCAGGCTCCCATCACTTGACCTTCGGGGCAGCCTGTTTCAGTGCCTCTGGGTGTTCCTTTGGAACGTGACATTGCTGGTGAGTCTTCCTCGGACAGCCCCCCCCGAGAAGGTCCCTCACAAAGCTAAGTGTAAGAGAAGACACGTGGACTCCCCCGAGTCCCTCATGGAAGATACGGACTTAGATGAAGGTACAAGGCTCCCCAAGATCACCCCCCGAGGATGTCTCCTTTGGAGACATCATGGAAATGCTCAGGATTAGGGGAGGGTGGTCTGCCCCCAAGGCTTCCTCCGATGAGTCCGTATTCCTAGAGGCGTTCGAAGCAGGGCCATCTACCTCTTGGGTGTCCCCTCCCCCCAACCCCCTGGTGGACCTTATTTCCACCAGGGCTTGGAAGGAGCCGGACACTGTAGAGCCAGTCCCCAAGCGCCCGGATAGAATCCTGAGTCCCCCTGCAGAAAGAACCCACTGGAGCAGAGGCCCCCCCGTGGATGCCATGTTGGTGGTGGCGGCCACTAAGAGGGAGTTGGCTCAGGAGAGCTCCGCGGTCCACCCGCCGAGCAAGGAGTCTCTAGCGATGGACCGCCTTGGGAAGCGGGTCTTTAGTTCAGCAACCTTCTCCATGAGGGCACTGAACTATATGGCACATGTCATCCGGATGCAGCGAGATCTAATAAAAGAATACGCTGCCTCCCCCCCCAGAGTCCATGTCGGAAGGGGACAAGCAGTTGTACTCCTCCCGAATGTCCACTCTACGTTCAGTTTCCAAAACTTCTATGCGGCTCTTGTCTCACGCCACGGAAGGAGCCGCTAGAGCTGGCGGAGCCGGCCTGATAATGAGGCGCCAAGCCTGGCTCCGACATTGTGACTTCTCGGAACCCTTTAAGGCATCATTCGCGAATGCCCCCTTTGATGGTTCTGCACTGTTTGGCAAAACCATTCGTGACACTTTAGTCCAGAGCGAGAAAGATGGGAAGACGTCTGCCATCGGAGTCTGCTTCTCTGCTCCCCAGAGGTCCTTTTCTAAGAACCAAAAGGGTCAGAAGAAGATGTGGTTCTGGAAATCGCATCAGTCCCAGTCTGCTCTGGACAACCAGTCCTCTCATGGCAGAGGAGGACAAGGGAGGATGCCGCCCAAGAGGCAGAGGGGGTCCCAGAAATTTTGGGTCCAGAGAACCCTTCTCTGAGAGGCCCACGCAGAACCCGAGGGGTTGCCTGGCTGCTCCACTCTGGAGGCAGTCGGAGGGGCGTCTTTCGAAGCACCTAGCAATGTGGGAGTCCATAACAACAGATCGCTGGGTGCTTCGCATCATATCCAGAGGCTACCAAATTCCCTTTATTGTAACCCCCAAAACCAGAAGCCTCCCCGACGTACCACCCAATCAGAGGGAGGCGGCTGCTACAGAAATTCAGCAGTGTTTACAAAAAAGAGCCATCCAACCCGTTCCCCCAGATCAGTTCGGATCAGGGTTTTACTCCAGGTTCTTTCTGGTGCCAAAAAAGATGGGGGACTTGAGGTCCATCCTCGACCTCTCTTTCTTGAACCTGGCAGTACCCAAAGAAAAGTTCCGAATGGTCACGCTACAATCTATTCTCCCCCTGTTACGGGAGAACGACTGGATGTGCTTGATAGACCTCAAGGATGCGTACTACCACATTCTTGTGGACAGATGTTCCAGGAGGTTCCTCCGCTTCCGGCTGGCAGCCAGTCACTTTCAGTTCAGGGCCCTCCCCTTCAGTCTCACCTCAGCCCCCAGGGTGTTCACCAAAGTCTTGGCGGTTATAGCGGCCCACCTGAGGCTTCAGGGAATTCAGGTCTTTCCGTACCTGGACGACTGGCTCCTCATCGCCCCAACAAGGCATCTGCTCTGTTCAGGCAGGGATTATTTCCTCAATCTTGCTCCATGCCTAGGGTTGACTGTCAACATGGCCATATCCTCTCTGGCTCCTACACAGGTAATAGATTTCATAGGGGCGAGATTGGATTCCAGAATAATGCTTGCCTTCCTGACTCCCTATCGGCTTCAGAACCTGAGGTTGCATGTTCAGGCCATTCTCCAACTTCCTGCTCCACCGGCGGAATTGATCCTGAGGGCTCTAGGGTCCATGGCGGCAGCAATTCCTCTGCTGCCCCTAGCCTGTCTAAATATGAGGGTCCTGCAGTGGACCCTCCAGGTGCAATGGTCCCTGTTTCGCAACCCCCTGTCCCATCCTATTCCCCTAAGCAGGGCTTGCAGAGGGTCGCTCATGTGGTGGCTCCAGTCCCCGAGTCTCCACACAGGACGACCATTCTCGATGCCTTCCCCCGTCGCCACAGTGACCACGGACGCCTCTCGCCTGGGGTGGGGGGGCACTATTCAGGCAGAATGGTCCAAGGCACGTGGAACGACACAGAGACCTCCTTGCATATCAATGTCCTAGAGATGAGGGCGGTGCTGTTGACGTTGCAGGCACTTCACAGCCTTCTTCTGATTGGGACAATTGCAGTACAAACGGACAACATGTCAGTGGTCTGGTACATCAACAAACAGGGGGGAACCAGGTCTTATCCTCTTTGTCGCGAGGCCATGAGAGTGAGGGAATGGGCGATATCCACCAACCGCTTTCTCATTGCAACGCACATTCCGGGACGGTCCAACATCCTAGCAGACAGGCTCAGTCGTTCGATTCTGACCCCATATGAATGGTCTCTCAATCCTCTAGTAGCAAAACAAATATTTGCCCAATGGGGGCAACCCTGTTGCGATCTTTTTGCCTCTCCTTCAAATACCAAATGCAACAGTTACTTCGCTCTAATCCCCCCTCAGGGGGAGTCCCCGAGAGACTCTCTAGTGGTGAGTACATAACTTCTTATTCATGTCACACACAAAGGGTAAGTGTGGCCATCATATACCCCACAAGGATGCCCACGATCAGTGTCTCTTCTGTTTAGGTCAGTCGCACGACTACAAGGCCTGAGCCATTTGTCAGGCGATTGTGCTCAAAATCTTGGGCAGATGTCTGCATGCACTCTATCTCTACCTAGAAAATCAATGACTAAAACAAATAACTGTAGGTATGGAGGGTTCTGCTGATGTGCCTGCCGAACCACCAAAAAAGAAGGCCAAGACTACCAGGCCTACCTCTACCACTGCACCTCCTGTGGCTGAAGTCGGCCTCGTAGAGAATCCAGTCTCCGCCACTTCGGATTTAGTGGGTACCTCCATGGAAACTGCACAGTCCTGCATGGAGGGCACATCCTTTGAGGCTTTACCAACATCAGTCTCTGATGCCGGGATGAACCAGTAATTACAGTAGGTCTTTCGGATGCCTCCAGTTCCTTATAGTCACCTGAGTTTAGGCCTTCCTCCCTTCAGATGCCCACCAGGCCTCTTACGAGAGAGGAAAAAAGGAAGCATGTCTGATTGGCAGGCCTTTAGCCAAAGTTTGTTTAATGCCTTCATGACCTTACAGTCTTCCACTACCGGGACTTCTATGATGCCTCCTTCTACTCTGCGCCTAAGGCCTCATGTTAAGTTGTCATTCTCGCCTTCATTCTTGCTGGATGGGTTCGGAGCCGATCCTCGGCTCTGACTCGGCCTATACTATAGCTCGAGAGCTATTTTTACCGGCTCGAGGCAGCCCTATATCCCACAATACCGTGCGCTAACTCCCCAGATCTCGTTTGCTGCTTCGCTGCGAGGTTGCATTTTTACCGGCTCAGGTCCGTGTAAAACTTTTTTTCTTTTTGTGAGGACTTTTAAAATTTAAGGTTAGTTTTCCCTATCTGTTCATTATCTTACCCTTAAAAGCTTATTAACAGTTTTCGTTAAGCCCCCCCCCCCTTTATTCAAATTGATAAACGGGCCTTCGGGTTTTAGTTTTTCTTTAGTTATCTCTATAGTTTGCCCTTATTGAGTGGGTGTGTGTGTGTTTTCCTAGTCAGCCCTTTAACTTCTCCCCTTGTGCGAGTGTTTGAGTGAGTTGTGTGTGCTGACTGTGTTAGATTGTTTGTTAGTGTCCACTATAATGTCCAAAGACACTAAAGTCTCAGGATTCAAGAAGTGTGACTCGTGCTGTCAGAAGATGTCTCTGACAGACGGTCACACTTCTTGCGTTCATTGCCTGGGACCCTTGCACCTGCAGGACTCTTGTTCCGTTTGTCACGGATTTAGTCCAAGAGTCCTGAAGGAGTGCCACAATAAGCTAATTTTGAGGGGCTTATTGAAGCCTGATGACTCCACGTCTACGTCTGGCTCGGGGAAGTCGTCCAAGCCCACCAAACCCTTGGCTCCATTTCTTGAGTCGACGGCTGGCGGAACCGAAAGTGGTCCGACATCGGCTCCAGTCGGATCCGATGCGAGCAAGACTTTGCCCGCTCCGAAACCTGTATCGGAGCTGACAGCGCGCAAGCGCTCTAGGTCACCCTCCGTAGAGTCCATTCGTTCGGCTCTAGGATCGCCCTTACTGTCGGAGCGGAGTCATAGGACTCATTCCTCCAGGTCTTCCAGGCTGTCCGACCATGACATTGAGAGGGTGGTCGGTAGACTCCTCAAGTCTCAGGCACTGGCCCAAATACTCCAAAGCCCATCTCACCAGACTGTGGCTCCCTCGGTGCCAATTTCAATTCCTCCTCCGAATCTTCAGTTGAGCTCGGAGCCGGAGTTTGTCGGAACCAGGACCTTACCCACGTCTGAGCCGATACTACCACCTTCGGACCCGGCGTTGTCGGCTCCGACCTCTTCATTGGTGCCGTCCATGGAGAGGTCTAGGCTCCGGGACTCCGTCGGCTCCGAGTGGCATCGGGCCCTTGTCATGTAAAACATTAACAAACATCATAGAGGCTTCCTGTAGAGTCCACCTTCCATTCAGACATCAGTTGATCATCAGGTGATTTAACAAAAGGCTGTAGCCATATCCTACGCCCTCTAGGACAAAACATATTAGAACTATATGCCCAAATATGTTTTTGATGCCAAACATTGGCTCATAACTCTTTCATGGCCAGTATTAGTTGTTCAAAAACCTCAATACAAGAATTGTCAGACATCCCACCCTCCATATCAGTGTTAATTAAATTATCAAAACCAGTTTGTGTTTTTGCGTCTATATCACATTATCAAAAGTTTACTTAATCGAATCAATAAAGTTCAAACTTTATTGATCGATTAAGTAAAACATCGAATAACGTAAAAAAAAAAAAATTTAAAAACTAAATGGCGTAGGCAGAGGGGCAAGCCCCCATGCACCCTCCACCCCCCCTACTTAAATATACCAACTCCGAGACCGCACTACATTGAGGAAAATGGAAATCTCCCCTTACAGAGATTTCTGTTTACTTGCACGATGTTCTTCACTTTCGATATTGTCGTGCCAGCAATATCAGACTCAATATTGTCAGCTTACGACAATGTGAAGTAGACCCGTGTTTTTACACCTCAATAAATTTATTATATTTGGTTGCTGACTGTTGTGCTGGCTTCTTTAATGAAACATTCACACTTTTAGCTGTGCACTTATTTCCACATGGACAGTTGTGTGATAGGGCCAAAGGATGTGAAGGTGATTCATTATATAAGGGGCAGTTTACACAGCTCACCAAACAGTTAATTGATTTGGAAAAGGATTTGAAGACACGTATGGTCAGGAAGTTTTCTAGAGATTCAAGGGATTACAGACAGGGTCAACCATTTGTGGTTCGGACAAATGTGAAATTTTCTGATACTAGAGTATCCCCCTGATCACTCCCCAGGCGTAAAAGGAAGAAATCTATTTTGAAGCAGAGTGGGTCTGGTCCGGGAACTTCAGGTACATCTGGTGAAGAATTTTCATCTACTACTGATACTGATTGGGGTACGCCTAATACTTCACCTTTACCCAAAAGGAGAAGTGAAGGTATCCATTTAGTCAGCCTGGGTGCCAGAGGAGGAGGGGCCGTAAACATCACAGGTGTGGATCAAACATTGGAGACCCTGCTTCAGTTAATGACCCCTTAGATACATGCATTGAATATTTCATCGTATGTTTTATCTCCAGATGAGATGGATTTGCTGAATAAAGGTCTAAATTTTGTACCCAGTCATCTGGTTGGTGAGGAAATCTTTGCACATAATGTCATTGATTTTTGCAGATTATTAAATCTTAGGGTATTTCTTCACAATCGGTCTAAGGATCATGGTAATTTTGATTCTGATACGTTTCGTTTCAAACCATCTACATTTATGCCACCTCCTAACAGGAATGTTATGTTTTTTTAGGACCTGGTGTTAAGGGAATTACATGCCAACTATGGGTCACAGCTCAATATTTTTCCACATAACCTTACTGTTTCAGAGAGGGCAGCATTGGACAAACTGAGTAAAAACAAAGACTTTGTTGTTAGCCTGGCTGATAAAGGGGGGAGCAGTTGTGGTATGGGACTGGCAGATGTATCAGCAGGAGGCACATAATCAGTTAATGTATCCAAGGGACTTATATTATCAGAGGATGTTTTTGGACCCTACACCGGTCTTCAAAAAACAGATTGATGATTTTTTTGAGCTTGCTAGGGAGGAAGGTATCGTAAGCAAGGAGATTAAGTTTCAGCTCATGGTTAAAGATCTGGCTAAACAATATATATATTTGTTACCAAAAACACAAGAATTTGCAAAGTCCACCTGGCAGACAGTGTCAGGGATGGGATCCTTAATGGAGCCACTTTTGGCTTTCTTGACTCAGTATTTGAAGCCCCTTTTGACCCATGTTAGGTCAAGAATACAAGATACTACTGAGTTTCTAAATATTTTTCAGGATACTCAAATAGAGCCGGGGTGATATATGTGCACCTTGGATGTCAGTTCCCTTTATACGAATATACCACACTGGGCGGGCATACAAGCCCTGGAATATTGGTTGGCTAAATTTTCTCTCTCTACAGTCCAGGCATTAACACTCTGTTAATTTGTCTTGCTGAACATATATTGACCAAAAATGTGTTTTATTTCCAGCATGAATGTTATTTACAACTGAGGGGTATGGCTATGAGGGCATCTTTTGCCTCCATATGTGCTGACCTATTTATGGGTTATGTGGAAGAGTATCTGATATATGATCCTCTGCATAATATATATCTTGAATCTATGGATATATGGCATAGGTATCGATGATTGTTGGTTTGTGTGGAAATCTGGGATTGAGTATTTACATGAGTTTGTTGGCTATTTGAATAACAACAAATGGGGATTGCATTTTACAGCTAATGTTGATACAACTCGTATTGTGTTTTTGGATATTGATATACAGGTCCAGGAAGATGGAACAGTGTTGACCCAAGTATATAGGAAACATCCTGAGATTAATACTTTGTTACATTCTAAGAGTTGCCATCCCAAACATGTGATTCGTAATATCCCCAAGTCCCAGTTTATGAGGGTACAACGTTCTTCCAATGAAGTGTTTTCCACACATAGTAAACAATTGTCGGATAGATTTTTAATGGGGGTTATGATAGAAAAAAAATGTTGGATATTGGTAACAGTGCATATATGTGGGATCGTAATTTGTTGCTACAATATCAGACACAGGATTGTAAAAATAATAATACATTGAGGCTTGTGACCCAGTATGGTAATAACACTTCTGTACTGACTAATATTGTTAACAAATATTGGCATATTTTGACTGTGGATGAACATTTGAATAATGTAATTCCCCCCAAGTGTTCATTTTCCTTTAAAAGAGGTAAAACTATAGCAGGGTGGTTGAACCATCATAAACGGGTGACTTATAGTAAGACTAATAATCAACAGAGGACTTTGGATGGTGGATTAGTTAGAGGTTCCCTGCAATCATTGTAGTTTTTGCAAGCATGTTAATACCATTATGGAATTTAGTTCCAAGAACATGTCTCGAGTGTTTTGACATACGTGTTCAGGGTAATTGTACTTCTCAATGGGTCATTTATTTGGTGACCTGTAAGTGTAAAGCATTTTACGTGGGACAAACCTCACGTCCATTTAAATTATGCATATCAGAGCACTTGAGTGATATAAGGTGTGCCAGACAAAATAATGCCCTTTACAAACACACATTACAACATAACTCAGCTTCTTTTAGATTTACAATTATTGATGGTATTAAATTTCAGGATGTGGACAAAGTTGCTTTTCATGATATCCTTAATAGGAAAGAAAAAAAGTGGATAATCATGTTAGGTGCTCTTTTTTCACCTAGATTAAATGAGCATCTATGATTGGATAATTGTATGTATTTTTTCTATATATTATGTGGTTAGATTCATTTGAATGTCATTACACACTGATGGTTTGTTAACCGAAACCGGTTTGTGTTTTTACACCTCAATAAATTTATTATTGTTGGTCGCTGACTGTTGTGCTGGCTTCTTGTATGAAGGATTCTCACTTTTAGCCGAGCACTTATTTCCGTACGGGCATACTATTTGGCCTCGTACGTCTGCCCCATCCATGAGGGAAGAAGAACATTTTTCTGATTCTTCATCTGAGGAATCACTCTCCTATACCTCTCAGCTTCCTTCTCCATTAGGGTATGGCTGCCTAGGGGAAGAATCCATTGATCCTGACTCCCAAGCTGAGGATTTGACCTTTGGGGAAACCATTTACAAGATGAAATAACATTTTAAGTGGGAAATCTCTGAAATGACTGAGGTTCAAAAAAGATATTATGACACCATTCAAATGTATTCCCCAACCCCTAATGCTGTCCCTGCAATTTTCCCTGCCTTCTGGATGCCTTCTCCTCAGCATCCTTGAACCCTTATTCACAACCCCCTGCTCCACGCAGGCCTGATAGATTTTATAAAGTCCCTGAAACTGCCAAGTATCTTGTAAAGTGTCTTCCAGCAGACTCTTCCACAATTTCCATATCCACAGATAAGGCATCTAAACTATTGTCCACCACCACCATTCTCCCTGCTGAAAAAGACAGGAAAACCATGGAGTGTCTGGGTAAATAATTTACACTTCTGCTACTCTGGGCCTTCAGGGCTACAAACTACCAGACACATATGGCTAAATTTGCCTTCTCTCTCCTGGAAGAAAGCCTCCAAGGAATTGTGTGATGCACCAGATTTGGCTCCCAAAGCTTCACTGCCTTCCCTTCTGACTCACCTCCCAAGTTAAAGGCACTCCACAAAGTGCAGTTATGATGCTGCTGAAGCCTCAGCTAGGTCAGCAGCATTAGCATATGCCTTGAGAAGATACTCATTCCTATGTCTCCAGCCATTCCAGATGACTTTAGGGGGAAGCTGATTGATGCCCGGCTGGATAACACAGCTTTGTTCAGTACTAAAGTGGCTGATTTACAGCAAAAGGGGAAAGAGATGCAGGATTTAAAACACCTGCTAGTCTCCCCATCCCAAAATTCCAAAGTAAATACCCTGCTAAAACTCAGTTTAGTAGAAAGCACTCATCACCCTGCTGCTCCCACTAGGTCTAGAAAATCAACCAAGAAGCAACCCCATCCTGCTAGAGCTTCCCTCCTCTAGCCAGAGGCCACCCTTTCAAGACATGGCAGGTAATATTTGACTACCTGCCATCCTTGAAACTCCCACCTCCTCCTCCTCCTTTCCCTTTTTCAGTTCTTCTCTCTCACTGTCTTCCTGTGTGGACATCCATCACATCAGACAAATGGGTCCTTTCAATCATTCACAACGGGTACTTTATGACCTGGCTTATGCCCCCAAAGCGAAAGCATATACCACAACCTCCTAAACAACAGATACACCTATTGCAGCCAGTACTACAAACCCTGCTAGACCAAGGCACCATCAAAATGGTGCCACTGGCTGCAAAAGAGAGAGGTTTCTACTCCAGGATTTTCCTAGTCCCAAGAAAAGATGGTCCTTGGAGACCAATCCTGGATCTCTCTCTCCTCGACCTCTTCCTTCATGTTCCTACTTTCAGGATGTTGACCTTACCAACTCTTTTTCCCACTACTACTTCCCCAAGGTTTCATGGCCACCTTAGCTATAAAGGATGCCTGTCTTCACATCCCCATCAAGCCCAGTTTCAGGAAATACCTCAGGTTTACCGTGGGCCCTTCTCACTTTCAATTCTCTGCTTTACCCTTTGGGCTCTCCACTGTACCCAGGGTATTCACTAAATGTCTGGCTCCAGTTATTGCCTTTTGCAGAACAAAAGGAATCCAGATGCTTCCCTGTCTGGATGAGCTGCTTATACAGACAGACTGCAAGGAGACCCTCCAGCAACACATACTTCTTGCCACTTCCCTCCTACAGTCCCTGGGATTTCAGATCAGCTTTCCAAAATCCCACCTGAAACCTTCTCAAGGCATTGTCTTCCTGGGGTGCAGGATTCGCATAGACATCATGAGATTCCCAACAAAAGGTGGAAAGCTTGACAGAACACCTACTAATGGTCCTTTAGACAACAGAATTGACAGCAAGGCAGTACCACAGGCTCCTGGGCTACATAGCAGCCACTATCCCCATGTTACCATTAGCAAGTCTCCATATGAGAAACTTGCAATCATACCCAAGGTCAGTCTGGACCCAGCACTCACACCCCTTTGGAGTACAGGATCCCCTCCTGCCCTGCCTCAAACTAGAAATCCAGTGTTGGTTGAAGCAAGTGAACCTCAACTTAGGTCTTCCCCTCCAACCACCCTAACCTAAACAGATCATGCACACAGACTTGGCTGGGGAGCAACTCTGGGCCATCTGAAAGTGCAGGGACTGTGGCCAGAGCCACATAAAAAAGAACACATCAATGTCCAAGAAATGAGGGCAATTCTCCTGGCCTTTCGGGCCTTCCAAACTTATCTCTACAACAGGGACCTCTAAAGATATTTACAGACAATACCACAGTGTTGTGGAATGTCAACAAATGGGGGGACCAAATGTTTCTTACTTTGCAGACTAGCTCTCCTAGTGTGGGAACTGGCCACCTCCCAGGGAGTTACCCTGCAGGCGGTGTGCATTTCTTTACTGCTGAATGCTCAGGCAGACTTTTTCAGCAGATCCATCACAAACAACCACAAATGGATGCTGCACAGGGATGTTATTCTGGACCTGGTCCACTGGTAGGGTAAACCTCAAATAGACCTGTTTCCCTCCTCCATCAACAGACAACTTCCTTAGTTCCACACCCTCAGGCAATTGCAACAGATGCCTTCTCAATCTCTTAGAAGGGAAAGTTTGTCTATGCATCCCCCCCTTCCCACTTGTACAGAAGGTTCTGCTGAAGATTCAGCAGGACAGACCAAAAATCTTGCTGGTGACTCCCTATTGGCCAAGACAGCATTGGTTCCCCCTACTACAACTATCCAAGGGCAATCACCACAAGTTACCCCTCAGAGTGCACCTTCTCACACAGCACAAGGGATTCCAAATCCACCCACAGAGGCAGTTGCTGCATCTCACCCTGTGGCTGATAGGATTTTACAGTGAGAGTGTGCTCACTGTCTGCAGGAGGCCAGGAAACCAAATACTAGAAAATCTTACCTTTCTAAGTGGAAGACATTTTCTATATGGTGTCTCAAAAGACAATTTGACCCACTTTCTAGCGAGACCCCTGTAGTTCTGTCTTACCTGTGTGAACTATTGCAGGCATGTTTGGCCTACTCTTCCATTAAAGCCCACTTGTCTGCCATTACAGCATGCCTTCCTCTGGATCCCCCATGGTGTCCAGACTACCAGACAAGTTATTCCTTAAAGAGGTCCTTCACCTGAGACCCCTCCCAGGAAGCCATATCCACCCCATGGGATTTCAACTATGTTTTGGAAAAACTTGTACTTCTTCCTTTTGAGCCAGCAGACAAAGCTTCCCTAAAACACTGTACATGGAAAATGGTGTTACTCATGGCCTTGACCTCAACCAGAAGACTCTCAGAGCTACAAGCCGTCATGGCTATTCCACTTTTCCTGGCATTCCACACTGACAGGGTTTCTCTTAGAACCAACCCTTCCTTCATGCCCAAGGCAGTGAATAGTCTTTCCCTAAATCAAGCCATCCACCTTCCTACCTTCTTCCCTAACCCCCAGGGGACAGTGAGAGAGTACTCCATTCCCTCAGATTTTACCTGCATAAACCCAAATCCATCAGACAAGCTGACCAGCACGTTGTCTTCTTCCATTCCAGGACCCTAGGGACGACAGTAACCAAACTATTTCAACCTGGATTTCCAAAGCTATCACCTTCTGCTGCCAATTCCATGGGAAATTCCTGCAAGGTTCTATTAAAGCACACTCTGCCTCAGGAGCCTTCTTCAGCGGTTTGGACACCTCTACCATTCTTGAAGCAGCCACTTGGTCATCAGTGCATACCTTCACCAAACACTACAAGTTAGACCATATTTCCAGAGCCAAGGTTGGCTTTGCCAGGGCTATCTATCCTTCATGGATTCCTGGAGACCGTCTCTAGACCACCACGCCCTTCCTCACAGTGAGCTTTGGCACTCTCCCATATGTGATGAATACTGCAACATGGGAATAGAAGTTGTGTAAAATCTTATCATAACCATAGATGTCCTTCTCTTCCATGTTGCAGTATTCCTTCCCATCCACAATATCCCTCCTATTATACAGCATTTCCCTTTCTGGATGGCACAGGGCTGGCATTACCCTTGCTAGGACTGGTTCCAACTGGGGATTACAGTTCTGAGGGCTGGTGTGTGGAGACATCAATTTTATGGCCCACATTGTCCTAGCCAAATCAGATGTCCCACACACCATACAGTTATTGAAAACTTTTGTATACTGGCTTGGACATTCAAGTAGCAAGAGGAGAAAACCCATATGTGATGAATACTGCAACATGGAAGAGGACGTTTATGGTTATGGTAAGATTTTACATCACGTTTCTTCATCACCTTAAAGTTCAAACAAATATTCATATCTCTGAAACCATAAGTGAATTGTAATAAATTAATGATATTGGTGGCATTCATTCATTTTGAAGCTTTAAACTGGATTTTATAAGCCAAAATAAAGGCATTGAACATTATAATTTGTAATGTATAATTTTTTTATGATATCTCAGTAACTAATCAAGCAAGACGCATACTGCCAGCATGATGATCTTCATACAGCTGTGAGCTTTCATGTGAGGCTATGCAGTTCTGTCTGTATTATTTGAATGCTGAGATATTTAGAGAAATATGAAAATTGTTACAATGCAAATAGTATACAGATATCTCTTTAGATGTGTTAAACAGAGGCCAAATATCAATACAGTTGTGTTTGTCTTCATGTATGTTTTAAAACAAAATCTTCTGATACCTTGTATGTAGCACGGTGTTGGAATTACTAATGCAAATATGAACAATCAATATTTGATGCCTAGAGGCTTCAGTAGAAGTTAACTGCAGAAATGCCTGAAGGCGCACTCAGCTGTAATGAGTTAATGTTTTCAAATTTATTTCTCTGCCCTCCACAAAACCACATTGATCCATATCTATCAGTTTTTAACACTTTGCCATTCTTTTAGCTGTTATAGACATGAACACTTTAAATTTCAGTTTAAAACTGAAATGAATCTATATGAAGGTGGTCCTGATGGGTCTTTGCCTTTTGGGGGAAATACGGCTACTACTGCTTTCCTCCAAGATGCTGGTGCTTCACTGCCCTTTAAAATAATATTAAATAAAATCTGTCTGATCTTTATCACTTTCTTACCTTATAACTTCCAAACTTTCACAGAATTTCCATCTGTTCCTGGTGAATTCCCTGCAGATTAATTATATGTCACTATTTTATCTCATCTCCTCCTGTAACTATTAGTCATTGCCGGCATAATTAAGTCTTCCATAAATATTTCCATTTGTGCCCCTTTCTGGTTTCCATATTCATTTGCTTTATACATATTTTCATAAAATTTCAGAAGTATCTCTAAAACGTCTGTAGGATCTCTGGTTGTTTTTCTTGTCATAGGCTCCCTACATTTGACTTCAACCCTTTCTGTTGCCCAAGTCATTGTGGTTAAAGTTTTTATGCTGTGGAGTTAACAAAAATAGTTGCCTAACAACAAACTTTCTAATCTCATGCATATTTTCCAAATACTCCATTATTTTCTGTTTAGCACTCTGCAGTTGCTCCCCTTTTTGTTCTGTGAAATTCCCCTTATTCTGCATTATTTTAATAATTTAGCGGGACAGACAAAGTTCATAATTCTTAGCCATATCTGTCTCTTATTTCTACTGTATTTTTAAATAAATTTTCATTTTATCTCTCTCGAAGAAATGCCTGTGTTCTCCCTAACTCTCATATGATTTCTATTACCCAATCCTTGAATTAATCTCTTTTTAAACGGTAATCAGGAAAGCTTCGGAGTCTCATTTGTACTTCATTACCGTGCACTTTTATCTTATTCTGAAAGTTATTGAATGTGTCATAGCATTCAATTAAATGCATATGCTCTTGTAAACTACAATTTCTTTACAGTCTAGCCCAGTTATTGTACCTTGGCGAATATGTAAATTCTGTCCAAGTTCTTACTATTGAATTTACATCTTTCATATCAAATATTTTATAAATTTCTTTAGAAATGTATCCTGTTTTGTTATATTCCGTTTTAGACCCCCCCCCATACATCTTCATTATTGCAAATCAAGTTCCAGTCCCCACCAATATGTAGTGTTTCATTTTGAAAGGCAATTATTTCTCAAAAAATTCTCTTAAGCTCCATAATAGCAATTTTTGGTGGAATATAAATATAAGCCCAGCATAATCCTCCTCACTTGATAATAGCCCCTTACTACTATAAATCTACCACTATTTTTTTTTATCACTTTTGGAGCCCATCTAGCATTTGATATTATTACTCGTTTTCCTTCCCCCCCTTATTTGCTGAATATCAATCCTGAAATAATTTTTGTGAAATTTACATATTCATTTCTTTCCACATCTCCAACAACATTGCTATTTTCAGTCTACGTTTGTTAATATAATTCAATATTCTTTCCTTTTTGTCTATACATGTAAGGCTATTTACCTTCCAAGGTAGCATGGCTAGAGTAGCCATTATGCTAAAAAAAGTCTTCCAATCTATTACATATGATAGTTTTTTAAACATGTATTTCCAACTTTTGTCTTGCATGCACACACTAATATTTGGCAGGCTGATCTTTTGTACAGTTGTTTCTTCTCATCTCCATATGAACCTTTGTAACATTTATCATGATGTTTTGCTTTAACAAACCCTCCAAACAAAAAACTAAATATTTTTTCAGAACATCTCATTTCCTCTTAACTTAGAATAAAAACACAAAGCTATGTACATTTTCAGCACGTTTATCCCTCCAGATAGGAACAATTGCCTCAAATTGAGAGCTGCACCAACAGGCATAATCTAATTTCCCAATTACAGATTGTCTATTTTTTTTCTCTCTCTCCAAATGTGAAAGATACCCTGTATGCCTTCAGAAAACATTACCCTTTATCCCAAAGAAAATTGCACTTGCTACCTTTAAATAAAACTAAATTATGCACTGTTTTATTAAATGCATTAAAGTATTAAGGCTGTTGAGGAGGCTACTCTTATTCACTCCCCATAATTTCAAACTTTGTTCCCCTGAACAGCTTGTCATTTTACTATTAAAGTTTACATTTTCCTCAGAAAAGAATACTCAGAACTCTCAAGATTAACTGTTTGCACCTGTAGACAGCTTCTCTCCATATAAAAGTAGTCAACAATGAGAAAAAACAGCTAACAACTTGCAGATATATCAAGGAATCTTTGAAAATTTCACTTAGAACAGAAAGTACCAAATTCCCCTGGCCTCTACTGCCTTCAGATACAGGCTTCTTACTTTTCACTGAGAACAAGTCAATATCTTTGCAGATGCAAGACACTTGTAATTTTCATGGCTTTTATCATTTTGCAAACATATTTGCTCATTAAAAAGCATTGTTAATAGCTTAAGCCAATCATGTTAATCTAGACATCAACCCTTATAAAGACAAGGGAAATTATCATCTTGGTTCTACATATAATCTGTAAAATGTTACACCTCTCGCCTCAACAGCCCAAGAACACAGAATTATATTAACTTAAACTCTCTTCTGTTCAGCCTTTCTTCTCTTGTTATACTGTAAAACCTGTATTTCTTACAACTAAAAAGTAATTGTTTACATTAATATCTTTAATGACTGTACCAGTCACTGAAAAGACCTCCCACATACATTTAAAACACCACTGACTGCATACTATACAAAATTGCTCTACAATATAACATACACCTTATAAAATGAAATGATTTATACAAATATGAACAACAAATTTTTCCTTTTAGTCTTCTTCTAAATATTAAAAACATAATGTACTTGTATGCTTTACACTCTACCCACAAGTTTTTATTTGCAGAACCGTAATTCACAAATATGATTGATGTTTTATAATAATTTATTTTATTTATTTATTTATTTATTTTACATTTGTTGACCGGGCTAGTCCAACTGGATACATGTCCATTTTCAGCAGAGGCCCGGGGAGATAAGCTCCGTGCAGAAAAAAAAAAATAGCAAAATAAAACATTTTTACAAACAATGTTGTTACAGGTTAATACATAAATTATCATAGAAGTCTAAGTACCTGTAATAATATAATTTTTTCACTAATTTCAATGTTGCTGTTTTTCATCCTTATCTCCATCTCCAGTCAGTAGACTCATTGGTTAAAGTCCAGGGTACTCCTGACTCTTTTAGTCAGTTCCTGTGATTTGTTTTTCTGTATCTCAAGCATTTTCCTTTGGAACATTAGAGAAGGTTTTACTGGGAATGTCTCTCTCTGAGCTTTATGGTCAGAAAAATGAGAAAAGGAGTCCCCTTCTGCTTGATGGCTCACTTTTTGATAGATAAACTTTTTGTTTCCTTCTTAGCTTGTTCTTCATTGAAAATGAATTTGATCCTCCAGGAAAAATACTCCAAAGATATCTGGATATAGCAGGTTGTATCTCATACCTTCCTTTTAACATCACTGATTGCTGAGATGAATTTCTTTCTCTTCTGCCTAGTGTACAATGAATAATCATATGCCACAAACCCTCTGCTCTCCCCAATATTTAATAATGTTTCCTTCTGCCACAGTTTTGTCAGGTCACCTTGTTCTTTTGGTATGATTGCATCTTTACTAATTTAAGTTTTAGCTCCTTTCTCATGGCAAGGTTTGGAGCATATACTCTTATGTGCCCTTTCAATTTACACAATCTGCAGTGGAGTAACAGTAGATTTGCTTATCTGTGCTTTCATAAAGTTGATACAGTCTGTTCCTTATGATTTCTCTGGTACAGCAGATAATCTCAAGACTTCTATGTACTCTGTCTTTTAACTCTCTTTTTTGAAACCAGTCTTGGAAGTATCCGTACTCCATCTTTTCTTCATTTCAACCTCTCATTTTTGCAGTTTTATCAGTTCATCTGAATAGCTAGTCCAAGCTGCTTTTATTTTTTCCAACCTTTTGTTATCTGAGTTGGTATAGTCCTTCGGTGTTTTATTTTCATCACCTCAGAGAACATTTGATTTATTTTTCCTCTTGAACTGCTTTTTGCTGAACAGCTGCAGGAGCCTTCCCAGCCAGTGTTCTGTTAAACGTTTCCATTTAATTTTCCTTACAGGTTCTCCAAATTTCTCCTTTGCCAGTAACTGGCATCCAGGCAGTGTGCTTACTAGCCAGTAACTGAATTTTACCCAAATAGTTTCAATGGCATTCCTTTTTCTCAGTTTCTCTTTTCATACTGGGAATGCTGTAATTTAAGCGGTCAGGTTTGCTGCCATCTTGGAAGTCCTGCTTACTGATTTATTCTTGTCATCCGCTGCAATCATTGCCTCAGATTAAGCTGTCTTGTATGTATAAAAACAAGGAACACTATCAATTGCTTCAAGCTGTGTCAGGTCCAGCATCTTAAAGTGCTGAGATCTGCTTGTGATTTGTTGGGCATGTTGAAATAAATTCAGATTGTGCGTATGGGTAAACTATGAGGGTAGTGTGTAGCCAGAAATGATTCATACATTCACAGAGTCAGTGATTTGCAAAAACAATGATTTACACAACTGCACAGTCAGTGATTTGCACAGTTGCAGATACAGAAATTTACCCAGTAAATTCACAGAGGCAGTGATTTCCTACCTTTCAGCCTGTGGGCATTGAAAGTAGGAACAAATGTCCTTGAACAGTAAGAACATCCAGCTAAAAAAAAATCTGGGCTTCTTATCAGCATAAAATTTGAATACCAAATAGCACATAACATTTCCCCACTTCCAGTAATGATGTGAGATACTACTCAGAAACACGTGACAAAAAAATGATGAAGAATGTAAGCATATTCTCAAAGTGACAAAAGTGATGGTGTAAAATCTGTAGAGTTTAACTGTATTTCAAAATTCTATAACAAGTCATTTAGTTTTGCTTCAGATAAAGGAAGATGTAAGATGTGTGTCCTCTTTCTTTAAATTGTTGGTTATATAGTGTTGTTTCTCTGTAAATAAAAAAGCTGGAAGCAGCGCACACAAACCGCACTTTAATCAAAATCAAATGAAATCCAAAACTTGATCACAAAGTTAGTAAACGCTTTAAAATCCAATACATGCGTTTTCGTCAGCCTATAGCTTCGACTTCATCTCTGTACTAGGCAGTTTTAAAAATCACGTGATGAGGTAGATTCAGAAAATTGTATGGGCATACCTCCAAAAACAGGGATATCCTTAATCAGGCTTGAAAGTAGAAATGTTCCTCCAAAATAGGGAAACTTACAGGTACTGAGACTCAAAGGAACAATGTTATTATGAATACAACTTAATAAAAAATGTCATATTTCATGTTTTTATAGGAAAGTAAAAGTTTCTCCAACTCATAAATTAAAGACCTTATTTGTCAATGGTATTCTCACTGGGATCACATCCAAATATATATAAGTTATTGCAGTACATATTTTATTGTGTGCTTAAATGCTGGGGTAGTTGGTTGAATTATTTAATAGTAAAAGTTCATAATATTCATTATATCAAGTCGGAGGGCATGTGTGAAGGGGCAAAGCCCTGTGCATAGAAGCTGTTTTTTTTCTTTGTAATAGTAAATATAGTTTACATGTGTGATTACTTTTTTTAATTGATTTTAGTTCTGATTAATATAATTATCAATGAGGAGTTCAATGTTTTATTCTTCAGTCAAATTTACCAGAAATTATAAACTCCCACACACACAGAAAAAAACACAAAATAACTCACCTTGTACTGTAGAATTTGAAAGCGTTTACAAGAATAAAGTGTTGAAGAATCTGTTGCCTGCTCATTTTTTCGTTTACGTAGAATTTGAATATGTTTTAATATGTTTTCATTATTACTTTATTTTTATGACTGTGCCTGTATCATTGCATTTTACTTATCCTTGTTATGCTAATTATTTTTAACATTGTGGCTCAACATTGACTCATGTGATTAAGTTATGTGACTCTCTCTGTGCTCTATTTAATAAAATGTTTGATTAGGACAAGATAGGTCTGACAACCAAAAGAAGGCGTCACTTAACTCATTTTGTTGTTTTAATAAAGTTTGGTGTTCAGCTGTTGTGAATATATAGTGTTTGTTTGACCATATAGAACAGCAATCAGAAAATCATTCTACCCAGCACAGCTGATATCTGGAGGCATATCATTCAGATGAAGTTATCTGTCAGTGCACATTCTTAATTAGGCCAGTTATGGAGTGCAGGTCCCCCTTTGGCATGTATATAGCTAAACACATCAATAAATAGAAAGGCCCTGGAGGTTTCTATCTACAGGACTACTAGCCTAAAGATCCTGGCCTACCAGAGGAGACTTGAAGAATCCAACCCTACACCCAGTCTCTTACAGGCTCTTATGTGGAGGTCTTTGTCTTGCATTCTATGCCATTAGGGACCCAAGTCTCCCTGATATCTTGCATATCAACAAGACAAGCAGCTTTACAAATACCAGAACTAAAGATTTGAAACTCCACCAATATATCAATAAAACATGCTTAAAGGGTAAATGTATTACCCAATGTTTACCCCATTAATGGGATAAACTTTCCATGCATGTCAAGCAAAGTGACTCCCTTGCACCATTCACATTATAACTTTTTTTTTTGACAAGCACATATATATATATATATATATATATATATATATATACTTCTACAATATGCTGATTCCACTCTATCACTTCTGTTCACAGCATTCCTGTACTTCTAGTGCTCACTCAACACACCTTCTTCTCTGTTAAAACCTGGTTTTCTGATAATCGACTCATACTAAATCCAAAAAAAAACTAAACTCCTCTTCCTTCCTAAAACACTTGCTCTGCACAAACCCTCTTTCTCTATCACCTCCTTCAACAACACCAGTATCAAA
This sequence comes from Protopterus annectens, assembly GCF_019279795.1. NCBI lineage: Eukaryota > Metazoa > Chordata > Ceratodontiformes > Protopteridae > Protopterus > Protopterus annectens. The sequence continues at coordinate 606,260,748 of NC_056736.1, forward strand.
CCTGAACCCCATACCAAACTACTTGGAGTAAGCAATGATGATGATCTAAAATTCGATATACATATCCAACAACAATGTATAAAAAAACAAACAAAAAAAACCCAGAAACTTGGTCTTCTCTATCGCAACCAAAAATTTCTTACACCTCCTCCAACCCCTCCCTAGCTCATTCACTCCTTCTATCCTGTCTTCTTTACACTACCCCCATTCTTACTAATATTCAAACATCTCTTATCTCCAATCTAGAGCAACTATATAACAAAATAGCCTGATTTACCTCCAATCTTCCATACAAATCCCATCAATGCCTCGCCCTTAAAACACTCCAATGGTCTGAATTCCCTGAACAACTGCTTTCTCAATTACATACTGCACACTCTATCCTGAATAATCCCTCTTGCTGCCCCTCCATCTCTAATCTACTGTCCTTCTATAACCCCCAACACCACCTCCATACTATCAGCAAACACCTCCATGACATATACAATTGTACCCAATAAAAACATTGGAAAGTCCCTTTATTAAATACTCCATAGCCCATGCTTAGAACTTACTCTCTCTCGATATAAGAAGCACTCCTCAAAAATACCTGTTCAAACAAGAACTTAAACTTTATCTACAAAATACGTGGTCCTGCCCTTTGTCAACCCCCCCCCCCCACTTGACTTATTCTCTCTTCTTATCTACATAATTTATTTTTCCTCATACAACCCTGCACCTTCTGTTACTTTTCCTATTGTTAAATGCACAAAAAAATAAATAAATAAATAACAGGTTCTTGTATTACTATTGACTCTTTGTACATTGGAATGACCTCATGTATGTTATTCCACTGAATTTCATACTCTGTTTTTTAATATGTAATATTTATAAGATTTGTTACCTGTTAATAGATTTATGTCATTTTATTACTTGCTAGTAGACTTGTTATCTGTTGATTATCTGTGTAACTTTTGTAATAATTGTTCATTTTCTGGAGCTTTTCTCCTCTTGTCTCCACTGAAAATGGGCCCCTGGATCAGCTGGACTAACCCGGTTAACAAATGTCAATAAATAAATATAAACATAACACTACACAAAAGAAAAAAAATTGATTAAAACAAAGACAAACTATCAAGCAACTAAAAAAATATAACAGAATTGGCAAGAATGCTATGTACAGTACGCAACTTCTTAACAGAGCATGTAGATTATAATACCCATACAGCTTAATCTGCTTAGAACTTCAAAGGTCAGGGGTTAATATAACACGATATTACCATAGCAAACAGGAGGATGTAAAACCTTATCCTTTCCTTAGGCCTTCCCTGGTGCCTAGTCATCCAAGTTTCCTTTCCTTATCAGTACTGATAACTGAGAATAACAGACCCATATATTTTAGAGCAAGCTATGAATCTCCTGGCAAGTCCCCTCTGTTAAACCATAGTCTCCATTTTGAAGCATGTTTCCTCATACCCTTTTCATTCCCTATCCACCAGTCTTTGCTCTGCATCTGCCAGTTCTTCCAATAATAATCGTACCACATCCTGCTGCTTCCATTCCTGAACTTTCTTCCACTTTCTCATTATCCCTTTCTTCTTCAACAACATATGTATCCCAATCATCTGTTCCACTTCAACCTTTACATCTGAAAACCATCCTAATAAGAAGAGTTTTCATGAGCTCCAAATCACTTTCAACCACTCTCCCAAGCAGCCACTGCAGAAGAATTTTATAACTTTCCAAATTCTCACAGTCCCAGAATATATCCTGAATTACTTGCTTCATACCTCCATTAATCAAATTTTGTTGTTGAAAAAAATCCTTGCTTACCTATGTGATATATAAAAATGTTGATGCAGACATTTTCAAGTAAATACCTGAAACTTCCTAGATTGTGTTGATTATCCAGTGATCCATACCATAGTTGCTCATTCCTCACTTAGAATATCTCTCTGCATTATTTGACACCTCTGTACCCTGGTTTTCTCTGCTGTTCAATGCCTGCTATTCCCTAGGACTTTATATGTTCTAGATAACTTTTTGATCCCTTTATTTTCCTCCCTTATACCTACCAATCACTACACTATCTGTGGAGGGTTGCCTGGCATAACCTTGCTCCAACACCTCAATGCCCCCTGCCTCAGAATACAGTAATTCCACCTACACCCCTCACCCAATTTGAATTCCCTCTGAGCATCTTCCACAGCGTGTACCACTCCAATGTCCTTGTTTGGCTAATTTCTAATCATAATCCTCCTTTTCTTTCATCTCCAAGTCACATCTTGTTGAATCCTATCCAGTTTCATACATCCTGTTATACAAATTAAACAGTAGTGATTGGATGGCTGCCCACAAATTCACTCTTGGCCTTATGTTCTTTACTTTTTTTCTAGAAATGGGAGCTACAACATGTGGCATTGGCAACTTGCAGATAGTCTTCTCGACTCAACTGCCTTGTAATTCCTGTGATCCAATGCACAAATGACCTCCTCATATATTTTAAGTTACTGTTGTCATAGGTATACACATCATGCCTCCTCATCCATACCTGCAAAAGACAGACACCTTCTGTTTATCATTCTGATCTCAGATTGATAAAACAACTGAAAAAACAAATATAACACAGTAATGCATTTAAACGTGTTGCTGTCAGATGCATATATAGAGCATGCCTCCTTACCCCAGCACCCCAAAGATAGCCAGTGGTACATACTGCATTGACACCTTTCTCTTTGGCTCAAGTTGTTAATGCAGTAAGTTTGGAGAAGTAGCAGAGGTAATGCAAGGTTCAAATACATTTTGCTTACACTTAGGGATTGGCATAATGGTTAAGGTGATTATCTCAGTTACAAGGTGCAACATTTGATTCTCACCTTTGAAAGGGAAGCTGACTAGGCATAAAATGGTCCACAAGGGCAGCTAGTATAGTACTTACCTATGAACTTATATATCTAATTTTTGATTGTGAGGAAAGTGAAAAACAACTAAAAGAAATTACTGGGTGAGACTTGATATTTTCAGATGACAGGCATGCTTATTACCATAAGTCATTTGCCATACTACATAGCTATTATATGATACAATGTGACAACACCTCATTTAAAAGCAATCATTTTAGTGCATGTATAATACACACTTAAGCACACATCGTTTTATGATCTAAACCAAAATATATAAAATAAGATCGGTAGCACAAATGAGCATATTTCAATAAAGGATTGTCCAAAAGTTCTTTCTTTGCTGCCAGCCAGGAAGAACTATAATATGTCAGCTCCTTTTTACTTTCTTTTATCACATGCTTGCAGGTAGACTGAAAAGTCTTTTCATTCTCATTGTGCTTTTAAGTGTTCTTGGGTATGACTCCCTGATCATATTATTCTCAAATCTTGTATCAGCCTATAAGTGTGCTTATAGGTTCACAGGTAGGTACTAGGCTATCTGCCCAAGGGCATTTATAAGCCTAGCCAGAGTGTGTCGGCTTTCGCCGCCACATTGATTAATTAACTGAGCCTCTGTCAAGCAGAGCCAATGAAGTGATCCCAGGGGTGTACTTTCTGTTACCCATCCACTCGTCAAGGCTTCTCTTGAAGAGCGTTAGTGAGGGACACTGCCTAATGTAGTTAAGAATTTTGTTCCAAAGCATGGGGAGTCTCTGTGACAGGAATCTATCCCTCCAGTATGTTCTATTTATTGTTGTGGCGAGGATTAGCTCACTAGAGTGTATGTGGCTCACAGTGACTTGGATTTCTTTAGGTGGAGCATGTCCATCAATTCTGAGTTGGACATGGCTTTGTAAGTCAGGCAGAGATCACCTCTGAGTAAGCAATATGTCACTGAGTACAGCCGGAATTTTTTCAGTCGGGCTGCATAGGACATATGTTTGAGGCCAATAATCCTCTTGGTGAGGTGCTTTTGTGGTCTTTCAAGCTGTTGGAAGTGTCTTGTGAGGTACATCCCAAATGGGGCATTGTACTCTATGATGGGTCTGATGAGTGACGAGTAGAGGGGCACTATAACCTCTTTATTTCTAGATGCGAACCCCTTAGTAATTAGATGGGCCACATAGAAGGATTTCCTAACTACTTTGGCAATATGATTGTCAAAGGAGAGATTACTATCTACCTGGGTCCCCAGATCTCTTATTACCTCTTCTGTATTAAGGGGGCTGCCGCCTGTGTGGTAATTTGTGGGTGTTTTGTTTTTCCCAAACGGGATGACTATGCATTTTTTGGCATTTACCTTGAGGCCATGACTTTGACACCAGGTGTCTGCCTCAGTAAGGCCTTTTTGGAGGATGTCCGTGTCAGCTGGAGAGTCAATTATGGCTCCCAGTTTGCAGTCATCAGTGAACTTGGTTAACCATAGTCCTCCTGTGTTTGCCTGTACTTCTGAGAAATATATGCCGAACAGTAGGGGTCCCAAAACTGAGCCTTGCGGGACACCACTTGTGACTGGTTTAGAGTCAGACCTGGAGCCCGCTATTCTTACCGTGCGAGTTCTGTCTGTAAGCCAGTTGGCAACCCATCTTGTGATGTAGGGGTTTATGTTCAGGCTGGTGAGTTTTTCTATAATACCTGAGTGAGGAATGGTGTTGAACGCCTTGGAGAGATCAAGGTAGGCTGTGTGAACCACCTTTCCCTCATCTATGGCCTTGGTAACTGTCTCAAGGAAGTCAACTAGGTTTAGTAGGCATGATCTGCCCTTAACAAAGCTGAACTGGGTCGGGTCAAGTGTTTGGAGATTCCCAATGTCTTTGTTAATGAGTTCCATGATGATATGCTCCATAGCCTTGCAGACCAGGCTAGTCAGGCTTATGGGGTGATAGTTACCAGGGTCAGTTGTGGCTCCTCCTTTGTGGAGCGGAATAACCATTGCTGTGTGCCATTCTATGGGCATGTAGCCTGTGGAGAGGCTGAGGTTGAACAGCGTGTTAAGGTGGGGGTTTAGTTCGTTCTGTAGTTCGTGCAAGATGCAGCCTGGGACACCATCTGGCCCCATTGATGCTGTGTTTTTGGCTTTTGAAAGGGCTGTTTTCACCTGTGCTTCTGTGATTTCCGGGACACTACACTTTTTCGGTATTGTTGTGGGCCCTTTTGAAGGTGAGAGGGAGTTGAAGTTATTGCAGAATGTCTAGTATTTAGAAATAGCCTGTCTCAGACAGACTCTTAAAGGCAGTGTAGAGAAAAGCATACAAAATCTGTTTCAAGAGACAAATGCACATTATGTAATGACATAAAATATTAACCTGTTTACGCATCTCCAATAACAATGATCACAGTAATGTATTCCAACATGATGCAATTTGTTCGCACTCCTCTGAAGTTTGTGACAAAAATAAAATAACTACACTGTTTATTGCTCCACACAAACTATAGTAACTTCTGTGCAAACCTCTGAAGTTTGATTGTGAGAAAGAAATAGTGACCTCATTCTTTCCAGCCTCCAACACATCTAATTGTGCTTGTGTCCACAGATAAAATTCTGTGATATTACTTTTCACACACACATACAAACTCTGCATGCTTAACTACAGGCAAATTGGAGGAATGACAATTCACCTATGGCATGTCTTTGTGGTGTTGGGGAGGAAACTAGAGTACCTGGATAAACTGACACAGAGGAGAAAGGAAGGATATACAGATTGCATATAATGAAAGCCACAACGAAGAACTCAACCAAAGACCCCAAGTGATATGACATGGCAATGCTACTTGCTGCATTACTGTGTCAATGATAGTTGCTTTCACATGCATCTTGTTGAGACTAACAAAAAGCCACTTAGTAGACAGCTGATATTTGACTGAGAAGGAAAGTTAAAAATGTGGCCACTTTTGTACTCTTAAATACAATGCAAGACTCCCCTCACAGACACAAGCATAAACCATAGCAATCAGTGTTTACATTGATTTTAGTACATACAAATGATTGTATGACACTACTCCTGCCATGCTAGTTCATTGACTGTTTAACAGCAATCAAACAGCAGCAGGGTTAAGTCACTTTTATCCACAGACAGCCTCAATAAATATACTGTGTAGACCTTAGATGTCTGAGTAGATAAAATGGACACAGTAAAGTATTTCAACTTTATATAAATGCATGATTGTTCATAGGTAGGTACTAGGCTATTGGCCCTAGAGCCTATTCAAGCCTAGCCAAAAAGGTACCCTGACTTTCGTCACCCAAGTAAATTATTTTCCTGTGCCCCTGTCAAGCAGAGCCACAGAAGTGATCCCTGGGTGAATTTCCTGTTTCCCATCCAATCAACAAGACTTTTCTTGAACAGTGCTAATGATGAGCTCTGACATAGATAGGTAGTCTGTTCCAGAGTATGGGAAGTCTCTGGAACAGGAATCTATCCCTCCAGCATGTTCTGTTTATTGTGGTGACAAGGTTTAGGTCCCTAGAGTGTGTAGCTTGGAGGGATTGGGATTTCTTTAAGTGGAGCATGTCCAACAGCTCTGGGTCTGACATAGCTTTACAGCTCTGGGTTTGACATAGCTTTGTATGTTAGGCAGAAAGAGTTTTTTGAGACCGTCTGTGTAGGGCATCTGTTTGAGGCCAGTAATCCTCTTTGTGAGGTATTTCTGCAGCCTTTCCAGTTGTTGTAGATGTCTTGTGAGGTACATACCAAAAGGGGTGTTGTACTCTGTAATGGGTCTAATGAGTGATGAGTAGAGGGGAACAATGACCTCTTTTTTTCTGGATGGGGAACCTTTTGTGATGAGGTGTGCCATGAAGAAGGATTTCCTGACCACTGTGATGATGTGATTATCAAAGGAGAGACTACTGTCCACCTGTGTCCCAAGGTCTCTTATCACATTTTCGGTGTTAAGTAGACCACCGCCTATGTGGTAGGTCATGGGTACAGAGTTTTTACCAAAGGGGATGACAATACACTTTTTGGCATTGAGCTTCAGGCCATGGCTTTGACACCAGGTATCTGTCTCAGTGAGGCCCTTTTGTAGTTTGTCCACATCGTTAGGAGTTTTGATTATGGCTCCTAGTTTGCAGTCATCTGCGAACTTAGTTAGCCAAAGACCTTTCTGTGTTAGCCTGTACTTCAGAGAAGTAGATACCAAACAGGAGAGGATCCAGGACTGAACCCTGTGGTACTCCACTTGTCACTGGTCTGAAGTCTGATTTGGAGTCTGCTACTTTCACAGTGTGGGCTCTGTCAGTAAGCCAGTTGGCAACCCATCTTGTGACATACAGATTTATACCTAGTTTAGTGAGTTTATAATTCCAGCGTGGGGGATGGTGTCAAATGCCTTGTCGAGATCTAGATAGGCTGTGTGAACCACCTTACCCTCATCTATGGCTTTGGTGACTGCTTCAAAGAAGTCTATCAGGTTTAGGAGACATGATCTGCCGTTTACAAACCTGAACTGTTTGGGGTCCAGAGTTTGGAGATCTCCAATGTCTTTGTTTACGAGTTCCATGATGATATGTTCCATGGCCTTGCAGACCAGGCTCATCACGCTAATGGGGTGGTAGTTCCTGGGGTTTGTCGTGACTCCCCCTTTGTGGAGTGGGATAACCGTCATGGTGCACCATTCAATGTGCACAAAGCCTGAGGTGAGGCTATGACTGAACATGGTACTTAGTTGGGGTGCCAGTTCATTCTGTAGTTCATGTAGAAGGCAGCCTGGGATGTTATCTGGTCCCATGGATGCTGTGTTCTTGGCTTTGGAGAGTGAGGTTTTTACCTGTGCAGCCATGATTACAGGAACTTTGTATTCTTCCAGTATAGAGATGGGCCATTTAGGGGGTGGTGGTGGGGGGGGGGTAAAGTTAGCACTGAACTTATCTGCCAGGATGTTGGCGATATCAGTTGGTTCTGTATATTTAGTGCCATTATGCTGTAAATCAGAGCAGATCTGAGTGTTGCCATTGAGATTCTTGACATAGCTATAGAATGCTTTGTGGTTGTCTTTAGAATCAGTGGAGATTTTGTTTTCATAACTAGCTTTGGAGGATTTTATGAGGGATCTCAGCTTCTTACTGAGGCTGACCAGGGAGTTCCTCCAATCATGGGATTTTACTCTTTTTTGCAACAGTTTTTTTCTTCTGTTGTAGAGTTTGTTTATGGCAGAAGACCACCAGACTGGCTTCCTTTTTTGGAGGATAGCATCTTGGTTCTGTTAGGGATAGCACGATCTATGCACTCATGTAAGTGCTTATGAAGTGCATTTGTGTAGGATTCAGCAGCCGTACCTCTGTTGTCCATCTGCATGGGTGTCGTGAAGTTTGCCACTTCTGTCTTAAGAAGCATGAAGTTGGCTTTGGAGAATTTTTTTTACAGTTGTTTCCCTAATGGGGGTGGGGGGGGGTGGGCGCAGGATGTGGATGTCTAGGGTGATTAGCTTGTGGTTGGATCTGACCAACGAGGAATTGACCTCTGGTGTGGGACACCAGTCGCCCATGTTGGTGATGACCAGGTCTAGGATATTGCTGCCCCTGGTGGTGATGTGGATAAGTTGATCCAAGGCGTTGGAATTGATGAATTTCAGAAAATGTTGAGCAAAAGAGTTGGTACATGAGTAGTTTTCCCAGTTAATGGTGGGGTAGTTGAAATCACCCATTGTTAGGGTGTTGGGTTGTACCCTAATATTTTGCAGTGTATCAAGAAAAGAGGAGTGGGAATTCTGGGGCATAGTGGGGGGAATGTAGCAAGCCACAATCTGGATTGTGGTCTTGTCCAGAGTTAGGTGAACTTGGATAATCTCGGATGCATTATGCTGAGCAACTAGCTTGGAGGTGTGGATATCCTTAATAAATATGGACATGCCTCCACCTTTAGTGTTTCTGTCCCAGTTAGGTGGCCGAAAGGTGTGGTATGAATTATAGCCTGGTAATGCAGGGGTGCTCTCTGGAGCTTTGAACCAGGTTTCTGTCACTGCACAGATGTTGATGTTATCCATTTTAAGGAGTGCCTTGAGTGAGTGCATTTTGAGGTTTAGACTTCTAGCATTGAGTAGCATTATCCTCAGATTGTGCTTGCTTGTACCTGTTATGGTCGTGAATTTTGCATTTGAACCTTGCAAGTATCCAGAATCCCGAGGGTGACAGGTGCAGGCCATCTCTGGCAAAGCATTGTGGCCTGTCAATCATGTCATCCCAGGCAGACAGATACTGGATTCTTTTAGAATGACACCAGAAGCTTAGCCAATTGTTGAAGTCAATCATTTTGTCCTTGTACTGTGGTATCATTCTTGGTGATGGCAGGATTCTACTCAGGGCTAGGGTCATACCTATCTGGGCTACAAGATTGGAGAGCTCCTCCATGTCTCTTTTCATGTAGTCCAGGGAGGTATGTCTCGGGTCATTCATACCAACATGGACAATGACAGAGTCATATTTGTACTTGTGGAGTGACCTGAGTGCGTGCGTTATATGGTGGATCCTGGCACCTGACAGGCAGCTGACAGTAACTTTCTCCTTGTTTAGCCTGGTGAGTGGAACATCAGTGTGCCTGACTATAGAGTCACCAATGACTAAAGTGTTGGGTACGTTATGCCTTATGGGCTGTAGTTGAGTGGCACACTGAGTTTGTGGGCTATGTGTCATTTGGGTTGTATTGGGTGATGGAGGTTGTTTGAATTTCTGCTTTGAAGGTCTTGGTTGGTTGGGCAGATTTTTATTGCTAGCCTCCGTGAATGTAGGCATGTGTTTTGTGCTTCTATGTGTGTGTTTTGGTGGTGTAGGTTTTGAGGGACTATGTGATGAGTGTGGTGTGGTGCAAGTGTTTACCTTCTCCTCTTGACTGTCTAGTCCAGTCTTCGGTGAAGAGAGCTTTGCTTCCAGTTTGGCTGTATAAGTGCATCTCTCTCAGGTTGTAGTGTTGAGTGGTAGGAGGTGAGGGTTGTCTGTGTACATGAGGCAATTGCTGTATTTCTCCAAGATGCCCAGATTCATCAGGTAGACAGGAGAAAACACCGGGAGCTGACCTTTAGACATGCCTTGATAGGTGCTTATTTATTAAGTACTAAAAACTGTTTTCCTCTAGACAAGTGAGGAAAGTTGAGTGCTGCAGTGATTTGTAGCTTATTTAGTACTTACAATGAGCTCTGAACAAGTGCTGAACTCAAAGAAACAGATTTGAGTGCTAAAACTAAAAAGCTGGCTAGTTGCAAGGGAAAATTTGAAGAGCAAACTTTATGGCACCAGGAAGTTAAGTGAGGGGGGGCTCAGAAGCTTACAAACAGTCCTGGATACAGCAAATCTGTATCTGGACTACAGTTGTTACAGGAAAGGGGGGAAACAAGCTTAGATTTTTTTTCAGTAAAGTGGAAATGGAGAAAGCTGGAACAGAAGTAAATTCAAGGTTAAGAATCTTGAGTGAGTTGGCCTTCACAAATGTTCTCTATTAGATTGAATGAACTAATGACACTAGACTGGGAGGAATGTCACAGATCAAATATACAGTATGGGGGGGGGGGGGCAACTGCAAAGTCACCAAGTATAAGAACACCACAACAATAGGGGGGGTGCGTGGGAAACTATTACAGCTCCTAGCTGTAGCCACTAAATGAAAGTTTTAAACAGATCAAGGAGCAAGCAGACTCTAGAGAATGCTTTTAACTGCAAACAGACTAAACTAGAACACAGAAACCTTAAAAAATCAAAACATGGATAGAGTACTCACAAACAGAAAATACAACTCTCCGTATGAAAAAGCAGTTCACAGTTAAGTAATTCAGTAAACATGCAATTAGAGTAATGAAATTATCTAACAATGAAAAATACAGTTAAACAGTATAAAACAGTACATAAATGCAATGAAACATTAAAAAAGCTTTATAACAGTACAAAATGTAGTAGATTAACTGTATAGCACAATTATAAGCATGTCAGAAGTGCAATTCAATGAAATAAGTGTAAGAAATAACTTATCCTGCTCTTGGAATCTTAAGGAATTTCTGCTTAGTTTCAGTAATGAATTACCATCCGCAACCTGATAAATACAATGTCCTAGACAGCCAGACTGTGTGTTTAACCTTATTATGGTACAGTATGATGGCAGAGTCAGTCATTTTCATCCACAGATAGCCCTCCATACTCACCAATTATAACCACATTATTCATTGCCTTCACCTCAAATGTCTGTAGAAAATAATAACAATAATTATAATGGGCACAGTACCATCTTTCAAGTTTATTTCACACATACAGTAGCCACAGTAAAGTACTCTTACTTGCTTCACACAAATACACACTAGTTCTGTGAAGCCAGATTAACTGTTTAAACTACGCAGACACGATGTAAATTATCCACTGACAGCTGCCCAACCCCACCCAACAGCTGTAGCCACTTTGTTGACAGTGTATAACTTAGATGTCTTAAATCTGATAAAAATGGCTACAGTAATGTATTTCAGTTTTGTTTCAGCCAAACAGTAGTCCAAGTAAAGTATTCCACTTGCTTTACGCAAGTCACATTAGTCCCACAAAATCTGAATAATGAACAAATGACAGCAGTTAATCATCTTCATCAACAGACATTGCTTGTATACAGCAATTATAGCTATATTGTGGTCTGTGTGCATATCAAATGTCTAACAACAATAAATATATCTATTTCACACAAAGACACATTTGCTCATCAGCCACAGCAAAGCACTCCAACATCAGCCCTGAAATGCCATCCACTTCCCACATCTAGTTGTCTGCTGAGATTAAACAAAAATACTTCAACCTACTACCAGCTGCTGCTCCCGCTCTTCTCCACAGTGATCATCAACTTTATCATTTAATATGTGGGGGCTTTCTGCTCCTTCCTGTCACATGAATCAGATAGAGCATGGGATGACAAACTGGTTAGGTGTACAACAACTATCCCACACAGAGTTGCAGCTGTGGTTGCTTTGAAAAGGGACTCCATAGACCATTCATTTATTTTCCGTAAATAAATAAATGATACTACTATGATTCTTTACCTTATAAAAAAGATGCCAGAAAAAAGTTATCTGAATGGCACCCCAGCCAGTCACCTATACACAGAATTACACAATGTTAAAATGTTATTTTTTTCTGATCCTTACAGGATTATGCAAAGTGTGAACACATTCCAGCACATTGAAACCCATAACAGCATACTGTTTGAAACCATCTGATTCCAAAACACTTTATTTGTTAGACCTTTGCATTCTCATATAGTAATTCCACTTTAGTTTTGTTTGGACTTTTGACAAAGAAAAAATGATGTCTAAATAGGACTGGTAAAATTTTTTCTTTGCATTATCATTTGGCACAACAGCTTTCTCTAACACTCGACTGCAGTCTTTTTCTTAGTCATCTACATGGAAAATTATTTGTAAGATTTCTGACTTGGGCACAACAAAACAGTTGTAGCATTATGTTCTGCTTATTGTTTTACTCACAATAACTGCTTATTAAAGTATACTTGACAAACACATTATCTTATCTGTGTCTTTCCCTCTTACTGTCCATCATTCAGCCTCTACTCGACTTTTTGACCTTAAACACTAGTTCAGAATAAAGTTACCCAGACCCTGAAGTACTGCAGATCAATCAGAATAAAGAAAATAATATGCAGAGCTGTAGGAAAAAGTATAATGTCTTAACAAGGATAAGCAAAAATGTTTTATACCACTTCTACATTAGCTGTAGTTAGCCACTTTTTTTTGTTTGCTGCATGCAGTCTTATATATGTTTTTAAGGTGAAAGAATCTAAGAAAAGAGAATGAAACATCTGTATTGCTCATCTGTGCTCCTTAATGTTATTATTACTATGCGTTTGGATAGGGATGGTGGGTGCTGGTCATTGGCCATAACTTCTAGCTCAAGTGGCATTTGAATTCTGAGATGGCAAACAAATACAGAGTCTACTTCAGCACTGCAGTTGACCACTTAGACAACACAAAGAGCAAGTTTGTATTTGCTAATATGATGAACGCCTCATTTCTGATTTACCTTTCTTATCAATGACGTGTGGGAAAGAAACAGAAGAGCTCTTTAATAGTGTCTCACAATATATTTTCTTTTTATTATACAATATGTACAACATTTGCAGGTTTAAAAACAATATTGTAGATACAGAATTTAAACATTTAAATCAAAAACGCGTTAAAAACATTTATGAAATTACAGTATTATGCTTGAATTTCTACAGTTACATTAGGTGACAGTAAATAAAAAAGATCATCATATTACCATGGTAAATGAAATGATATAGTGCTGATTCATGGTCTTTATTAGTGAGATTAAATGTTTGAAATAATTAACTTATGGGCACCGATTCTTAAATAGTGGCTTTCTGGCACACCTAAGGTTTACACATCTGCAGTAATCAACAGTATTTACAGAAAGTTAATTTTTTTCACATTACTTTTATACTGCATTTGAGTATACTAAGGCTGCAATGGAAATTTTTTTTTTATCCTTTGAGTGCAACATGGCATTGGTTTCATTGCCTTCCTCACAGAGTGCTTAACAGAGAAAACACATATGTTGCTGAAGGAGTAGGAAATCTCTTTTTGATTTCAGTCTACTATAAAACAAATGGCATATAATGTAAGAATAGCTTTCAGCAATGTTTATACTCTTCTCTCATTGTTATTGAAGACCCTGTAGTGCTGTCTAGGGCTCTTTGAATCAAATGTGAATCCTGCGTGATTGACATTTATAATTACAATAACAAAAGACTGCTGGTTTCAGCAAATGATTTATATTCAAAACTCACCTTTCAGAAAAACAATATTTTATTCTACACACAAAATGATGAATATCGGAGCCATGTTTGTATTCCATCACTGTCGATCACATGACATACCTTTGGACAATTCATTAGTTTTTATGTGAGTAGTTGTTTTTATCACATTTTCTTTAAGCCTTTTTCTTTTTTCTGTTAATATATTTATCCCACAAATAAAATAATCTGCTGTATAAATGATAATACTAATTTCATGCTTAAAAGTTGGTCTTATGAGGAAATCAAAGAATAAGAAAAGAAAACCTTTCTATAAAGACGGGATAGGGAAACTGAATACTATGGCAGCCATAACCGTATGTACCACAGGGATTATGATACTTTCACTAATTAGAGGAGCAGGACAACTTTTCCAGACAGACAAGCAACTCCTGAATATTTCTTTCTCCAGAACAGGCAGTAAGACAAGACAGACCTGAGTAAACTAGACACATAACAGTGGAATAAGTCTTCTGGCAGCTTTTAAGACAAAATACTAAATGGTGTACTGGGTGAATTCTGTATTAAACAATCTGAAGTTTAAAAAAAAATAAAGAAATGAAATGCTGCCCTGAAGAATGTTGCCCATGACTTGCTTGAAACAATCATAGAAGATGCAACAGAAGGTTGGCGGGCAGGGCACGATAACAATTGGCTCAACACTTTTAGACTTCGGTGGCAGATAGACAATATGGCTGACAAGCAGAAGTGTTGCTAGGGTGGGGTTAAGGGGGAAACCACCCCAGGCATAAAGTGTTAAGGAGCATGACTGGGTTGCATTTATGATCTGAATGAAGCAGCGCTTTAGTGATGTGTGTTATATAAAAAAAAAAAACTCTCTAATTTTAAAGCTTAACAATAAGTTTCCTACACTTTAAAATAAAAAAAAATTCCCTTTTTTCATTTCTGTTTTGAACTGAAAGAACCTGGCTTGCTCCTTACATTAGACATGCCAGACCAGGGTCTACTCAACTTAGGAGCACTAGATCAGATGAATCTTTTTTTTTTTTCTTCCACAACTTAAAGCTGGGGAGGGGGGGGGGGCTCTAGCTACAGCTCTTACAGTAATACAATCAACATTTGGAAAATGATAAATTTTTAATCTGTGAACCAGAGCCATTATTTATTTACTTGGCAATTTGGTCAATGCGCTAATTGCAAATAATCTTTTCAGCTGTGACACGTGACTATCATAGATGGTAACATGGTTAATATAAAACAGTAGTGGTGTAATAGCAATTAGGTACAGGAAGTAAACAAAACTATAAGTTAATAAACCACTGCTTTTCTAATATTCCATTTTCTTGGTGTACTAGTGACAATATGGTAAATAAAAAAAACAACTGTTGAGTAGAAAAGTAGCTCAAATTAAAACTAAACTGTAAGACAACATCATTTAGGTAGAAGGTAATCAAAATTTAGTTTCAAATGAATTAGTACCTAATATTTTGTACAATGAATTTCATCTGTTAATAAAAATACCTCATCAGAAGCATGACAAACATTTTCAATCATTTTCCTGTACTCTTTAAACACCATCAAACATCATGTGACTTAATCGGTTACAGCACTAGCAAACTGCAGTATTGACTGTGTAGTACTGTACACTTCAATGAAGAAGGCTTATGGGAAATATGCAAGTGACTCCTTAATGACAAACAGGTGTTTCAGCTACATGCTTTCTGAATGCCCACTGGCTTTCTATGTTTTATATTGAGGCCAATAAAGCCAATCCCCATTAGCTGTAAACATAATGTGTTTATAGGCTTAGCAGTATAGCATAAGCAGATAAGACTGGCCATTTTCTGAAAACAGTTTAAAAAAAAAGCCTTATGTCCAAAATGCTAGGCTGAATGCAAAATTTAACACACAAAGAACAAAATAAGTAAAAAGATCACACACAAGATGCAGATGTTAACAAGGTAAGCCCACTGGATATACGCGTCCCTTCTGATGGGTGACGAGCACTGCCTGGTCAAATGAGCTGCTCAGAATCAAAGAGAAGGCAAATTTGATGAAAGGAATGGAAACCTGTACCCCTGACAGTAGAAAACATCTTGTTAACAGCACTGCACCTTAACCCTGTGCACTAACTGCCACACTGTTTTGTGGCGTTATCCCCTAATCTAACGGAGACTCACTTAACTCAATCCCCTCTCTAAATACCCACTTTATCTCCCACTCCTGGCTTTTATGGTAGCTATTCTACCAGGTACTACATTACCTTTATTTTAAGAAAGGTTATCATTACTGTTTTTGTGATTCTTTCTACACCAGCTTGTTTGTGTAAAACCATGTGCTCAACTTCTGAAATCTGAGGTCAGGAGCTTTGCCTAGTACATTTAGGAAAGCATTCAGATGCTTTATTTATTTATGTATTTATGGTAAGAATTTCTATTGATCTTTTATAAGGAATTTAAGATAACTATTAATGTTATGCTACACAGTGTGAAAATTAACAAGGCTAATGCTTTAACTTAAGGGACTGAATTGAAAGTTGTAATATTTGATAAAATATTTGTGTACATTGTATTGTGTTTCAGTTTTGGCTTTTCTGATGGGTTTTGATAATTTAAATACAGGGTTTAAAAATTAATTTTTTAAGAGAGTCATGGTTTGAGAAGAGTTATGTGGCTTGTGGACATAACTGATACCAGGAATATGCTGCACTAACTTCCTGGCTCACTTATTCACTCCAGCTTTTTGACTGGATGTCCAGAACATATAAATACTCCAGGGATGGCATAATACAGGAGTAGGCAACCTGTGTTGAAGAGCGACACTGAAGCACATTTTGATTGGCACTTCACCGGGGACGGGCAGAGGAGTGCTCTTGATAAATAATATAACTTTATTTATTTTTTTTACTTTTCTTACTGGATTTCTTACAGATTTAAACATATTTTTGATTGTGCTTAATGAAGGATATAGTTCATTTATTTAAAAAACATGTGAATAGTCAAGTGTCCCTTATACCTTTTCCACAGCCTGTTACTTGAATGTCTTCCAGCTCTACTCAGTGGCATACTGCCTGCTCAGAGGCGATCTGTGCCTGACGTATAAAGCCATGTCCAACCCGGAATTAATGGACATGCTGCACCTCAGAAAATCCAAATCTCATAGAGCTACATGCTCGAGGGACTTGAACCTCAGCACTGAAATAAATGGGACATGCTGGAGGGACAGATTCATAACCCAGAGGCTCCCTTCACTCTGGAATAAAATCCCAGTCCAGGTTAGGCAGAGTCCCTCATTGACTCTCTTCAAGAGGAATCTTGATGAGTGGATGGGAGATCGTAGGTTTACCCCAGGTATCACTTCTGTGTCACTGTTAGACAGAGGCACAGTATACTAACCTTGGAAAAGGGCATAGCAAAATTAATTTAATATGGGTGGCGAAAGCCATACACACTCTGGCTAGGCTTATAAATGCCCTAGGGCAGATAGCCTAGTATGAACCTATGATCTATAGAAGTTATGATTTTTAGTAGTTGGTTCAGGAAAGGCTGCCTGACCTTGGTATAGTGCTTTATCTTTCTGGCACCTTCTGCACAACGTCATTCTTAGGATTGTTTTGCCTCCAACTCCAAAATCAGAACTTAGTTGTGCTAAGAAACTTATATCTGAATGTTGATGGTTTTGAGTGGCATTTTGCTAACAAATCATTGTGTTTCTGAACTGCTAAACATCTCCACAAGCATGAAAGCTTGCTCTGAATCACAACATCAGAGATGTTGGTTTTAGCCAGTGACTTGGGTGTTCCAAGATGTGACTATGGACAATGACTGAGGCAGTCACTGGGCTGCATTCCCATCTCAGTGAGAGAGGTGACCAATGCTACAAATCCCCTGGCTAAAGTTGGCGATTGGGAATATGCAGGAACATAGTGGTAGTGCACGCACAAATCCCTGGCCAGGCTGGATGCCTGCACTCTGACAGATCATTTTCTGGCATTGTATGGGGCATCAGCTTTACGTAGGGTCACTAAATGGTGACATCTTTTAAAGTCCTAATCTCTCACCTGTGATCCTAGTGTTTTCTCCATTGCAGTGTCAGTAGCAGTACCTGTTCCTTGAGTGGATACAAGACTGCTGATAGGGTCAAGGTAGCAGGAAGAAGAATGAGTGGCAAATGCTGCAGGTAAATCAGGAAATCCTGGGTAAAGAAATACACTAGCATAAAAATGTTTTTGAACTGTCAAATCCTTTACATAAACACCATCACCTGGAAAATAGGTACCATTATAGTGTACACTGACTATAAACCAGTGTTGCCACAGGATCTGAAATGGTTATTTAAGGTCTGTCACAAGGAAATGCTTGAATATTTACATTCATGGGTCTGTTCACCCTTCATTCCACATATTGCTAGAACCGATTTTCAACTATTGAGAATTTCTGCTCTCTTCATCAGGAGTTAAAACAGTCGTCCAGTATAATAGCACAAGACCATACTGTCCTATTTAGAATCATGCCCTGTAGTCATGTAAACCCAAACCATCTGTGATCACAGGTGATGCTGTACTGTACCTAATAAATGCCACATACTTGAATTCCAAGAACAAAAATGGAAGTGAAAAATAGTAAATGACCACTAATGCAGAGACAATGAACAAACTTAATATGGCTTTAGTCTCTGTGTTGCATCAATATTCATTTTTGTTTTTAACATTACAGACCCATCTGTCTACATTTAATTATGATGCAGAAAATAAACTGTTCTAAAATGAGAAAGTGTTACATATACTGGGTAATGTGGAGGAAGGAGAAGTTGGGGGGATAGAGACTTGGAAGTTAATAAAGAAAAAAATCTCCACTAAAACACAAATGCTAAAATAGTGCATAAAAATATATAATATAACAAGATAATTTAAAACACTTAAGACCCTCTGTGACCTGACTAAAAAGACATTACAATAAAGTGTATCACAGTATTCAACAGTGCAAAGACTGAGTGGAACAGTGATTGTAATATTTTGTACAATTATAAAAGCATCAGAATGAAACAATTTATAATCTATAAACACTATAATTCTTTTTGCCTTTTCGAGAATAATAAATAACAAGTATCACAGTTACAACAAAGGCAAAACAAATAAAGGCTATAAATGCTAATAAGGACTTTCGAGTCTGAAAAAAACATCCCGGACATGAGACATATTCCTCTGGACATTCTCTTATAGCAGTATCTGGATCAAGAAAGCCATTACTGTCAATTATTTTTTTGTAGTACTGTAGGGAACGTTTAGGCACATATTCATTTGCTGCATAACTATACAGTCCATAGCTTGGATCAGCTTTGTCGGAAAAGGAATAGACAAAATATCCACGTACATCCACTCTATCCAGTTTGTAAGCTAAAAGAAAGCCAGACAAACAGATAAGGTTTTGTTTTCAAATACAAAACAACTGTACAATCAGATATTTATGGCAATCATTAGTAAAACATCAGTAACTATCAATGCAAAAAAAAATATTTCTTACTGTTCAGATATTAAACAAGTGCCCTTATATATAACAACTAGTGTTAATTGTTATTTTTGTACCACTCATCAGGACATGACTTGAGGTATAAAAAGAAATGGATCTTATTCCTGCACATTCAGCTTACCTTTCAATGCTTCATTAACATAGCTTTGAATGTAATAACTTCTTATTTTGTCATCAAGTTGTTTCTGATCATCATCGATTCCTGTAGCCATGATATAGATTGGAATATCACCATACCGAGATTTCACCCACTTCAGCATTTTACGCAACCCCCAAGGGACAACAGCACTCTTATTAGGTGATGTCAACCACGTGATGTCATTCATTTGATGCTTTTGCAGGTAACTGTCATACACTTTGTCATTTTCCATTTCCTGAGAAACAAGGACAGTGCTATAATGGCTCAATGCAAAAAAATCAAACGATCCCCGAATAAATTCTTTGTCTTTTTCAGGGAAATACCCTGAATAAAAGTTCAGTAAATGTTTGTTGTTGGTCTGATGTAGCCAGTCCCACATAGTGCTAGGGTAGTTACCTGAGCCAAAGATTGGCTCAGCAAACCAGCCAATGTTAAATTCCAAAACCCTGTTTGCTGTTTCGATGTGACTCCTAGACATATGATATGCAGGTTCTATCCAGTTTGCGAGCAGTGCAATAGATATCTGTCCATTCTGGGTTTTTCTAAACTCTTGATTGTACATATGCCAGACTGAAGCATGAGCTTTCAACAGATTACGTCCTGCAACATATCGTAATGTCTCTACGTTTGGCTCATTCATTGTTATCCAAAGCTTTACATAATTGCCGAACACCTTAAAACAAACTCTGGCATAGTCAACAAAGGCTTTCACAGTACTTTCATTATTCCATCCTCCATGATGGTGTAGTACAGATGGAAGCCCCATGTTCTGCCCTGTAGGCTGCCATAGTGACACAGCAGGTGTTATGTTTGCCCTCGCCAGTTCACTTACAAAACAGCTATAGTCATGTATCATTGTGGTATTGAGTTGACTGATGTTTCCTGTTGGAACCATAAAGGACCACGTCAGTGGAAAATAGAAGTGAGTAACGTGCATCTCTCGCAGTAGAGAAACTTGTTGTAGAATGCTGCCATAATCGGCACAATTCCTTATGTGCCTGGGGGCAATCATCCCTTCAACTTTTATAAGCTTTTGAGTATGATGGATGTCCCAGATATAAATATTAGGATCAGTAAACTGGGAAGGGATTGCCTTTACCTATGGAAATAAAAATGTAGTTAGTCATTGTATGATACTTATTAATACTGACTGTATAGAATTAATTTCTATACAACTAAATATATCTGAAATGCCCATAACCTTTTAAGCTTCCTGTAATCAACAATGTTTAGCACAGCTGTTTATTGTCACAGGATGATCAGTACCGCTTATTGTACAGTGTAATCTACAAAATAATTACTGTAATAAAGACAAAGGTTATAACATACACTACAAACTGTAATAATGACAAAACTGACCATGAAGTAGTTTAGAAAGGGAGTTCAGACAAGACTCAAAAGTTAGATCAGATTTATTTGTTTATTTTTAGAGTGATACAGTTCTGAGATTGGAGGTTTGTATACTGGTTAAGGTCTTTACTTTACAGACATGGTACAGGGTTTGATTCTCATATTGGGAAGCAGGGGTGCATAACTGGCATTTATTTATTATTGCATTTGTTAACTGGGAAAGTCTACTGGGCCTAGGTGAGCCCATTTTCAGTAGAGGCCTGGGGAGAAAAGCTCCACATAACATTAATAGTACATACAAGGAAAAGCACAATATACAGTATATACGCAGTCTCAATGCATGGAAATAAATATTAAACACAATGGTACAAGATATTTACAAACATTACACATCAACATTGTGCACAATTTGATCATTGAGGATGGAGTTAGGCAGGGTAGCAGTTTTGATTACTTGTTGGAGTTTTGTTAAGTATAAGCAGTTGAATTCAGCAGGTCAGAGAGAGCTCCTAAGTAGTGATATTGTAGAGGGATATAATAATGCATCGGGTGTTAAGAGGGAAGCAGGACTATTCGACCACGGACTGTTCGCCCCCAATGCATTTCTATACAATTTCATGTATAAATTTATATGTATTGTATATGTGATTTTTTAGTGGACAGTATGACCCTGGAATATATGACCCCAAATATATCCTTTTAAGTACTTTATCATTAAGTTATTAATTAATCAAATCAATTATTCAATAATAACACTGTTAATTTTTCATTGTAAATATTTTTTTATTAATATTTTTATTTTATTTAATTATTACATTGGTTAGTATAATATAACATTTAAATCTTTAACATATAACAACTAGTGTTAATTTTAACATACTATGACTACTGTTACTTTATAACATACTTTATGACATATGTGTTCCATCAATTAAATATATATATTTTTATTTTATATTATGTTGATATGTTAACTAATCTATTATCTACTACAAATAATTTATTTAAAATTAAATGAAATCTATTTTTTATTCAGGTTAATATGCCTTCTTCGTCTTGAACATTTATACTACCATCAAAGCTCAAGCAGCAACATGCAATTTTCACCATTTCCTACCGTCTACCATCAAAGCACACCAGAACCTCAGGAAAGTAGATATGGATGTATGAGTAAATGATTTCCAGCAACATTGATAGTGTGTAGTGCTGCAGAGGACAGATTGCAAAGGCAAACATACACACAATAAGTCTAATCCATCTACAGTGCACAAACATTCCTAAGTAAAACACTGTTTTTAAGTACTCAAGAATTTATTTGTAAAAAGTATCAACAAGGAGTTCAAAGCTTAGAAGTGCACTTCTAGGGCCAAACATCCATTTCACTATCACAATGCTCAGTGCATGTACAGCTTACACCCTCAGCCCATTAACTTCAGCAGGGAAACAAACAGAACATCAAAGCAGACATCTGTCAAAATGACTGCCCATTATGTTTTCATTTTTAAATATAATTTATTTTTAATCCTTACTTGTTTTATTGCTAATTTTCTTTATTTGTATGTAATAATGACGTTATCGTTATAAGGAAACTCAGGACTAGTTAATGCCGTGAACTTCTGGATTAGTCAGCAAATGTTTCTTTTTGGCACTTACTGTTTTTGTATATATAATTAAAGTTCCAATTTTCACTCACTTTAAAGTAAGTGTAGTCGAAGCACATAAATAGAAAAGAAATACTTTCTAAACCAATTTTAAGAATGTTTAGACAGTCTTTAATTTCTATTTTTTCTTTGATGTGCTTCGGTTTCACTTACATTACATTTTTTTTACTGGGGTCCAACCGTCTGGGGTCAATTCGGTTGGGGGCAAATTGTCCTGGGGTGAATCGGCAGGGTCCAAACGCCCTGTACCTGTTAGGAGGTACTATTTTGGCACAAGTACATTACCAGAGAACAGAGGTGTGATCTGAGAGACTTCCTAAAGAGACCAGGATTACTAATTGTTCTAATAGAAGGTGGGAGGGCATTCCATAGTTTTGAGACAGTAAAATAGCACAGCATTTGACCAGCTGCAAGGTTGGGTTTTTCAACTTCCAGCACCCATTGCAGCTAGACCACTTTGATTCACAGACGAGTTTGGAGTAAGGTTTAGGACATTTTTGTGCTTACCATGCCTTCTGACCCAGCTGTCATGGTGGTAAAGTGTCCAGTGTCAATGTACATCAGGGAAAATATCCCTTCAAAACAGATACCCACAGACCCCCCCCCCTTTCAGGCAGCTTACTGAACTACAACTCACCTTAGGGAAATGTAATATCGGGCTCATTGCCCACTATCAATCACTTTCGATGACTCCACATGACCACGATAAATTTCTGGCCTTCACAAAAGATATTCCTTTAAGCAATGCCTCTTTTGTCTGTGGTGACTTCAACAATCCATCCTTTGATAACTTCCAATGTTAGGTAAAGAAAAATGTCCTGGATCAGTTTTTCATCAAATCAACCAGGGTTGTCAATATTCTTGATTTTGTACTCCCAGACTTGGTCTTGTCTGCTCCTCTTCCATGGTCAGTCCTTAATATGTTCATAGATTAGTACTAAGCTAACTGACCTTACAAGCCATTTTAAGTCTATCCAATTATCCCTTGTGAGACTCAAACCCTGCACCTCGTGTTTATAAGGCAAACACCTTAACCATTAGGCCACCCTCCCAACCCTAATATGTAAAGTCATACCATAATCTGGTTACCCTTTCTCTCAAAACTTCCATTCTCTCAGCTACAAATGCCACCCTCTTTCAAGACTTAAAAAAAGCCAGTCTCTTAGTAAACTCTGGTCATGCAGCAGTTACATTGAGGACCATGGTGACATATTCATGCCTGCTACCCTCAGCAAGAATGAATAAATCATGGAAGCTGAGGTGTACATGAATGGGAATTAACCTTAAGAAGATGACTGCAAGTTTCTCCTTTAGTAGTATGAGATGGCCACAATCTTATAATTTTGTAGAACATATTTCAGAAAAAGAAAGAAGCCACATTCATGTGTATGGGGTGGACTAGGATGATTCACAGAGTGGTGAAGAGAATACAAGGTTAACAGTTTGTAAACTAAAAAAGTGAGGTAATATGGGATCTAATATGTCTGACACTATATTCCAGTATTATCCAGTTTATATTAGACTCTCAAGAATGCTCAAGTCCAGGATGCTTTTTTGCAAGTTGTATTTTGATTTGTGGTATTAGCTATTCATATTATGAGGCTGGATTCTTTGTGGTTCACAGAAGAGTTTGCATTAAGGTGTGGGGTATTTGTGATCCTACCACTTCAGACCTAAAAATAAT
The DNA here is from genome assembly GCF_019279795.1 of Protopterus annectens. Lineage (NCBI taxonomy): Eukaryota > Metazoa > Chordata > Ceratodontiformes > Protopteridae > Protopterus > Protopterus annectens. Next base: position 606,284,764 of record NC_056736.1, read on the forward strand.
GATGGTGGATTGATGAGTGTCAGTGTACATCAGAGAAAATAACCCTTAAAAACGGATACCCACAGCCCCCCCCCCCCCAATCAGCTTACTGAACTACAGTTCATCTTAGGGGGAATGTAAATTCCAGCTCATATCCTACTACTGATCAACCTCTATGGTTCCAGATGACCACAATAAGTTCCTGGCCCTTCCTTATTAACAACAGCTCTTTAATCCCTAGTGACTTCAGCTATACTTCCTTTGGAGTATCTACACTTCCAATGATAGGTATGCTCAGCATTTCTTGGACTGAGTAAACATAAATGCTTTAGATCAGTATGCCCTCAAATATACTGGGGTGCAAACACTGTTGACTTAGTCTCCAAAACGTGGCCCTGTTTGCTCCTCTTCCATGGGTGGTCCTTTACTAGTAAAATCTTACCATAATCTGGTTACCTTTACCCTCAGAAATTTCACTGCCTCAGTTACCAACATAACCCTCTTTAAAGACTTCAAGAGGCAAACCTCATACAACTATATGATGAAATCTCTAAATGAATCTATGTTAACTCCACAGTAAACCCTGGTGATGTAGCCAGTTACATGAGTGATTGTTATGCCAATTTAGAAAATCTATTAGCTTAGCAGTTCCTCCTGAAATCAAATATGATGGTAAATTACAAAATAAACCATATTTGTGGTCTACTCCATAAAGAATCTTACAGCATCAAAATAGTATTGAAAACCTCACTAGAAAACTGAAAGCAGCTATAAAGACCAGCATAATAAAATTAAGTCTGGCAAGAAGCAAAGGATAATTATAAGTCATTCTTCAGTTATGTCAGAAAACTAAGAATAACTCTCACTTCTGCTCCAAATATCTCCATAATGGAGTCTCCCACTCATAGGTAGGTGCTAGGCTATTGGCCCTAGGGCCTATATAAGCCTAGCCAAAAAGGTACCTTGGTTTTCGCCACCCAAGAAAATTATTTTCCTGTGCTCCTATCGAGCAGAGCCACAGAGGTGATCCCCGGGGTGAATTTCCTATTTCCCATCCAATCAAGATTTTTCTTGAAGAGTGCTAATGAGAAACTTTGTTTGATATACATAGGTAGTTTGTTCCAGAGTATGGGAAGTCTCTGGGACAGGAATCTATTCCTCCAGTATGTTCTGTTTATTGTAGTGACAAGGTTTAGGTTCCTAGAGCATGTAGCTCAGAGGGATTAGGATTTCTTTAAGTGGAGCATGTCCAACAGCTCTGGGTTTGACATAGCTTTGTATGTTAGGCAGAGATCGCCTCTGAGTAGACAATATGCGACGGAGTAAAGCTGGGGTTTTTTGAGATGGTCTGCGTCGGACATCTGTTTGAGGCTGGTAATCCTCTTTTTGAGGTATTTCTGCGGCCTTTCCAGTTGCTGTAGATGTCTTGTGATGCACATACCAAAAGGGGCATTGTACTCTCTAATGAGTGATGAGTACAGGGGAACAATGACCTCTTTTTTCCTGGATGAGAAACCTTTTGTGATGAGGTGTGCCATGAAGAAGGATTTCCTGACTACTGTGGTGATGTGATTATCAATGGAGAGACTACTGTCCACCTGTGTCCCAAGGTCTCTTATCACACTTTCGATCTTAAGTAGACTACCACCTATGTGGTAGCTCATGGGTACAGAGTTTTTACCAAAGGGGATGACAATGCACTTTTTGGCATTGAGCTTGAGGCCATGGCTTTCACACCAGGCATCTGTCTCCGTGAGGCCCTTTTGTAGGATATCCACATCGTTAGGAGTTTCGATTATGGCTCCTAGTTTGCAGTCATCTGCGAACTTCATTAGCCAAAGACCTTCTGTGTTAGCCTGTACTTCAGAAAAGTAGATACCAAACAGGAGAGGACCCAGGACTGAACCCTGTGGTACTCCACTTGTCGCTGGTCTGAAGCCAGATTTGGAGTCTGCTGCTTTCACAGTGTGGGTTCTGTCAGTGAGCCAGTTGGCCACCCATCTTGTGACATAGGGATTTATACCTAGTTTAGTGAGTTTATCTATAATTCCAGAGTGGGGGATGGTGTCAGTACCTTGGTGAGATCTAGATAGGCTGTGTGAACCACCTTACCCTTGTCTACGGCTTTGGTGACTGCTTAAAAGAAGTCTGTCAGGTTTAGGAGACATGATCTGCCTTTTAGAAACCTGAACTGGGTGGGGTCCAGAGTTTGGAGATTACCAATGGCTTTGTGTATAAGATCCATGATATGTTCAATGGCCTTGTAGACCAGGCTCGTTAGGCTAATGGGGTGGTAGTTCCCGGGGTCCGTGGTGGCTCCCCCTTTGTGGAGTGGGATAACCATTGCTGTGCACCATTCAGTGGGCACAAAGCCTGAGATGAGGCTATGACTGAACATTGTGCTTAGGTAGGGTGCTAGTTCATTCTGCAGTTCGTGTAAAACGCAGCCTGGGATGTTGTCAGGTCCCATGGATGCTGTGTTCTTGGCTTTGGACAGTGTGGCTTTTACCTGTGCAGCCGTGATTACAGGAACTTTGCATTCTTCCGGTATAGAGATGGGCCCTGTAGGGGTGAGAGGGGGGTAAAGTTAGCACTGAACCTATCTGCTAGGATGTTGGCAATATCAGTTGGTTCTGTATATTTAGTGCCATTGTGCTGTAACTCAGAGCAGATCTGAGTGTTGCCATTGAGATTCTTGACATAGCTATAAAATGCTTTGTGGTTGTCTTTAGAATCAGTGGTGATTTTGTTTTCGTAACTAGCTTTGGAGGATTTTATGAGGGATCTCAGCTTCTTACTGAGGCTGACCAGGGAGTTCCTCCAATCATGGGATTTTACTCTTTTTTGCAACAGTTTCTTTCTTCAGTTGTAGAGTTTGTTTATGGCAGGGGACAACCAGATTTGCTTTCTTTTTTTGGAGGATAGCATCTTGGTTCTGTTAGGGACAGCATGATCCATGCACTCGTGTAAGTACTTATAAAGTACATTTGTGTAGGATTCAGCAGTTGTACCTTTATTGTCCACAAAAAGACATTGCAAACATTCTGGCTAGCAAGTTTATAGTACATTTCTCCCCTGAAACTACCATCCCCACTCAAATTATTCCTGAGCCACTCCCACCCCTCCACCATTAATACCAAGGAACATGTTCTTAATGTGTTAAATATACACTTCTTGACTCAAATTGTTTAACCTAAGCCTTGTTAGAGGCTATATCCCTGAATCCTGCTGCACTGCTGTAGTAATGACCCTTAATAAGGATGGACCCACCACGAACTCAGGGAAATATAGATCCCTCAGCCTTAGAGGTCTTATATTAAAAGCCAATGAGCACATCATCACTAACCTCATAAATTATGACGTCAAAAACCTTATTAAACCAGACTCATTGCAATTCGCTTTATAAAGGGCAGGTCCTGCCTGGTGAAACTTATCAGCTTCTTTGAGAAGGTCAGTGGAGGTTGACAGTGGTTACACCATCCATGCTGCCAAGGTATTTGATACCATACCACATGATGGAGTTATTTATAAGCTGATGGCCTTAAATACAAATTCCTCCTTGATAAGGTGGATCATACCTCTCAACCTCTTAGTTCTAGATATCTGGACAAAGCCTGACATAATGGGGGGAAGGTCCAACAATAGGGACACATTTTAAACACTGCTGTTATAAACTTAGAAAATTGCTAGAATAACAGGATTTGCATTAGTATGCATTTTCTGAAAGATATGAAGTCTGAAACTCAAATGCACATCATTATTTAGTGACTTTAATCCTTAAATCATCCCAGTGATTTGTCAAAAAAACCCCGCAATTTTTATGAGAAACAGACCAAAAATATGAGGCAAAAATCTGGACATTCTGCGAAAATCTGTACACTTGAGAGGTATGAGTGGATATCCAGTTAGCTCAAGAACAAAATGCACATTGTTCAAGTAGGTTACTTGTCCTCAGAGAGGTGACCATTGGCGTCCTATATCATCTGTGCTGGGTCGCCTTGCATCTGTTTTTTAGACCTCCAAACGTACAACAGTAATCTTTGGTTAACAAAGTTTGTTGGTGACTGCAAGTTGAGTGTGGTTGTTAAACCCCTCTAGAAGGAACTAACTAAAATCAGTTCCTGATATAAAGAAAAATGGCTCAAACTAAATTCCAAGAAATACAGCAGCATCTCTTTTGGGAAGGAAAAGCACTCTGCATTCTTCTGCAATGAAAACACACCTTTACCATACAAATCAGTGATCAGTGATTTGATAGCTCACACTCCTTTCATGCGGCAACCCTAGCTAGGAAATCCTTCTTCACTTTGCAACTAATTGCAAAAGGCATCTGTTCTAAAACTAAGGAAGCCAATGTCCATCTGTATCCTGCCCTAGTGAGACCTGTTATGAACATAATGCACCCTTTTGTATGAAACTGACTAAACATATAAACAACAAAAAAAAACCTTGAAAAAGAGACTGCAGTCCTTACCCATGTACTCAGTTTCATACAGTCTTCTGACAGGACAGCTGTGCCTAGTTTACTGTGCTCTTACAGATTCAATTATTGTTGGCCTGCTTTTCCTTGATGACTCAGATTGTGCTTCCAACATCAAAACTAAACACCTAAACCTTTTTTTTCTTACTAACATTTATTTTATTTTCATGAAGTATACATTTTAACAGTTTTCATTCACTCCAATATTACATAAATTGCTTAATTCCTGCCTTCCCTTAAATTTCAGTCCTCCCCTGAACACTATTCTGCATGTATTGCTCCCACAAATTTCATTTATTTCTAAGTAATTTGGCTGGCTTGGGTTCTTTTTATCTCATTTACAATATCCAGTACTTCATTTACAGTTGATTTAGTTTCTGAGTTCCATTTTCAAGTAATTCCTTTTTTTGCAGCCAATATGTCTTGAGAATTCAGATCCTATATCCTAGCTCAGAAGAATAATTTCCTTAGTTACAACCATTTGATCCTCCAACATTTCTGACAAAGTATTCTGTAGGGAATTTGTTTAAAACTCATTGCATTCGCAATTATGTCTCTCTTGCCCATTAGCCCTCCAGCAGTTGCTCTCTGCCTGAGGAAAATACTCTGAAGTCTGCTTGGGGTATAAAATAAAATCCTAAACCTTCTGGACTTTATTGCATACTTTGGAGCCATACAGATTTCTCCTTGTCCCGTTGAATAGTGTATTTCCATTCTCTCTTCCAAGTCATTTCTAATCTCTGATTGGTTCTTACAGGTATCATGCAATATTTTATATGCCCTGGTTCTTATAGCTATAATGCAATATTTTAAATGCCCTAATAATTATCCCTTTTTTTAACATCTTCTGGTATATACTCATCTAATAGCACTAATAGTGCAGCATTTCATTTACCAATCCCCTGTCCCTTTTTCTTTGCCTGTAGTCTGTTATCAGTCTCTGATAGGGAAAGCAGTCTGTAACCTGCGGTCCAAACTTCTGCTTAGCTTCATCCAACTCTATTACCTTTCTCTCTCTAGTTATTTGCTCCAAAAACCTTACCACCTTTGCTAATTTTCTACAGTAAATTCATGCCCTCTCTTTCTTATATTGAATGCCTCTACTTGCACTCATTCCTACTGGTAAAACCTCATTTATCCATTCCCTTGTTTGCTTAGCTTTAAAAATTTTTTCTGCTACTTTATAAATATAATATTCTGTATGGTTGTTCATATTCTCCTTAAGGGACTCCATCCAAAATCCTACTCTCTCCTTAATTCAACACCCATCCCCCATTTCATCATCCTTTTCCACTTTGACTTATAACCTTCTTTTGACCTATATATATATATATATATATATATATATATATATATATATATATATATACACATATAAAATAGCCTTCATTCATATCTGTAAAACATTCCTTCAAATCGGGTAATCCCAAACCAACTTTTTTTTGTGGAAAGAATCAGCTTATCTCACTTAAATCTTGCCCTCTTCCCCTTCCAAATAAATTCTTTTTAGCTCTTTATTAATTATGGCTCACAACTTTTCCTTGGATCTGTATATAATACTAAAGGGACAATAAATATTCTCTCTGCTTGTATCTTACTATCCATAACCAAGAGCTTACAGTTTGTCAATTTCTGTATTATTTTTGTTTACTCTACATATATCCTTAGCTGCCATAATAGAATACATTTTAATCCATTCACCTAAATACTCCATCTTATCATGTTCCCGTAAATATGAACATCACTGAACCAATTCATATATGGATAGTTTACAGCTCTAGCCTTTTTTTTTATCTCCGTTTATTTTATATCCTGAAAAGACTTGAAATTGGCTCAAACATTCCGCAACACTAAGATATACTTTTCTGGATTTAGTCATCTGAGAATAAAGCTAACTTTTGTTAATTACCCCACCAGGTATACCCTTGACTTTCTGAATCCTTTATTTTCTTTGCTAATGGTTCTAAATATAAAACAAATAACAAAGGGGAAAGAGGACATCTCTTGTCTTGTTCTTCAGTTCAAACACAGCTTGTAGGACATAATCCCTCCAACCATAATTATTGCCCCTGAACCATTATAATTCCCTGCTTTATACAGATCACCATACATTTTAGAGCTGTTTCAAATAATTCTGTAGGCTCTCTTGTTATTTTTCTTGTTAGCAGGCTCCCTAAGTTTGGTAACTACTTGCAATAATTCATTGTGCGAAAAATTTTTGTGCCCTGGAGTTATCACAAAATTATTGCTTAACAGCAAACTATCTGAACTCATGCATGTTATCGAAATACTCCCTTATTTTCTCTGTAGCATTTTTCAGTCGCTCCTCTTCTTATTTGAGATTCCGCTTATTCTGCAGTACTTTAACCTTTGCCTTACCACTTTTCCAAACTCCATTTTCATTTTATCACACTCACTAGCTATTTCTTCTGAAGAAATTTAAGTCTTCCCTAATAACTCTTAAATAATTTCCACTACTCATTTTTGCTTACTATAGGGACATTGAAACATATCCACTGACACCAACAAGTTTATCAGAGCTAGCACTTATAATCCCCCATTACATCCTATGCTGTCTTTATTTGAACGATTTTGTGAAAAGGATATTAGAAAGCTAGTTAAGTAACCAAGATGTCCATCTGCAATTAACTAAGGACAACTTGCTATTAATGAATGATTTAAAAAAATTGAGCTTAGAATCATGAAGCCAGGTAAAGGGGGTGGGGTAGTTTTGGTGGACACTATTGATTACCTGCCCAAGATGTATGATTTACTTGAATCCTGTTACACTAGGGTATCCAGAAATGAGACTAATATGTTTTATTATAGGATGAATTTATATCCTAAATACCTTCTAGATCAAGGCTAGGTTGATCACATTTTATTCAAACACTTATTGGTAGAGTGTCCAGTGATACCAGCTATATTCAGTAAACCCAAAGTTCATAAAAACGTCCAAGATCCCCCTCTGCACCCTAGCATTGCTGCAGCTGGATCAGAAACTCATTCTCTAACCCTGGTTGTGGATGGAACCTTGCAGCACTTTCTAGAAAAATACCCAAATATTATAAATGATTCATGAGATTTGTTTGGGACACATCAAGCAGAAATTTTACAATGAAGACTGGATACCTGCTATTATAGATGTAATAGATTTATTTTCATGTATTCCCCATCAAACAGGTATTGAATGGTTCAGAGAATTAATATTTAATCTAACAGCTCAATAAAAACAATAAAACAAAACAAGAAATGCAAAGTTTGATGAGTGCTTTCAGGGTGTGCCCTTCATCAGATAAATTGCTCACATTCAAACACTCATTTAAAGGGAGTAACAACTTTTAAATGAGTGTTTGAATGTGAGCAATTTATCTGATGAAAGGCACAGCCCGAAAGTGCTCATCAAACTTTGCATTTCTTGTTTTGTTTTATTGTTTTTGTTGAGCTGTTGGATTAAATATTCATTTTCCAAGTGGTGGTAGCTGCTTTTTTTACATTTGGTTGGACTTTGTTCAGCAGCTTTACCTTGAGTGAGGTCCTTTCTGCTTGTTTCTTGCAATAGTTCAGAGAAGTTTGTTTAAATTGTGACACATTACAAAACAGTTATGTCAGTTTACTAGTAGAATTTATGGAGATGGTATTAGAAAATAATTTCCTCTCTTTTGAGGGGGAATATTAGAAGCAGATAATAGTTGTGGCTATGGGGACTGCATGTGATCCCTTATATGCCAATATAGTACTTTCATACCGGGAGCAAACTATGTGTTCAAAACTGAGTACATGCATAATGCAGTAACTTTTCTGCACTTTTTGGATGACATCTTTGTAATTTGGAAAGGCAATTTGCTGCAGCTTGATCATTTCTTAGCATAATTAAATTCAACCACAGAATTTTTTAAATTTACTTATAATTATTCACTTGAATCTGTCAACTACCTAGATGTTATGCTATCTGAGGATGTCAATTTGTGCAATTTTAGTTCCAAACTGTATATGAAACCAAGACTTCCAAGATGTCTGCATATTGAGTAACAGCTTGTTTCTAGCTCTCCCAGTGTGAAAACAGAAACTCAGAGAAGGCCGGTAGACTTGTGTTTATGGGTAAATTTCAGTAGCTATACTGGAAAAGTTGGAAGGAACAGGCTGCATTAATTTTATGAAAGCACAAATAAGCAACTGGACTGGTATTCCAGAGTAGGAGTTGTTAATTGAAAGGGCACATCATGTCTACACTTTAAACCTAGCTATAAGAAAGCAACCTAGACCTTTAATAGTAAAGATGCAATCTTACCAGCAGAAGGAGTTGATTCTGACAAAACTGTGGCAGAAGGACAAAATACTAAAAGTGGGAGACAGCAGAGTATTTGTGGAGAATGATTTCTCATTTTACACCAGGCAGAAGAGGAATAAATTAATTCCACTATTCAGGAAATGTCAAGATGCAGGTGTGAGATTCAAACTGCTGTATCCATCCGTCTTTAAGGTATTCTTCCCTGGAGGGAAAGTGAAACCTTTTCCAGTATTTCAATGGAAAATGTTGGAGAGAAGGAAGAGAGCACAAGAGTTGACTAGAAGAATCAAGAGTACATTGGAAATGAAGCAGACAGGATTTGGGTAATGGAGAAGAACAGTAATAAAACCAGTAACTTACTGTTGGATTACAATGCAATAATTATATTAGTGAAATATGACAGAACAAGAAAATCTGGAAATATTGGACTTTTTCAAAATTTGTTGGACTTGTGGGGGAGTCTAAAGTATATGCCCTACTGGATTCACTTTATATGCTCGAAATCCTGAAATATCGAATTTCAGCATCTTGAGCCCATAAAGTGGAAAGGCTAAAATATCGAACACCCAGAAGCACGAAATCCAAAATCACAACTTCTATACTGCACACACATACACATACAAACACTTTCCTCCCCATAAACAAACACACAACCCAATCCTATGTACAAGTGGGGGAGGCTGCATCCCCTACACCCCCATGTACTCCAAGGTCGCACTACATACACAAACACACAAAACACCACCACACAAGCTACATCCCCCTCGTACACACACACCACAGTAACAAAACACACTAACACACATTACAGCCCCTACCCAAAACCTTTAAAACATAAACACTTACCACAATCCATGAACACAGCGCAGCACCAGAACCGCTAATTCAAAATCTCCGAAATGTGAGATTTTTAATTTCGCACTTCTGAGTGTTTGATGTTTTAGCCTTTCCACTTTATGGGGTCGAGATTCTGAAATTTGATATTTCAGGATTTCAAGCATATAAAGTATTTCCGCCCTACTTTATGTCATTAGTCTTCAGAAAAATTATTTTGGGAGGGGAGAAGCTAACTGTACGTAAAGAAAACATTCTTTTGTTAATAGTACTGTATTTGTGGTGTATGGTTTTCTTTGCATGCCATTTTTAAGTGTAATGGGGACTGTACACAGGTGCTGTTGTTTTTTTTCTTTTTCTCCCCTTCTCTCTTTCTTCTTGTGCAGTTTTGAGAAGTATAGGCAATGCAATGTGAAAAAAAGAGCTGGTTAAAAAGGCATGACAAAGTTAAAATTAATGTGCTTTTTTCATTCTTGGATGGGGAATAACTGTGAATGGGAAAATGCAGTACCAAGATGGTGGCGCCCTGAATGGCAGTGGCTACTCTGGTTTCCAATGGTGTGTTTCATGTTTTTCATATTTATGTAGTTTTTATGTTGGTATATAGTCCATTTTTGTGAACCGTGTTGTTGTCAGGTGAGTGCTGAATGCAGCAGTAGTGTTTTCTGCATGTCTCTGGTGAATTTGCCTTGTTTTTGGATCATTGATTCTTTCAGTGACTGTTGGGCTGACCATGTTCCTCTCGGATCTTCAGGATGGCGGTTGTGTCGAGTGCAGGAATTGGAACCTAGCTTATGGATTTTGAACTCGGGTTGGATCTGTTGGGTCAAGGATTGGTCGGGTCTTTGGAATGTTGCTGATTTTGTGGATGGAGTTGATGACCTTGGCGAGGATGGTGTGACAGGAAAGGACTGTTGTGGCACTGTAAATTGTTTGTGCCTAAGGTAGTAGTGTGCCAGTGAAGAAGACTGGAGTGATCAGAGAGGAACGGATGTAGACTTTGGAACATTTGTTGGAGTTGAGAACAGCGTGGACTGTGTTAGATGGTAGGATGGCTGCAGTTATTGAAATCGTTATTAGCAGCTTTGACCACTTGGACTCTGTTGTTGCAGTGCTGTGGCTGCTATTGCTCTTATGTGTTTGTTTTTAACTGTACATTAAAATAAAAGTTTTTGCACATGAACTTTGAGAAACATAATTTCGTTCAGTTGTGCACTTGCTGTATGGTATGAATGACAAAGTTCTACTTGACTTGACTGGATTAAGGACCTCAGCTTGATTAGTTTTAAGAGAGAGCAAGTAAATGAAAAAGAATATTGACTAGCATGAGTCTTTTTTCTAGCGAATGTATGTATACTTAGTAGCAATGCTGCAGCTGGTATTCATGTTTCCATGGAAACAATCTGATAAAGAGAAACTGGCTGTCTGGTTCTCATGTCTCCATGGAGACAATGTGATAAAGAGAAACTGGGGGCAGTCAGGTGGAAGAGGATTGGCTGAGGGAAAAGGAAAAGAGAAAATGGCTAGGACATATTGTTCTCTGAAAGCAATCAGGGGTTTTCCCAGCTGGGAGAGAGTTAAAAGATAAGACAAAACCAATTATACTCGAAGTAAAGTTTTCTCAACATTTTTTAATGCAATGGGGATACTATTATAAACAGGTGCTTTTTTTCTTTTTCACCCTACTTCTCCCTTTTTCTTTGTTCAGTTTTAATAAATGTAGGCATTGTGATGTAAAAAAAAGAGGAAGGGGAGAGAGGAAGGGTCTGGTTAAGAGACTATGACAAAAGAAAAATATGTGTGCTTTTTAACATGCTTGCATGGGGAAATGACTGGGTTAAGACCCTAGGTGTTATCCAGTAACAAGGTTTTTACAAAGCATGTAAATGAAAAAGAATATTGAATATTATAAGGCTTTTTTCTGGTAAACAAGGTATCTTTAGCAGTTGTGTGTCTGGTTTGCATGTTACTAGAAGACAATTTGATTAAGAGAAATGGCTTGAAGATAGTGTTTACTAAAAGCATTCAAGTGTTTTCTCAGTTGGGAGAGCTATAAAGATAGACAAAACCAAATAGCACTTACTAACAGCACAGGATGTACCATGCATCTTAGCATGACTAACCATTCTTTGTGATTAACTCTAGCCTGTGTGGCTATCAACTTGAACTTTAGTTCTTATTACGAAGCAATAACTTCAACATTTGAAGATGTATATAGTTTTGTGTGTTATTATGACGTTGATAGGTTTTACGGGGGCTTGGGGGTTGTTTGTTCTTTTGAGGCTTTCAAAAAAAACAGAAAGTAATGCAAAATGTGGCATAGGCTCAAATGGATATGACAATAAACAACTGTATAAAAGATCAACCTGCCGAACAGTATATGCATGAAACATAAAAGTTGGAACTAGACATTTAACAAAAAAGCAGTTTTACATAAACGGTGGTAATAATAACTATACAAGAAAATGATGGTTTCTGTAATGAAATTCAGTCTGAATGGTCTTACAGATAACTATATAAAAAGAAAGAGTGGTGAACTATATTAAAAAATGTAGCATGCAAGTAGCTATGCTACAGGAGACACCTTGAAAGAACTGAACATGTGAATTTGATAAAGAAAGGTTTTTAGGATGGTTATTCAGTGGAATATCAGGGGCAAAGGAAAACAGGAGTACTTATATTAATTGCAAGAGGAGTTCTAAAAGTGATAGGAGAGGGAAAACAGATAATAATGGAAGAAATATAGTACTAAGGGGCTACTGACAAGGGAGGAGGATTATACTGACATGCATTTACATTCCACCTAAAACTGCTATAATGGAGCTTAAGAAAATTCTGGGAAAAAAAATTAGCTTTCAGCAAGGAATATTACTTATAGGTGGAGACTGGAATTTGGTTTGCAAAAGTAAAGATGTGCATGGGGGCCTAGAATGGAAAATATAACAAAAGAGGGTAGACATTTGAAGAAAGTTATGAAAATATTTGGCACTGAAGATGTGCATTCAGTACTAGGAGTTCAGAGTGAATTTACATATTATTCTCCTAGATACAAAAGCTGGGCTACGCTAGGTAGAATTTATATCTTACAGGAACATGTGCATTTAATTGAAGGTCTTGAAATGCACCCGATAACTATTTCAGATCATGTGCCAATAATCACTAAAATAAAAACACAAGGTAATGAAATAAAAATGAGACACTGGCACTTTCCCACCTATCGGTTGAAAAGAGAGGAATTTAAGGAATGAGTTTTGGAATTAATTCAGGAGCTACTAGAGAAGATAGAAATTTCTTCTGAAAATATAGATAGGGAGTGGGATAAAATTAAAGTGTAGTTTAAAACTAGTGTGGAAAAATGGAAGGAGAGTATGGCTAAGAAGTAACAAGAATTATTTAGAGGGACTGACAAATATTAAAGTATTGCAAAACGGGGGAATCTCTCAGTATAAAAAAGGAGCAACGGCAGAATGCTAAATAGAAAATAAGGAATTACCTCAATAATATGCCCGAGTTTAGGAAGATTGGTGTTAAGCAACTGTTTTCTGTAAAAATACTATAGCACAAAAACCTTTAGTATAACGAATCAGGCAACAGAAAGTGGAAAGGATTGTCACCAAGCTTAGGAAGCCTATAACAAGGAAGATAAGAAGAGATCCTGTAGAAGTATTAGAAATATTTCAGAAATGTTATGAAAGTTTGTATAAAGCAGAGAAATATGGAAATCAAGAAAAGTGAAAATGTGTATGGAAGAATTAAATATGCCAAGGTTAGAGGTAGATGAGGCTGATTTACTAACAGGACAGGAAGAGATGAGACAAAAATGGCTATGTATAACCAATCTACAGGAAAGTCCCACAGGAAGAGATGGCATTTCTGTGGAAGTTTGGAAGCTAGGAGGGAGAAAAACTGATAAAGATCTTACTATCCATATCCAAAACTAAGGGCTTGCAGTTTGTCAATTTTTGTATTATTTTTGTTTAGTCTCCATATATCCTTAGCTGCCATAATAGAATATGTTTTAATCCATTCACCTAAATACTTCATCTTATCATGTTTCCATAAATATGAACATCACTGAACCAATTCATGTATGAATAGTTTACAACTCTAGCCTTTTTTATCTTCATTTATTTTATATCCTAAAAAGACTTGAGACTGGCTCAAACATTCTACAACACTAAGATATCCTTTTTCTGAATTTAGTCATCTGAGAATAAATCTAACTTTTGTTGATTACCACACCAGGTATACCCTTGATGTTCTGAATCCTTTGTTTTCTTTGCTAATGGTTCTAAATATAAAACAAATAAAGGGAAAAGAGGACATCTCTGTCTTGTTCTTCAGTTCAAACACAGCTTGTAGGGCAGTATTTTACGAGGAGGAGGAGGAGAAGTACCAGCATCCTGGAAGAAAGTGGTGGTAGTGGTAATACCTAAAGAGGGTAAAGATCCATCGGATCCATCTTCATACAGGCCCATTTCAATACTAAACCATGATTATAAAGTGTTTATGTCTATAATGGCTAAAAGAATGACAAAAGTGATGCCAAAACTGATAGATATGGATCAGTGTGGTTTTATGGAGGGGAGGCAACCATTTGACAATATTAACAGAACACTGATGATCTAGATGGAAGTGGAATGTAAGAAAATACCATTGTTATTGGTGGATCTTTATGCAGAGAAAGCATTTGACAGAGTAGACTGGGACTTCATGAGGAGGCCAATGGAAGCATTTTATTTTCCCTGATACAATTATAAGGTTGATTAGGAGTATATATGATGGATTGGAGGCAAAACTTAAAGTGGGTGGGGGTCCTCTCTGATAACTTATGCTTGAGTAGAGGAACCAGGCAGGGTTATCCGATTTCCCCTTTGCTGTTTGCATTATATTTAGAACCATTGGCAAAGAAAATAAGGGACTCAGAGATTCAAGGATATTATTTTATACATGACAAAAACAGAAAGGGACATTACAGTGCTGTAGAATATTTTAAGACAGTTTCAGATCTTCTTGGGATGCAAAATTAAGGAAGCTAAAACAAAGGCAACAGCGGTAAGTTATGTACCCACACACAAATTGGTCCAACAATATCCATATTTATGGAGACATGATAAAATAAAGTACTTAGAAGTATGGATTAGAAATTACTCTGTTGTGGCAGCTAAGGATATGTGGGAAGAGACTAAACAGAAGATAATGCAAAAACTGAGAAACTGGAAGATTTGTTATATGAATATGGATACTAAGATATGAGCAATTAAAATGTTTTTAGTCCATTTAGTCTTATACACAGGTCATGCATATTTTCATCAACCAGGGGAGAAGCTGTGGATAGCAATTAAAAAGAGCTGAAGGATTTTATCTGGGAAGGGAAGACAGCAAGGGTCAAGTGGGATAAGCTGATTCTTCCAATAGAACAAAGTGGACTAGGATTACCCAGTTTGAGGGGGTATTTTACAGCAACACAGCTAAGGCTCTTATACATAGCACAAGCAGAAAACTATAATTCAAAGTGGAAAGGAATGATGATGATATAGGGAGGAAGCACAAGAAATAAGGAAAGATTGGGATTTTGGATGCAGATTCTTATGGAGAACAAAAATCATACAGAGTATTATATTCATAAGATAGTAGGGAGTATTCTAAGAACTAAACCAGCATGAGAATGGAGAAAAGAGATTCTTCCAATAGGGATGACTGTGGTTAGGGATACAGATAATAGGCAAGAGGGGGCTGGAATTTTTCTGGAGAAAACTGGCAAAGGAACCAAGGTATTGGGAGGAAATAACTAGAAAGGGAAAGGTAACAGAATCAGAAGAGGCCAGGAATTTATTTGAACTGCAGGTTAGAGATTATCTTCCCTATCAAGTATTGATATCAGACTATGGGCAAACAAAAAGAAACTGGGGTCTCCTAAATGAAAGACCAGCACTGGTAGAGTTTTTAATAGCATCTAGAACAGAAGCCACCATTAAAAAAGGAATAATTAGTACAGCATATAAAATATTGCACAACGATTAGAAGAATCAATCAGAGGAGCTTACAAAGGATTGGGAAGAGAGATTGGATAAGCAATTCATAAAGAGACAATGGGGGATATATGTGTATCGGCCAAGTATGCAACAAAGTGTAGAAGATTTAGAATCTTTGTCTGGAAGTGTTTACATGGGTATTTTTATACCCCAAGTAGACTCCAAAGAATTTTTCCTCAGGTTGATAGCAAATGTTGGAGGTGTGATGGGCAGAAAAGAGGTGGCTTGGAACACATTTTTCAGGAGTCTAGTGAGCTGGCAGACTTTAGGGATTCCCTGGAGAGCACTCTGTCAGAGTTGCTGGGTGACCAGACTGAATTGACCGGGGAGATGATTTTTTTGAGCTATGATACAGAATTGGAATTGCCTAGACATAATAAAGCCTTGCTGAGTCTAACTATGGTAGCTGCCTAAAAAAACAATTACTGGAAAATGGAAATCAAAGCCTAGACCAACTTTATTAGAAGTAGTGAATATAGCAACAGAGATAAAACAACTGGAACTGGGATCTTTAAAAAAGGGAAGGAGCAAACTGCATAGGAAAAATGGGAATTGTGAGAACAATATATGCAGAGCAGGAATGATATTTAATAGGCAGGATTTGAATGAGCCATATGACGCTTAACTGACAATGACTGGATAGATTAGAAGTGATGTATAATGTCTGCAACTACAGTCGTTTCAATGGTGTCTGTGATGTATAATGTTTGCAAGTAAAGTTTGTTTTTCATTTACATAAAGGTAAGATTGCCTGTGTCATACATGATAACTTAATAAAGATGCTTACTGGAAAAAGAAACAAACTGTACATGAAACCCACCTTTTCAAACAGTTCTTTGTATTTCACTAGTAACCATCCTTACCATCAAAAAAGAGTTTGGTCAAAGGACAGATGGCAATTATTTCTAGAACTGTTTCTGATAATGATCAATTTGTATTTGAAATTAATAAAGTAATGGAAATGTTCATGAATAGATGTCTGATTGAAATGCTTCACAAAATTAAGAACGAAGTTAGTACAAAAGAAAAGTATAAGTTTTACCCTATTTGGGGGAAGGGAAAAGCAAGGAACACAGAAATGTGGCTAGTGCAAAAAATTACGAACAGACTATGATTATAAAACATGTTTTTTGGTTTTAGCATTGTTAAAAAATAGTAAATAATAACTGCAGCCTTACAGAAAGTGGTGACTATGTAAAAAAAGTACTAGTTGGGGCCCACAGTTTATTTATGAGACATCTGAATTTAAAGGAAAGGTTGGAAAGGAGAGATATTTATTGTGACTTTACAAGCTCCCAAAGAAACAACAAAGATATGTTGTTTCTTTGGGAGCTTGTAATCATATCTTTGTTGTTTCTTTGGGAGCTTGTAAATTCATTTTTGAAGAACGTGAATTAAAGTTGAATACTATTCCATTTGAGTTTAAATTACATAGAACCTGTGACTGCAACTCAGCTAGAGTTGTTGACATTGTTTCTTGTTATGACTGTCACTCATTCTATATTGGTAAAACAGAACGTGTCTGAAAAAAAGCGCATCTGTGAGCATTATTATGATTTAAAAAAATCATAATCATAATAATGCATTGTACAAGTATATGTCAAACTGTGCAAGCAATAAAAGGTTTTTGTTCTTTATTCTGGAACAACTGTCTCCAAATCCTAGGGGTGGTGCTACGGAAGACATGTTAGAACATCGTGAACTGCTGTGGCAGCTAAGGCTGGATGCCAGCACCCCCCCAGGTTGAATGATATGTTATCCTTTTTTCTTCATTCTGGAATACTTGTCTCCAAATCCTATGGGTGGTGCTTGAGAAGATGTGTTAGAACATCATGAACTGCTGAGGCAGCTAAGGCTGGATGCCAGCACCCCCCAGGTTTAATGATATGTTATCCTTAAGTAGTGTATGGGCAGCTAAGTTGTAAAATTGTTAACATCACCATTTAGTAAAGTTGAAACAATTTTAAATGGTATTTATTATATGTTATTTACATTAGTTGCAATTAACCATTATTATTTTTTAAAAATACTTTAAAAATAGATACTTTTAACAGTTTTTTGTTAATTGATGTAATTTGTGGTGGATGGTCATGTGATTTTTAATTGAATGTGTTTTAAATACTATGTTGTGGTAACTGTTTTTTAGTTCTGAAGAAGTCCTATTACTAAGAGGGACAAAATCAGTTTACCCTCTTTTGTTATTAAAGCTTGTCTGGAACATAACTGTAATGTCAGTTTTGGTTCTTTACTTTTAAGCAGCTTTTAAATAGCTCTTATGTGTAAGACTGTGCCAATGCCTTGGTAGTTTTGTTGTTAAAAGTCCATTCTTTCCACTTTTTCTTGTACAGTCCTATCTCACAAATGTGATTGTTGCTTTGTAATCTCATATTTATTCAGTAATTTTTATGCTGTTGGTCTTCTTCATGTTCATCTCTATCGACATCTCCCAGCTACAGACTCTGGTACTCCCAATTCTTCTGGTCAGCTTTTGTGCTTTTCTCTGTCTCTCAATCATCTTCCTTTGGAACACTGGAAAAGGTTCCACTGGTGAAGTCTCTTTGTGAGCTTTATTATCAGAAGACTGCGAAGCAAAATCAGTGGGCCACAGTTTTGGACAATATTTTGTATTTCCTCCTTAGCCTGTTCTGCATTAATAAATGATTTTGATACAGTAGGAAAAATATTCTGAAGACAGCTAGAAGTAGCAGCTTGAATTTCACACCTCTCAACATTCTCTGAGTGCTGGAATGAATTTGCTTCAAATCTGCCTGGTGTACAGTGAATAATCATTTTCCACAAACACTTTACTGTCTCCAGTGTTTAATACTTTGCTTCTTTGTCACAGTTTGTCAGGATTAACTCTTTCTGCTGGTAGGATTGCATCTTTACTAACACAGGTCTTGGTTGATTTCTCATGGCCAGGTTTGGAGCGTATAGATGATGTGCCCTTTCAGTTAACAAATCCTGCTGTAGAATCCCACACCTGTTGTTTATTTGTGCCTTCACAAAATTAATACAGTCTGTTCCTTCTAATATTTTTGGTACAGCAAAAAAACTTGGTTTCCCTGTGAGCTCTCTATCATCTAATTCTACCATTTTTTGAAATATATCTTCTTGAGCAGTCTCATCATCAGCCAGCCTTTTCCTCATTTCAACCTCAGATTTTTGCAGTTTTATCAGGTCATCTGCATATCTGTTTAAAGTTTCTTGCATTTTTTCAATCCTTTTGTTATTTGAGTTGATATACTCTTTCAGTGTTTTGTTTATTTTAATCAACTCTGAATACACTTATTTTTTTTCCTCTAGATTACTGGAAGGCATGTCATACTCAAAGCTGGAGCTGGAACTGTCATTTTGCTGAACAGCTGCAAGATTCTTCCCAGACAGTGTTTTCTTTTCATCTCTTCTACTTGAATTTCTTTCAGGGTCTCAAAGTTTCTTCTTTGCTGACATCCAGGCAGTGTACTTAACTATCCTTTAACTGGATTTATTAAAAGTGGAAGAGTTACTGGTCCTGTTCTTTCAGTTTCTTTTTTCATTCTGGGCAAGCTGAAGTTAAGCTGTTGATCCGTGCGCAGTCATCTCAGAAGTCATGATTTCATCTTATTTTCTCCACATTTCTTCTTTGCCAGCATCCAAGCAGTTTAATTGCTAGCAAGGAAATACATTTACCCAAATGAATAACTGTAACTGCCATTGCTCTACTCAATCTCTTGTTCATTGTGTAAAACTCCTGTAACTCCCCAGAGACCTAAACCTTCATTACAAAAAAAAAATAGATTGAGTGATAGGGTCATCATCCTTCACTCCCCTTACTCTGGAATAAACTAATTTGAGTAATAGAGTCATCTCTCACTCCCCTTGGCTCTGGAATAAGCTAGACTGAGTGATAGGGTCATCATCCTTCACTTCCCTTGGCTCTGGAATAAACTAGATTGAGTGATAGGGTCATTATCCTTCACTCCCCTTACTCTGGAAAAAATAGTTTGAGTGATAGGGTCATCATCCTTCACTCCTCTTGGCTCTGGAATAAACTAGACTGAGTGATAGAATCATTATCCTTCACTCCCCTTGGCTCTGGAATAAACTAGATTGAGTGATAGGGTCATCATCCTTCACTCCCCTTGGCTCTGGAATAAACTAGATTGAGTGACAGGGTCATAATCCTTCACTCCCCTTACTCTGGAAAAAAATAGTTTGAGTGATAGGGTCATCATCCTTCACTCCTCTTGGCTCTGGAATAAACTAGATTGAGTGATAGGGTCATTATCCTTCACTCCCATTGGCTCTGGAATAAACTAGATTGAGTGATAGGGTCATTATCCTTCACTCCCCTTGGCTCTGGAATAAACTAGATTGAGTGATAGAAACATCATCCTTCACTCCCCTTACTCTGGAATAAACTAAATTGAATGATAGGGTCATCATCCTTCACTCCCCTTACTCTGGAAAAAAATAGTTTGAGTGATAGGGTCATCATCCTTCATTCCCCTTGCTCTGGTATAAACTAGATTGAGTGATAGGATCATCATCCTTCACTCCTCTTGCTCTGGAATAAACTAGATTGAGTGGTAGGGTCATTATCCTTCACTCCCCTTGGCTCTGGAATAAACTAGATTGAGTGATAGGGTCATTATCCTTCACTCCTCTTGGCTCTGGAATAAACTAGATTGAGTGACAGGGTCATCATCCTTCACTCCTCCTGGCTCTGGAATAAACTAGATTGAGTGATAGGGTCATCATCCTTCACTCCTCTTGGCTCTGGAATAAACTAGATTGAGTGATAGAAACATCATCCTTCACTCCCCTTACTCTGGAATAAACTAGATTGAATGATAGGGTCATCATCCTTCACTCCCCTTACTCTGGAAAAAATAGTTTGAGTGATAGGGTCATCATCCTTCATTCCCCTTGCTCTGGTATAAACTAGATTGAGTGATAGGATCATCATCCTTCACTCCTCTTGCTCTGGAATAAACTAGATTGAGTGATAGGGTCATCATCCTTCACTCCTCTTTGCTCTGGAATAAACTAGATTGAGTGATAGGGTCATCATCCTTCACTCCCCTTACTCTGGAAAAAAAATAGTTTGAGAGACAGTGCCATCATCCTTTACTCCCCTTGGCTCTCGAATAAACTAGATTGAGTGATAGGGTCATCATCCTTCACTCCGCTTGCTCTGAAATAAACTAGATTGAGTGATAGGGTCATCAGACTTCACTCCCCTTGCTTTGGAATAAACTCCCCAAGCAGATCAGGTTGTGTGATTCCCTGTCATTCTTCAAACATAGCTTGAAAAACTGGATGAGTGCCCTTAAATTTACACTGGGACTTGCAGGTATCACCCTCCTTGCAAAATATGGCAGAGTTTGAAGGTGGGTATTGGCAAGGTGCACATGGCCTTTGGTTTGACTTCCCCTATATATCCTATAATCCTATACATTGGATCATGATGTTGATGTATGTAGGCAAAGGGATGGTGTGTGCTTAGCAAAAATTTGAGATGGGTCTTGCACTGCTAGTAATCTTTAGTCATCAGGTCATGGGCTGTGCTCCTCATGATTATGTAATGAGGGTAAATATTTACATTTGGAATGTGATGTATGCATGGGGTACATAATGTTCAGATTATCTGGTACCTGTATGTTTGAACAGTGTTTGTGAGCATGTATTTTGGTTCCATTCTTTCATTCTTTGTAGCATCAGTTCTTATTTTTGCATACAGGTCATGGTGAGTCAAATGTCCCAAAAGATTGACTGATTTATTGATTGATTGACTGACTGATTAACTGATTCAAAGTGGCATATGAAAATCTTGTCAGTGGGAAACCCCAAAAGGTTCTAAGAGTTGTAAGGATCCATAACATCCTAAAAACACTTATATTGCTTAGATGTCACTGCTGAAGACTATGACATGGATTTATGGTGTTATTCACTCTTATTTGTTTTTATTTTCAATGATTTTTATCTTATACTGCTGTTGTTGGCCACAGTGGTACAGCAAGAGGTTCTCCGGTTCGTTTCTTGGCTGGAGTGCCTTCTGTGTGGAGTCTGCATGTCCTTCCTGTGGTTGATTGAGCTTTAAAGATATGTAGGTGTGTGTGTGTGTGTGTGTGTATGTGTGTGTGTGTGTGTGTGTGTGTGTGTGTGTGTCTGTGCACGTGTGTGTATGTGTGTGTGTGCCTTCTTTGGGGGTCTATATTAAGTAATCAAAATGTAGGTAGGTGTGTGTGTGTGTGTGTGTGTGTGTGTGTGTGTGTGTGTGTGTGTGTGTGTGTGTGTATGTGTGTGTGTCTCTGTGCACGTGTGTGTATGTCTGTGCATGCCTTCTTTGGGGGTCTATATTAAGTAATCAAAATGTACTTACTTCGAACACCTATTCATTGATGCCAGAACAGCAAAACACACTTCAGCGAACATTGAAAATTTTACAAGGGTAAGTAAGCACTTGTCCACCATAACACCACAACACACACTGCACTAAATCAAACCCACTGAAGTGGGGGGCTTTGCCCCACCAAATATATATATATATATATATATATATATATATATATATATATATATATATATATATATATATATATACACCAACTCCAAGATCGCACTATGGTGGGTAAAAAGGGCAAAGTTGTGGTGTTGGGGCCAATGACTTCCTTACCCTGGGAAAGTTTTTGACATTTGCAGAAGTGAATTTCTCTGTTTTCATATTGATGAATAAGTGTTTGAGGTAAGTACATTTTGATTATTTTATACAGACTCCTTCTGTGAAGTCTGGGCACCGGGCTGGCAACTCGGCACCATAAAAACTCCACTGCTAATTAGTCTGTGGACCGGTGATCCACTGTGGTGACCCCTAATGGGAGAAGCTGAAAGACATTGCTTACTGC
The DNA here is from genome assembly GCF_019279795.1 of Protopterus annectens. NCBI lineage: Eukaryota > Metazoa > Chordata > Ceratodontiformes > Protopteridae > Protopterus > Protopterus annectens. Next base: position 606,307,273 of record NC_056736.1, read on the forward strand.
AGTTATAGCTTGGGAGACTCTCAGGCTATGTATTGTATTTATCTACTGGTCTTTTCTATGATATAACTCAAAACACTCTACATTGGCACAAACACATGAAGATTTATAAAAACAAAAATTAATAAATGTAAATAGGTGTATGTGGAAAGAGACAAAACAAAAGATAATTCAAAAACTGAGCAGCTGGAAGCTCTTGATTATGGATATGGATAGTCAAATATAAGCAGTGAAAATGTTTCTAGTCCCTCTAGTTTTATATACAAGTCAGGTGTTTTATATCAACTGGAGGATAAGTTGTGGACCATAGCTAATAATGAGTTGAAATAATTTATTTGGGAGGGAAAGAGTGAAGAGTTAAGTGGAATACATTGTTTCTTAACCAAAAGGTGGTTTAGAATTACCTGATTTGAAGGGATACTTTAGAGCTACACAGTTAAGGTTCATATTTATAACAGAAGCAGAACTTTATAAATCAACGTACAAAGGCATGACCATAAAATGAGGTGGAGTGGAGGAGTTCAAGAAATTTGGATAGAGTATGAGTTTGGATTTAGGCCCTTAAGGTGTATAGCAACAACCACAGAGAATATTATATTTATAAAGTAGAGGAAGGTACTGTAAGAAGTATACCAGTATGGTAATGGAAAAAAATACTAATAGGGATGAATGTAAGTAGAGGAATTGAAAATAGGCATGATGGGTTGGAATTTACTGGAGAAAATTACAAAAGAAACCAAAGTATTGGGAGCATATAGGAAAAGTAAGAATGGGATGAGGCCGAGTGGAAATTTAGACTGCGGGTTATTGACTATTTTCCCTAACAGGAATTAGTAACATAGTATAGACAAAGAGAAAGGGATAGGGGTGTGCTAAGTAAAAGACTAGCTCTGTTTGAGTTTTTAGTTAAGGCTAGACTAGACTGCTCAAAAATGGATAATTAGGGGTATAAAATATTTCATGATAACTATACGAATGACTTAACAGAGGTTAGGAAAAGACTGGGAAGAGAAAGGGAATATATATAGGAACCATGTTAAGGCATCTGTATGGCATACAAGTATGCAACAAAGTCCAGAAGGTTTATGATTTTTGTGTGGAAATGTTTGCACATGTATTTTTATACCTTAAGCAAACTGCAGAGAAATTTTACTTTAGGTATATAGTAATTGCAGGAGGTGTGATGGAAAAGAGAGAGGTAACTAGGAACCTATTTTGGTAATGGAACAATTTGGGAGATTTAAAAATTTCCCTAAAAGTACTTTGTCAAAAATGTTACAGGAGCAAATGACAGTAACTGAGGAAATTATTCTTTTGAGCTGGGACTTTATCTCCATCACATTTGTCTTCCTCAGTTGTTCTCCCTTCACTGTCCAGGTTTTTTACTATACAGTATTACTGGTTGCACCACTGTTTTGTACACATTCCCTTGGATTTACTATTCTTCCATGCAGGAAGCAGCCGTTTAGGAGCAGGATGGCAGAGCTCTCAGAATATACACTCCCTCGCAATGAAGAACAGCAGAAAGGCCAAAAGAATGAGCGAGACCACTCATAGGTGTCCACATATCCCCAGCAACATTCCCCTACATGTACAACAGCAATAGTAAATACATATAAAATAAACAATCCCTTTTTGTTTTTTTATGAACCCAATTAAAGCTGTTGGTGCGCGGGTGTGCCCATCGCTTAGCTACAGTTAATGCAGCTTAAATGGCTGAAGAGGATAACAAGGAAGATATATGCAAATGAAGCAGTATAGCAATAGTGTAGTGGGCAGAGCATTTGCCTTACGAGCAGGCATTCCCGGTTCGAGTCCCACTGCAGCACATTCCATTTTCTATGTGAAATCAGTTTATGAACATTTTTTTGCTGTATAACCTATTAAATAACATATGATTGTGAACTGGAGTACTGCATTAAATGCACATATGAGGTATCAGTGTCATAATGTTGCAAAGTCCCCAGATAAGCACATGTGCCCCATACAGTATATGTACACAGGAATCATGTATACAAATGGAAGGTAAAATGTGTAATGAATGACAACTCCATACAGCTACCAAATCCCCCACCTTCCCAAGAACCATTAGATATTACTGTCTAAATCAGTACAGATGTAAGTGGGAGTAAGTACTAGTAAGCAAGTGTAAGCACCAATAAGTAGTAGTAAGCATATTAAAGCACTAGTAAGCGTGTTTAAGCCTGTTTGCATGGGGGTAAGCAATGAGCACACAGGTTAAGAAATTTTGAAGCTAACTCTCTGTAAGCATAAGTAACCGGAGGTTAGCATTACTTACCTTCACGCAATCCTGCGCAAACCCACTTACAACTGTTCAAAAGTGCCTTAATCACTCTGTATCCAATGGCCCTTATTCTGCCCAGCAACAAAATAAACAGCCTTGCAGGTCTTGAACCCAGGACCCTATAGTCACAGTAGTTAACCACCAAGCCATCACATCAGTACAGAAGAATGAGGTATCACCAAACAAATCCTCACTATAGTAAAATCAAACTGAACCTGTGAAAGGAATCAGTATACAGTCATATGTTCTATAACCCACTACATAACATAAATATGTAAACTGGAGTACAGCAGTAAGCCCAGATGTGAGGTGTAATTGTAATATAGAGTGTTGAAGTCCCCAATAAAACACAAGGACCCCATACAGTGTACGTACACATGAATCATGGATACCAGGCATATATATAAGATGTAATGAATAATAAATCAATGCCAGAAAGAAAATATAATGCAAAGTCTAATGTAAGCAATGCTAAGCATTGCACAGGCCAGCATAGGAGATGTAAGCAATGTGTAGGCCAGTTAACTCAATGTGCCCAGTGTAATACCCCTTTAAACAATGCCAACCTCAGGTAAGCAGGTTTGCTCATAGCCTAACCTTTTCAAAACTATCCAATCATGGTAAACTCCAGGAAATCTGCCCTAGTTAAACCCAACAGGTGGGAATACATCTCATAACCAGTTGTAGCTTTCCCTTGCAGGCATCATGTCAGTAAGGGGAGAGGGGATGCACTTTCGAGCACAGCGCTGGCGCATCCAGGAGTCCAGAGTCATGCCAGGACTCCTTGTCAAAGACCATGAGCAGAGACTGCTGCAGGGCCAGTACCAGGGTTCCCAATATAAGGCGGAAGCCTGGGACTGTCTCGCCCGTGACCTCACCAGTGCCACTGGCATACTCCAAACTGGTGAGCAGGTCAGGCATCACTATGCTGACCTGAAGTGATGTAAGGGGGACCTCTTGTAGCAGTAAATCCAAGAGGCTATAATGACAGGGGATGGCCCTGCTGTGCGTATCACTCCACTATGTGTGTAATTGCCATCTCATGTACATCATGGATAGGTATGGCTAAATATTCCTCTTATGTCCTCCACAGCTGCAAGTGAGTGGGCCACGAACCAGGAGGCCCATGGAAGTCATCTGGAGAGGTTGCAATGTGAGCCAGGTCAGTAATACTCCTGCATGTACTGTCATAGAAAATAAATCTAAAAGTATTAGTACATTAATTAGGTTCATAGGTTCATAGGTTCATACTAGGCTATCTGCCCTAGGGCATTTATAAGCCTAGCCAGAGTGTGTTTGGCTTTCGCCACCCATTTTAAATTAATTTTGCTATGCACTTTTCGAGGTTAGTATACTGTGCCTCTGTCTAACAGTGACACAGAAGTGATACCCGGGGTAAACCTACGATCTCCCATCCACTCATCAAGATTCCTCTTGAAGAGAGGCAATGAGAGACTCTGCCTAACCTGGACTGGGATTTTATGCCAGAGTGAAGGGAGCCTCTGGGTTATGAATTTGTCCCTCCAGCATGTCCTATTTATTTCAGTGCTGAGGTTCAAGTCTCTCGAGCGCGTAGCTCGATGGGATTTGGATTTTCTGAGGTGCAGCATGTCCATTAATTCCGGGTTGGACATGGCTTTATATGTCAGGCACAGATCGCCTCTGAGCAGGCGGTATGCCACTGAGTAGAGCTGGAGTTTCTTTAACCGGGCAGCATATGGCATCTGTTTGAGCCCTTTGATCCTCTTGGTGAGGTACTTTTGGGGTCTTTCCAGTTGCTGCAAGTGTCTGGTAAGGTACATCCCAAAAGGGGCATTGTACTAAATTATGGGCCTGATGACAGATGAGTAAAGAGGCATGATGACCTCCCCTGATCTAGATGTGAATCCCTTCATGATTAGGTGGGCTATATAAAATGTTTTTCTAACCACTTTGACCACGTGGTTGTCAAATGAGAGATTGTTATCAACTTGGGTCCCCAGGTCCCTAATTACTTCTTCTGTACTTAATAGATTACCACCTATGTGGTAATTTGTGGGCACTTTGTTTTTGCCAAAGGGGATGACTATACACTTTTTGGCATTTAGCTTGAGGCCATGGCTCTGGCACCAGTTGTCTGTTTCTATGAGGCCCTTTTGGAGGATGCTTGTGTTGGCTGAAGAGTCGATTATGGCACCCAGTTTGCAGTCATCTGCGAACTTGGTCAGCCACAGTCCTTCCGTGTTGGCCTGTACCTCCGAGAAATATATACTGAACAAGAGAGGTCCCAGGACTGAGCCTTGTGGGATGCCACTTGTAACTGGTTTGGAGTTTGACATGGCTCCAGCAATTCTAACCATGTGGATTCTGTCCTTGAGCCAGTTTGCAACCCATCTAGTGACATAGAGGTTTATATTTAAGCTGGTGAGCTTATCTATAATGCCTGAGTGGGGTATTGTACCGAAGGCTTTTGCGAGGTCCAGGTAGGCTGTGTGGACCACCTTCCCCTCGTCAATGGCTTTGGTGACTGTTTCAAAGAAATTGACCAGGTTTAAGAGGCAGGATCTGCCCTTAACAAAGCCGAACTGGGTAGGATCTAGTGTCTGTAGGTCCCCAATATCTTTATTTATGAGGTCCATGATGATCCTTTCCATAGCTTTGCAGACCAAGCTAGTCAGGCTTATGGGGCGATAGTTTCCAGGATCTGTTGAGGCACCACCTTTGTGGAGGGGGACCACTGTTGCTGTATGCCACTCTTTGGGTACATATCCTGTAGTAAGGCTGAGATTGAACAGTAGTTTTATGTTTGGGTTTAGCTTTTCTTGGAGTTCATGTAGGACGCAGCCTGGGACACAGTCTGGTCCCACTGATGCTGTGTTTTTTGCTTTGGAGAGGGGAAGCTCTTACCTGAGCATCTGAGATGTCAGGGGGGCAGCACTCTGCTGGGATAGATATTTGCCCTTTTGGTGGGGAGGGGGGAGGAGACATTTGCGCTGAACCTGTCAGCTAGGATGTTGGCAATGTCTGTGGGTTCGGTGTATTTTTTGTCATTTTGGACTAATTCTGAGCATATCTGGGAATTCCCACCCAGGTTCCTAACATAACTAAAGAAAGCCTTGTGATTATCCTTAGTATCCTGTGCACTTTTTCTCTAGAAGCTGGCCTTAGATGATTTTATGAGTGCCCGTAGTTTTTTGCTAATACTGATCAGAGATGCCTTCCCTTTTTGGGAGTTTGCTCTCTCATGTAGTAGCTTCCTCATTCTATTGTATAGTTTGTTTATGGCTGGGGTCCACCAGACAGGATGTCTGCCTTTGGAGGTTTGGGTCTTGGTTTTATTTGGGATTGCATGATCCATACATTCCTGAAGATGTTCATAGAATGCGTTTATAAAGGATTCTGCGGTCTGGGCCATATTTTCCACGGGCCCGGGGGCTTTGAAGGATTCCACCTCAGTTTTGAGGAGTGTGAAATTTGCTTTAGAGAAGTTTTTCACTGTGGTTTTCTGGGCAGGGGGTGGAGTCGGGATGTGAATATCCAGTGAGATTAGTTTATGGTCTGATCTTACCAGTGAGGGATACACTTCTGGTCTGGAGCATAGAGTCCCCATGTTGGTGATGATCAGGTCCAGTATGTTTTCCCCTCTTGTGGGAGTGGTAACAAGTTGTTCCATAGCATTTGAGTTTATAAATTCTAGGAACCTTTGGGCTAGGGTGTTGGAGCTAGAGTCATTCTCCCAGTCTATGTTTGGGTAGCTGAAGTCACCCAATATAATGGTGTTTGGAGAGACCTTCATAATTTCCAGTGTGCTCAGGAAGGCCGAGTGGGGTTCCTGGGTTTGGGAGGGTGGTCTGTAGCAGGCTATAAACTGGAAGGCAGTTTTACCCACTGTTAGTTGCACATGGATAGTCTCTGATGCTTCGTGCTGTGCCACCAACCTGGAGGTGTGGGTATCTTTGACGAATATTGGTACTCCCCCTCCTTTTGTGGTTCGGTCCAAGTTTTGGGTCCGAAAAGCATGGTATGAGGTATAACCTGGTAGTGCTGGGGTGCTCTCGGGATCCTTGAACCAGGTTTTTGTTACTGCACAGATATCGATGTTCTCCATGCTAAGGAGAGTTTTGAGTGTGTGCATCTTGAGGTTTAGACCTCTGGCGTTGAGTAGCATGCATTACTCTTAGTTTCTTATCCCTTGTGATACCTATGGAGGTGGGTTTGTCTTTTGAGTCTTGCCTAAAAAAGGCACTATGGGGGTAACAAGAGCCTTTGCCAATATCCGAAAGCCCAGGGGTGACAGGTGCAAGCCATCCCTAGTGAAGCATCGTGGCTTGTCGAGCATGTCATCCCAGGCTGACAGGCATTGGATCCCCTTTGAATGACACCAATACTTAAGCCAATTGTTGAAATTGATCATCTTGTCTTCGTATTGTGGCATCATTCTTGGTGAGGGTAAGATGCTACTCAAGGTCAGGGTCATACCAGCCTGGGCTACATGCTCAGAGAGCTCCTCTATGTCTCTTTTCATGTAGTCCAGGGAGGTACGTCTCAGGTCATTCACACCAGCATGGACAATGACTGAGTCATATTTGTACTTGCCTTGGAGTGACCTGAGTGCTTGTGTTATGTGGTGGATCCTAGCGCCCGACAGGCAGCTCACCATGACCTTCTCCTTGTTCAGCCTGGTGAGCGGGACATCAGTGTGCCTGATGATAGAGTCACCTATTACAAGTGTATCAGGTGTGTTGTTTAGCCTTAAGGGCTGTGACGGTTCGGCACACTGGTTTTGTGAGCTATGTGTTGCATGTGTTTTGTTTTGGGGTAGCGGTTGCTTGGGTGTCTGCTTTGGAGGTCTCTGCTGCTTAAGCAGATTTTTATTTAGAGCCTCCGAGTATGTTTTTGTGTGTTTATGTGTTTGGTTTGCTGTCGTGATAGGTCTATGTGAGACTGGAATTGTAGTGAGTGTGGTTTCCTTCTCCTCCTGACTGGTTACGCCAGTACTGAGTTGAGAGAGCTTAGCCTCCAGTTTGGCTATATGGTTGCATCTCTCACATTTGTTGGAATTTGTTGGGAGGAGGAGAGGGTTGTCTGTGTACATGAGGCAGTTGTAACATTGCCTCAAGATTCCCAGATTCACCAGCTAGACCGGAGAGGAGATTGACAACTGACCTTTGGACATGCTAGAATAGTACTGGGAATTCCTTTATAATTGATAAAAAGGGCCAATGGGGAACAAAGTACTCAAGGGGAGTTTGTGAGGGTGTAGTGCTTTTAATTTTTTAGTGCTGACTTATATAATTGCTTTAGTGAGCAAGTGCCAGGTAAATTAATGCAATGTGTTACAGGTAACTTAAATGCAAAAACGACAAACAGTAACTTTCTTTCAAGTGAAACAAGGAAATAAGTACAGTAAGCAATGCAGATATCACTAGGGATCCACAGATGCACAGAAAAGCCGTGTTTTAGGTGGAATTAGCATTTCAGGGAAATAACAAGCAAACAAACAACAAGCATACAAACAAAACTAGATTCAGCAGGCCTGGATCTAGTCTATGCTACAGCAAACAAGGTGTACCAATTTCAGTAAGAAACAGTTCAAATATGCAGGCACTATAAGCCTTTAACCAGAAATTCCCAGCTCAGAAGGGCAGAGTCCAGCCTCTCCTCCCACAAGAGTGCAGACCACGAACCTTCTTAATGTAAAATAAATGGCCTGAAGCCCAAGTGCTTAAACCAGAACTAATACACTTTTAGAATAACAGACACTGAGCCCTCAATCAGCAATTGCCTGTATAAAACCTGTATTGTTTAAGGCAAGTACTGCATACACCAGAGAATATGGCAGGAAGAGTCTCATATAGTTTGTATGTAAATAAAAGCATAATAGCCTGACAATAAAGGTCTAACTGCTGGACTGCATGTATATACTCTGGTATCATATGGTAATATAGATTTGCAATCACGTATTAGTACTGTTGTATTAAGCACTGTTACCCATACGCTGCACCATAAATAGAATGTGTAGGAATGCCTGTATATGATTGCTGTAATCCCCAGAGACCATTTAGTACAACTGAGAGACACACAGAAAACAGGGAAAAGGCAGCCAAGAAAACCCGAATAGCACATGCAACTGAGACGTAAACTGTTGTAATTTTAGCACACACAGCCATGGTTCGAATCCTGGCAGTGGTAGTAGTCTGCATACAGAATCATACCCCACAACTGTACAGATATGTCCAGAATGTCCAGTAAAGTGGCCCATATCTGTTGCCTGTCAACCTGTCCCCCTGGGAAATCAGTGGGATGATCCCAGATGTATAGGCAGCAAACAGGAAATACAACTGATTGACACACATCTATGAGAACAAAGCTGGCACACTAGCAACTCCCCAAAACCTTATGAGATTAAGAAGCCACGTATGTCCCATTTACACCCCCATTTTGCCAAGCTGTGGCCAGAGTGTGTACAGTAACAGAGTGAGATGTATGTGCATAATAGTAATGTGGAATCTGGTAGTGTGTGTGGCAACATTCAGGTAGTGCTAGCAAACATTTCGTCCACAGGTCTGTCAGATACCAGCACTGTGCCCAGAAATACAAGAATGATACCCTGTACTGGTACTGTTTACTTTGGTATTGTATGGCATTGTGACTGATGCAGTTGCTCTGAATATTAAGGTATTACTCATCACTGTCGTCCACACTGTCCTACAAAATATAACTGTCTAGTTAATCCTGCATAAGAGTGTTGTAATACAAGTTCAGAATGCAAAACCACAGGAGAATTATAAGCAGAAATCAGATAGGAGATATACAGCAATCTCTATATAGCACACACAACTCTGATGGACAGTGTTTCAGTCGTAGCATTCACAGCCATGGTCTGAATCCTGGGAGTGGATGTAGGCTGCATACAGAATCATACCCCACAACTGTACAGATAAGACTAGAATGTCCAGTATATGGGCCCATATCTGCTGCCTGTCACCCTGTCTCCCTGGAAGTCTGTGGGATGATCCCAAATGTTTAGGCAGCAAACAGGGAATGCAACTGATTTTCACACATCTATGAGAACAAACCTGTCACTCTAGCAACTTCTGAAACTGTTATGAGAGTAATAAGCCAAGTATGTCCTATCTACACCCTCATGTTGTCACGATGTGACCAGAGTGCATACAGTAACAGAGTCAGATGTATGTGCATAATACTAATGTGTAATCTGGAACTTTGTGTGGCAACATTCAAGTAGTGCTAACAAACATTCCTCCCATAGGTACATCGGATACTAACACTGTGCCGAGAAATAAAAACCGTGATACCCTATACTGGTACTGTTTACAATGGTATTGTATGGAACTATGAGTGTTGCAGTTGCCCTGAATAATAAAGTATCACAGATCACTGTCATCCACACTGTGCTGCATAATATAACTGTGTAGGAAAGCATGTATGTATATGTGAGTGGTAAGTCACTAAAGAGGGCAATAGTCTAGATATGTCCCAGCACACCTGCATGTGGTCAACACATGGCCAGAGTCTGTGCAGAAAGAGTTGGATAGTTATGTGTACATCAACCTGGAATCTTGGAGTATATGTAGAAACAGTTAGTTAGTGTTAACAAACATTCCCTCCACAGGTATACCAGGTAAGAGGTGTATACTGCAGGCAAAACCAGTTCATGTATAACAATGACAACAGCCATATCACTGTCCAAACTAAGGCTATAGGGTAGTGTAGTAATACTTGTAAGGTACAGATAACAGCACTGACTAGGAAAGTAATGTGGACTACAGGAATATACTTGTTGTTAATTGACACCCCCCCCCCACAACATATCTTCAACAATAAACTACATACCCATCTCAACCGGTATGTAATGACTCCGCTCTTCTGATTCTGTCCTATTGGTTGATATATATTTAAATTTGTTTCCATGCATGTGCTATATTGAATTATTCCAACACTGGTGGCATGGTGCCATCAATGTACCTGCATGTTGTTATTACCACTGTGGTCCCATATATGCATGTGTTCCGTTTGCTATGCAACTGTTCCGTATCTGGTGTCTGGGTTAATGGGAATATCTATGTATGCTGTTATACCTAACCCTGGAATGTGTTGACTATTACTAATCCACAAATGATGATAAAATCTGAACACTATAGCACGTTTGGAAAGGCCGGTCCCAGCGGTTCCACCTGTCCTACCTCAGCTGGCCATGGCACTGGGCACCAGCATGTCTGGGGCCCAACCTGGGACCTCCTTGTCTGTTGGTCCTGCACCACCTTCGGGTGGAACTGCCTCAGAGGATGGGGCTCGCCCCCCCTGGGAGCGGGCGCAGACAAGGAACCTGTCACCCATTGCCATGTTCGGGTCATGGTGCATAGCGAGCTCTGCAGGGAGGTCAGAGATCTGCTACACCAGCTCAAGGGCCATGTGCCGCAACTAGAGGGTCGGCCTGACTCTGTGACAAAGCCCCCCAGCACAGCCACCTTCTGGGCTGTGAAGGTGCAGTGGTGACTGCCCATGGGTGGGGATCTCAGTCCCACTGTTTCTACTAGGGGGCTCATGGGCTTCCGATTTCCCAACACCCCTCCCCATCAAGGTGTGTACCCCCCACATATGTTATATACCGGCCCTGTATGCATCTTTTTTGTCTTGTCTTTTAACCTACCTCCCCAAATATACCTACTATCCCTCCCCAACATCCCACTCTCACCTGAAAAAAAAAAAGGCAATTCCCACAAAAAAATCTTGTCCCATACATAGCTGTCCATTTCGCACACGTCCACTGGACTCGTGCAATATGGTCGAATTGGCATCACAACATATTATTGTTGTCCTCACCCCTTTCTCAGGGGTTTGAGTGTCCTAATCTACCTCCAAATGCAGTGTATATGCACAGCTGTTGCTGTAGAAGAAATGGACAGCTGTGGACCTTCCCTACACCCTTCCTGCACATCCCTAGCTATTTTCCCTGCTGTCTTTCCCTCTTTGTGCCCCTTTTTCACCACTTTCCTATCAACCCTTTTTTCTTTTCTTTTAAAGAAATTAACATGGGGTAAGCAGGAGTAAGCACTTTTAAGCAGCAGTAAGCGGGTTTAAACCTGTTTGCATGGGGGTAAGCAATGCCTACACAGTTTAAGCAATAGAGAAGCTAAATCAGTATAAGAAACTGTAACCGGAATTTAGCAGTGCTTACCTCCACACAAACCCATGCAAACCCTCTTACAACTACTTAAAGTGCCTTAATCACTCTGTATCCAATGGCCCTTGTTCTGCCCAGCAACAAAATAAACAGCCTCTGCAAGGCTCGAACCCAGGACTTTGCACACCATAGCCAAAGTGATTTACCACTTACCCATGTCAGATATACATAACTCTGATGTTTTCGCAAACATATCATCCAACGCAGTCATTCAATAATATAGGGAATGTATTCCAACATGCAGATATATGTGTGTATATATATATATATATATATATGTATATATATATATATATATATATATATATATATATATATATATATTAATATCTAAATAGATATAACATAACTATATATGTATATGTATATATATATATATATATATATATATATATATATATATATATATATAAACATATATGCATACATATGCATACATCTATAGATGCTATATGTGTGTGTATATATATATATATATATATATATATATATGTATATATATACACAGCAAGTTATATATATGTAAGCAGATATAATATATATATATATATATATATATATATATATATATATATATATATATATAGGTGGGTCTACTTCTAATGACCGAAACGCCGATTCGCCGACAGTGAAATCACCGACACGAAACGACCGACAACGCAGTTGACCGACACGCTCGAATCCCGACAGACGGAAGACCGACAAGGGGAATGTGTAAGCGCGACCTGGTAAGTATGCGATAGTGAGGGATTTAGGAGTAGGGAGTGGACAGGTAAGTGTGCAATACTCAGGGATGTAGGGTTAGGGTGTGTGATAGGTGAGTGTGCGGTAGTGTCGGAGCTTGGGGTTCAGGGTGTGTAAGTGAGTTAGGGTTAGGGTGCAGGTAGGGAGAGTGTGCGGTAGTGTCGGAGCTTGGGGTTGGGGTGTGTAAGTGAGTTAGGGTTAGGGTGCAGGTAGGGAGAGTGTGCGGTAGTGTCGGACCTTAGGGTTAGGGTTTGGGTTAGGGCTAGTGGATATGTGTTGTAGTGTACTGTGTTGTTTACGTGTAGTGTGTCGGTGTTATGGTGTTCGGTGTTTCACGTTGTCGGGTTTGTGTGTTGTCGGTTTTCTGGCGTCGGTGATTTCACTGTCGGCGAATCGGCGTTTCGGTCATTAGAAGTAGACCCATATAGGTATATACGGACATACATCTGTAGATAACAATAGGAACATAACAAAAACATAGACGTCCACATGCACAGGTAATGGGGTTGAGAGGCCCCAAACAACATACGTCTAGTAAGAATAGGTATCATCCCCCCCACAGCCAAATATGTCTGCCCTGCAATACACTACCAACTGTTGCAGATCCCATAACCAGGACCTGACAATACATGGGCACAAGACGTTAACAGTACTCCATCCCACCTGTATGATGTCAGGCTGGTATCAGTAACATATGATGCAGTACAGTCTGGCTCCCATAGGGAATGTACATTGTGGAAGCAATCAACATCCCTAGGATACATATACACAGACACATATATGGAGATACAGATATATATATATATATATATATATATATATATATATATATATATATATGTGTGTGTACATATATATATATATATATATATATATATATATATATATATATATATATGTAACTACACATATACACGCAGAGATATGTATGGTAAGATACATATGTAGAAGGTGCACACAATATGGAACAGCCACTAAGCCTACAGTTACCACCTTACCAACTGGAGACTGTATGAGCCACACATACAAATGACAATCGTTGCCTGCAACATATACCCACAGAGAGGTCAAAGGATATAACACCACACACAGGTTTGCATACATGGGAAAGCTTTATTTATGTACTATTACAGTTGTATATGCCATGTCATATAGCTGTTTAGATACTGACATCCATATAATGCAGCTGTGAAACAGTTATACTAATACAGTATTCTGGAAAGGTTTACAAATGTTGCTGTCCAGGCCGATGCCTTCAAGTAGTACAATAGTAAAGATGGACTGGGCCACAGGATACCAAACAATCAACAGTAAGTAATGCAGATGTATAGTTCAGCAGTCTCTATCTACACTCTGTACACAATCCCTAGGGGGTAAAGACCTCAATTGACACAATGCGATGTAACTGATACATAACAAGGCATAACTGACACCATCACAAGCACACTGACAAACAGAACAGTCTGTATGGCAGGAAGCAGTAGGCCTACATTTACCCAAGGGGGATTGCATGGTAATGTACATCCAGATAGATTAAGGCAGCTTACCCCTGATACCCTCACATGTTGTAACAGCCTAGGTTAGTTGTGGTGCATCCCCCTCCCCCTAGACTCAGTAATACAGGGCCATATACCACCGTTACATACACTGGCCTCTGGAGTGCATAAGAGCACACATGTATTGTGTAGGTGAAGGCCACACATATAAGGCCCCAACCCCATCGTATGTGTGGGGGACACAACAGCAGTGGGCTGATGGCAGGAATGGCAGCATGACATACTCACAGCCCACTACAGAACAACCCCCTGACTGCATGTCATATGTGCAAAGCCTGGTATGTAGGTGGAGGACAGAGGCTGGAACACAGGCCCATATATGGAAAACTGTTGCCATACACTAAGCAAGTCACTGGTGTTACAGGATAGTCTGCAACATACCCTTAATCAGGAATTTGAAGTTAGAAACAGAAATGGATGTAGCCATGTACTGATAGCACTCAACACACACACTGCCAGTGAAATATCTGACACAAGACCAGTGTGGTGGACAGACAAAACATAATAGGCACACCTCTGGCCATCAAGAGGATAGGCCCACAGTTGAGAGCTATGCAGACAGACTGCATTCCAAGTTAAACTAGTATGTACACACAAACCCTGTAACACCAGTACTATACAATGCATGCAACAACTCTACTCACACTCTTGTCTGTAGTTCTGGAACCTCCTACAAATATGTAGCTGGCCTGAGTGTGCTAGTTCTCCTGTAAGAGGTATTGCTACCTGCTGTCTGTAACACTGATGCCCACACACAGGAAGGATGTCCATCACACAGGAAATGTAAAGGGACCACACCCACATGATGCAGGGATTTATATTAGGTGGTTGCCATGACAGTGGTAATTGGAAGTACTACATAGCAAGCTGCATGCAGGTAGCAAGTAGAGGACACTGATTGATGCAGAGGCCATCACCTGATCATGTGCATCACCTACAAAATCCATGCTGCAATCTATTCAAAGCAGCTCAATCCATTTACTGGAGAGAGACTGAGAGAGAGAATGGAAGTGGAAGTGGAAGCGAAAGCCAAAGCCACAGCACAAATAAAAAAAAAACAGTACTTACATCCTGCAAACTATCCAGAATAGACATCATTCCCACAACAGGTATGCGAAGTAAATATGCATGCAATTGAATGTAGTACTTGGTCCATAATAATGGGTTACATGATGTGGATTGATTTATATGTGCCATCAGATGTTGTTGTAATAATGTTCAACTGAACAACTGCTATGGACAATAGTGTCTGTCCCTGTGGGTAGTGGGCCATAGCCATCAACTATGCAGATCAGCACTGACTGACAAGATGTACGCCATCATAGTGTGTGTTGTGTAATGGGAAGTATGTATATTACGTGGCCAATAGCTGGTGGTGGAAGTAATGCCATTATGATGGACATGTGGTATCTACATCCCACCCCTTGCAGGATACTCAGGTTAATCTGTGATCTAGCATGCAGGAATGCCACAGGTGTGTAATAAGATTACCTGCAATCTGGTCCTACATATACCCCCCTAATGTCAGGGTGTGTCCATATGTGTCACCTGTCTGTGTTGTAGCAAGGCAGAACAGTGCAGTTGTGCAGGAAGGTGTTGTGGGTTTGTGGACCTGATGTCTGAATGTACCCCACATATAGGTATACATATGTGTACATACGTACACATATAATATACATATATATATATTCACATGTATGCCCACAAATATACAGATACCCATGTGTAGACATATATATGAGCACATATATACATCACATACATCTATACATATATAGATATATACCTATATACACATGTCTACATATATACAAACACACACACAAACATATGTAATGTAAATGCATTTTCCCTATATTACTACCACAGTGATGCATGCTATGTGTGAGGAAACAGCACACATAGCAATATACACAGATATCTACAGCTGGCAGTGTGTGCAACAAGGACAGGTGTGTCACATGTTAACCCCTTGTTGGGACCACAGTGCCCTCCTCTGTGAAGTATGGAATGGGAACATGGTATGGCAGGTATAGTTGTGGAGGTGGTCAGGGTTGGTAGATATAGTGGACAGTCTACAGGGGTGGTATGTGACACATGTGGTGGGTAAACACCCTGGATGGTGTGTGTGGTCTGTGATGTGGATGCCCCATGGGCCCCACCATGGACACAATGGGAACAAGCCTCCCAGCCCTGCTACTCACAACAGCAGTCCACGTCCTGAAGTTGCCTGGCCTGGAGGCTGAGCAGGAGGAGTATGTCAGCCCTGTGAATGTGTACTGGGTGCCTCAGAGTGATGTAGGACATCCCACATGTGTTTGTGGAGCCCATTATGGAACAGACCCTGGACCTGACCTCAGGGGACAGGAGCATGTCTGTGTGTGCCCCCGGGGGGGACAACATCCCCTGGGTTGGTTCCACCTGATGGTACTGCTGGACCAGGACATGAGGAGGCCCCAAGGTGGGACACACATGCGATGTGGCCAGGTAACATGGGCAGATGGGTTTGGAGAGGTGGTTCTGCTGGGCAATAGTACATATACATGTTATTGTGTCACTGTTATAGAACATATGTTGGCAGTAATAGTCTACACAATCCCAGAACATGTCCAACAGCATGCATAGATATCCCCAATAACACAAAATGTCAGATGTGCAGCAATCACAAAGCAGTCATACCACAGGCATATATAGAACCATAGTGGCCCTGACAATGGCATGCAGGTGAATAGTCTGTAACAGGCCAGCAATGATAGTGTCCACACAGGGAACATGGCTACAATCACATAGCAGAAAGTGTGGTACAATGCAATATCTGTCCCACTGGTAGGTAAGCTGTAGCCATACCTAATGAGTTGTGTGTACAGTTTGTTGTAGCTGATATGGTGGGGGGTGGGGTGGGTGGGGGGTGACAGAGATGTGTATTAAGAACTGTGGTAACCTTGCTGTATGAGTTGCTCAGACCTGTTTCCATCTTTATGTCTTTCAGCCAAGATGTCACATGCGCGTCTGCCAACATATTCAGCAGCCAAAAATCAAGTGCTGATTACATATTTAATCCAGCACTACCTTGTGCTGTTTGGCAGGGCTGCCTATGACCAGCAGGAGTGGACCATTTTGTGGAACGACCTAGTCCACAAGGTCACTGATGTCAGACTGCACAACTGAAGTTATCAGCATGTCCGGCATCATTGTACTGACCTGCTTCGTAATGCCCATCGGTGTGCTGCTGCAGTCTGGGGGGGAATCACCTCACCACGGGGGGGCCATGCAATCCATCCCCCCGACACGTGTGGAGGAGCTCCTGGCCAGCCTCGTGGCACCTGCCCATCTGGCTAGCTACCAACCACCAGACACCTTTGTGGAGGTGGGTTCCACCCACACACTGGCCGAGGAGCATGCAGGTAAGGACACAGGGCACATCAGTAGACCACTGTTGAGTATACATCTGCATCAGTACAGGTAGATCATGCATATCTGACATGTCATAGATATATTGTGTTGCTGCATACTAGTAATAAACAGATGTCCAGATGTGTTAGTATTGTGGAAATGTACCACTGATGTATTGTACTACTGCACCCACCCTGTAGCAATGCCATAGTTGTGGCCCCTGACATTGCATCTCTCACCCTCTTATGTAGGTCCCTCCGGGATACCACCAAGGCAGCAGCTTGTAGCTGGTGAGTATGGTTTATGTAGATGCTTGCCAACACACCGGGCATGTAATGGTGATGCTATATTCCATGCACACATCAAACACACCTATCCAGAATGCATGCTGTACATATGCATGTATTGTTGCTGTGAAATGCATGGCGTCACAGGGGTGACCATGAAAGGGTATTGGAAGGGTATGTCAGACACCTGCATGATAACTAACATCCTGTCATTGCAAAATGTGTCCACAGGGAGTAACATAATGGTGGGAGACATGGCCTACAGTAGGGACATGTTCAGAACAACACCCATATACAGTGCAACACCAGTGTATATACCTGTAGGACAATGGCAACTGCTGCAGAGATGCACTGTGGCATAAGGCATTACAGTAGTCCACATTATCAGCTGGGACTAGGCTGTAACGTGTGGTGTTCAGTGTATGGAACACTACAAACTGACACACGTGTAGGGCTTACCTGTCATGCATCTGCAAAAAGGCTGAAGGGGGGGTGTCAGCATGACACACCAGTGGACTGCAGCAGGGATCCTAAGGATGCTAGGAATGGCTCTATCTTCACATACTCAGGTTCAGGACCTGTGGCAGCCATAACCCTACCCCCACAGCAATAGTGATGACAGTGTGTGAACACCATGGGATGTGTACATGAGTAGACCTTGAAATCATTCAGAATAGGGGGACATGTGTAGGGCAGACTGAACATACTCTGGCAAATGCAGATGGCCCACGCTGGTATACCCCTGTCAGGAGTAGTGACTGCTGTAGTACACACAACAAGAGGTGCGATAAACTGTCATGATAAGGGTGTGCACACATATGCTCACATGGTGTGTATGCATGGTGGTCAGCATAACACAATTCATACACACTGCATGTGAAAGTACAGGACATATGTCACATATCGGGCTCATGTACTGCTAAGATATGTGGTGATGTGGTTCCATGGCAGATCAAGGATGGTTGCATCAAATCAATAAAGGTGTGTACAACCCCCATAGCCATGGTATGCTCTGATTGTTGTCAGTGTAAGAGTATTAGATTGGTCATACATAGTCCACTGATGTTGAGAGCTGTGCATTAGACATCAGGCATTCACAAATGACATCTGTCCTCATATCATACCAGGTATGTGTTTCTGGAAAACATAGGGGCTGTGAGCATTAAAGCTGACATAACAGACACAGTAGTACACATTCAGCAATGGGCTGTACACCTGTGGGGTGTGGTGCACAGTACATGGCAGGGTACAGAACAGTTGCCCAGGAATACTGTGTTCATGGGCACAGTGATATCCAGGGGAAGGGGCTTCACCTAGTGACACAGCACATGCATCAAACTTGTGTATACTGTTGCAGCATGGATTGACTATAGCTGCACTGCATGCTGTCAGGTACCAAGTTATACATGTTGACAAAGGGGTAACAGGAGGACTGTTTGTACTTTCATTGTGCAACCTCATCTGTATATGTGTGTGTGTGTGTGTGTGCATCCTGGTGGGTAGTCAGTTTGTCTGTAGGGTCACTCTGGTGAAGTGGAGGGAGGTTGATGCTTGTAGGATGCTTGTGTGCATGTGTGTGTGTTTGTGTGGCTGGCCATGTATGCACATGTGTGATTGTGGGGTGTTCATACAACAGTACCTCCCTCTGGGATCATGCAGTACATGTACATGGACTGCCACATTACACACCAGGAATACCTGTTGTGTGTAATCACAGGACAGTTGCTGATAGTATAACATGGACTGTAGCATGGAACTGGCATCCAGAGGGAATGTAGACACCAGGTACACTCTTAATATCGCATTCAGCAGACAGGTCACCTACAACCCAGGTATGCAGCACTACAGATGCATTGGGGAAGTACTAGTCAACACCAGAGAGGGTATCCAAATATTACAATTGTCACATGAGAGGCTGAAGGAGCAGCATATCTGGCATATACTGAGCATTACATAAACATGGCACACCAGTGCGTGATATTATGGATAGAACATAGTCACCCACACATATAGGGGCCATGCTCATGATGTCTGAATATACAGAGGGTGCATACTGAATGACAGCAGTGATGTCATGTAAAACCACTACACACAGGTCAGGCAGGTAAAGTAGCAACAGGCCTTGTGTTGTGACTACTTGTGTAGGCATTTAGAGGACTGATATGTTACTGAGTGGTATCAATGTGTGTATGCTTACAAGTGTGATGCAGGATGGGGTACCACATGGACATATATGTGGGACTGTCTGTAAAGCCATGGACAGGTAGGTATTACAGAGGTGTGTGTGTGTGTGTGTGTGTGTGTGTGTGTGTGTGTGTGTGTGTGTGTGTGTGTATTGTTATGCACTGCTGTACAGGTTTTATAGTGCATTTATTGTTTTCCCCTACAGGTGGCGAGGTGGATCAGGGTCCCTCCTGCATGCAGTCTGATGTAGGTGTCCATACAGACACCAAAGATGATGATAGTACTGTTGAGGCACAGGTAGGGTTGTCAGGGGCCGACACTGAGCTAACATTTGACATCCCCCGTTTAGCCACCCCAACCCCACACACAGTTTCAGTGCCTATACACACCCCATCACCAGTGGCCATAGTGGACGGACAGCTGGCATTTGGTAGCAGTGCACAGGAAAGTGTGGTAACCATGCCTACTCTGTCCGGTCACAGCAGGTATAGCCAGATGTCTGGCAGGGCACCACATAGGCAGATGTCCCAGGGTGCACATGGTAGGGCCACTAGACATCATGCCCCTGGCAGAGGCAACATAGTTGGTACCAGCAGGTGCATGTTTCAGGCTGTCATGATGGTGCAGGCAAGTATAGAATGTTACTACAGACAGGGCCTGAGGCTGCAGAGGGCTGCTTTCACATCTGCAAATGACAACTCCCGTGAATGGGCTGGTGCCATCCATGAATTAACTGAGTTCATGGATAGACAGTCTTGTGAGATGATGGCCCTCATTGACCATGGTCTGTCCATGCTTGAACGTGTGGTGGGGGTACAGCGATGGCCACGTGGATGTAGGCTAGCAACACCAACAGCTGGTAGTCTACGTGGATGTGTTAGGACACCAAGGGGCTCCCGTAGTGGCAGTAACAGCCCCAGCACTGCGGGGGATGCTGTCCACACCACACCACAGCAGGCCACAAGCACGTGGTCCTGGCCAGTCCCAGGGGGGACCTAGTACCAGTGGACATTTGTCATCATCAGGTGAGAGTAGCACATCGAGGCCTGTACCTGGACGTGCCCATGGAACCCCTGGCAGGAACAGTCCATGTGTCCATGGCCAGAGGCAGTGAACTGCACACCCTGCCAGGTATGGTCTGCAGCTGTCCATAAACACCTGTGTATGGCAGCCACATGGCAGAACTGTGTACATGCATACCCATACACTATGCAAACACACCTAGGGCAACCACATACCAACACACACCACATCACCATGCCAGCTCACCACAGTACACCCCTTACCCACACACATGGTGTCAAATGTATGGCCCACCCTCAGCCTCTGGCAAACCAACATCACACCCTGTGCATATGATATCTGTGCCACATCCCTGTCATCCATACCATCAATGCAGGGACAGGCTGATGTGGTTCTGATGCACACGGTGACTGTACCGCAGTACTGCAGTATAACATGTTGTAGGGATTAAAGTGTAATGCATATACGGCAGGTAGTGTAGCTGTCCAGCAATGATGCCTTATAGCTGTTAGTAACACTGGTTGGTTGTGGTCTCTATAATGTTATCCATTTGTGTTGTAGGTGTACATGTGTCAGCACAAGGATAGCCTGTGCATATGATGATACATGTGCCACATCCCTGTCATCCATACCATTGATGTAGGGACAGGCTAATATGGTTCTGATGCATGCAGTGACTGTACTACAGTGTACCACAGTACTGCAGTGTAACATGTTGTAAGGAGTAAAGTGTAATGCATATATGGCAGGTAGTGTAGCTGTCTAGCAATGATTCATTATAGCTGTTAGTAACACTGGTTGATTGCGGTCCCTATAATGTTATCCATTTGTGTTTTAGGTGTACATGTGTCAGCATGAGGATGGTCTGCAGTCATACTCCACAATGGCGTATGGCACTGTGATGACACCATGGCTGTGACATATCTAGGGTACAGTTTAACACATGTCACAGGTTACCAAAACGGTTATTGCCTATGCCACATGGACAGATGACCCACTGAGGAGTGTATACCCTGCAATCTGATGTAGACCCATCCACATACACACACACTGTTACTTGGCAACACTGGGACTAGACCCCTACCTAGCTATGTAGTGATACTGAAGTGTGTGGCTTACATTGCACACACCACACAGCGTTTAGGGTGAGGTGTGTCCCAGGTTACATGTTACATGCAGAACATCCCCAGACATGTACAGTATGCTAATGGGGTATGTAATGGGTGTATATGGATAATACGTAGTGTGACACACTGTCATATACAAATTAACAGACACATAGTCAGACACACATCCAAGATACCAGGGCCTATCACTGCTAACTAACTTGATGGTGTGTCCAATGTGTTACAGGTAGGCTTCACACAGCACATGCATAATTGGCCTGGATTGTGGTATCAGTTACCTGTATGGTTGATGGTGACAGTGGTAACCATAATGTGGTATATGGGACAAATACCGGGTGAACCTTGGTATAATGACAGTGTACACAGCACCCACATCCCCCATTGGATATTGTACTCCCTGAAACCCATGATGACACTCTGCCATACCCACCATCACACATTGGCCTCGACTGCGATACAACACATAGTATACCCAAACAATGGTACTACAGGGATATGCATCTAATGCACATGCCACACACATAGTAGGGTGTTGCATTGTCATGCCTCACCTATGGGCAGCAACAACAGTATTTGTACTACTCTGTGGCAATGGGTATTGTAATAGGAGTATGTGGCCTCAGAATGCTGTACCCTACAGATATATGGACATGCACAACTACACACACATGCCAGAACACAATGGGTATCCTATGCCTATCAACCCATTTGTAAAACACTGTTGCACTGGTACTGCAAGGCTTATGTAGCAGGTATGGGGGGGGCTTAACAGGGTACATGTAATGTCCCATACAGCAGCAGCCACAACTGACTATGGCAATGGGTGTTGCATTGGTTGTGAAGGCCCTCATGGAATTCCCAAGTGCATGTGTGCTAACACACAGACACTGTTATACTCAGTCATGCACACGTACACGTGTCAGTACAGGGGTGCATCACTGCAGGTGGTCATAGCTGTGCACCTAGCTATTGTCCAAGGGGAGATGGGTTGTGTAGGGGTTGTGTGTACAATGGTATCCTGCCACCTGCTAGGTGGCAGCAGGAAATCTATTGATAGACACTACTGTGGTGACCCTCAGGGTGAGAATGACATGCATCACCCAATCCTCCAGGTGCCTCCTGTGCATGGTCACTGAGGTGATCAAGTTGACATGTATGCAACATAAACTTACAACACATGGTTAGTGTCTATGATGGAGACATGTACCCAAGCATGTTCTGTTGACAGTGGTAGTGTAGTGGAGGTACCCATGGTATATGGTGCATACAGGGTGACATCTCCTATATGAGCCAGTTCTTACACAGCTGGGCAGACATGTCAGTGTCAATCAAGCTTAGGTTGCCTGTACGTATCCCAGCTGGATACCTGCCATCTGCACATCTGTACAGGGACTAACAGTCATTAGCTTGACAAGTAGCTATGCAGTAGCATGAGTGTGTGGACAGATAGACATCTAACAACAATATGTATGCCATAACTACATGTCAGAAGCCCTCACTAACATATGCTGTACAGACGGTAGTCTACAGTTACATTCCACATGACGGCTCATTACCCAGTAAGGGGTATATACTGTGACACTGCTCACACACCAGGGATACAACAGGGAGGCCTCAGTGTCCAGCTATGCCTGCAGGTGTGCCTGTTGTCAGTACTACATTTAGCACTCTGCTCTTGCCTAGGTTAGCACTGTCAACAGTAGTACTGCCATGATACACTACATGCCAGTGTGACAGCATATACCCTGGGCTACTACACCTGTATGTAACAGATTCACATGGATAACAGTGCTGTACAGGCCTCATATATGTCTGTGTCCCACACATGACACTCACACCCCTTGCTACTGTAATGACAGCACATAGGCGCATGTTTTGAACATGGCATTACATACACTTATTACAGATTATCAGACTGGATGGTGTGACCTGGATACCAGGGCTAAGCCATGCTTTGCAAGTATCAACATTGCTGCAATATAACAGCTGAGCTGATTTGTGCAATGGTAAGCGAAACCTACACAGTGTAAGCACCTGTATATTTATCCATAGCTCAGCACTGCTTAGCTTTGTGCAAACACGCACAAACGCTCTTAAAGCTGCTCAAAACTGCCTTAACTGCTCTGTATCCGACAGCCCTTGGTCTGCCCAGCAACAAAATGGAACAGCCCTTGCAGGTCTTGAACCCAGGACCCTGTACACTGAAGTCACAACATTTAACTACTATGCCATGACCACTGTGAAGACAGCTGTTGTTTTACCAATATAGTTGTCAATACACATAATTAGTAGTATTGAACAATTGCCTTTAGTTCCTAAATTGTGTAGTCCTTGTTATTAATATGACTGTTGCATCACATATGTTGTTTTATCATAATGTACACATAGCAGATACATACGGTGAGATACATCTGGGAGAGTATACACAACTGTGAGGTTTACTCATGACAGGAACATGGTTGTATACATATAATAGGTCTATATATGTCAACATGTACATACACATGTATACCCATACACATCTGTATACACATCAGTACAGTGCAACATATATATATATATATATATATATATATATATATATATATATAGCCATGTGTATGTCTCTTAATATGTACATGTATATTTATATATATATATATATATATATATATATATATATATATATATATATATATATATATATATATATATACATATATGTACATATAGATATATGTATATATAGAGATACATATATATATATATATATATATATATATATATATATGTGTGTGTATATAGCTATATATGTATGCACATCCTATGTGTACAGATATGCCTAGTTATGTTGGTATATATGTAGATATCTATAAATATATGTTCATACATATCTATTCTGATATACCTACTACTGTTAATATATATGTAGAGATCCATACATATATGTGCATATGTATCTCTATCTGTATATGTGTAGACATATATTGCTCTGTATATGTATATATCTGAGTGTTTATATGTATATCTATGTACATATACATATCCATCTATGTATGTCAATATGTATATGTGTATATATCTGTATTGATATCTGGAGAATTATATACACATATATACTCACCATGTGTCCTGAACATGGAGTGGAGCCCTACCTCAGCCCCTATAGTCCCAACTTCGTAGTGCAAGAGGATGTCAGGTATGTATTGCAGGTATATTTGTAGACTATTGCTACTGTAATAGGGATTGTCTTCATAGACATGGTGTGGGTGGGAGGTCACATCTGCTTTTAACATGTGCACCATTGGCTACTGACAGACATCCTAAGGACATCATAGTATAGTAACACTGCTAGCACACTAATGCTCCTGTGGACTACAGCAGAGATATTGCCCAATATATGTGGACAGTCTGACGCACCCTGGACAGTCCAGAGGTATACACAGAACCCCTTAGTGCAAGACATGTGGACCAAGCCTGACAATGTGGATGTTAATAGCCATGTAGATGGGTATAACACATACCTACTGGTATGCATTTGCCCCCATAGGTTATGCATTCACATACTCCTGTCTGTCCTGACACATAATAACCGCTGGTACAGAGGTGCCATGGCCACATAGTACCCAATAGTTATTGACATACATCTGTACTGCATCCCACTGCTTTGTCTGACATACATGACTGTTATGGTGGCCCAGCAGCAGTACATCTGGCAAGTATCTGGACATGACATCTCACTGGGTAAGTACACTAAGCTAGCTAGACATGTAACAAAGCACTGTGGAGGCTACAGGCATACTGGCTCAACACTGGCCAACATTTCCAATGGGGGAATACACATGTACCTGCATATGTAGCAGGCTCTACAGGCATGTCACAGCACAGAGTAACAGGCACCTGTGTGAAAGTGCATAACCACAACCAATGTGAACACAGCCACATATGGTAAGCTACCGTAATATTACAGTATATGGACTATCTGTTCAACACCACCCTCATATGTGCCACTCACACACTAACCCTACAAATATTGGCCCGCTACACAGTCTGGTCCAATGCCTGTCTGTAGTATGGGATATGTGTGTGTTTGGCCCTACAAACATGTAAGCCGATAGGGTAACATACAGTGGAGCAGCATGTAACATCAGATAGACCAGGACCAAAAACAATGACATCTACCACAGTCTGTACACAGGCCAAGGTACATATTAACAATACACACACACTGTCAACAATCACCATAAGTACACAGACCTCAGTACTGTACATACAACCACAGAATGTCCAGGTTTTGTCATCAAATATAACCTCTACTATACATAACATGTGTAGCAGTCTGATATATCACTGGCTTGTTATCAGATATGATGTCACTAAATATGGTCCACAGCACATATGCACCTCCACACAGGATATGAATGACAAACACACACACACACACACACACACACACACACACACACACACACACACACACACACACACACACACACACACACTTGCCATGTCTCAGATTAGAGCTCCTACCTAACTAGTTTACTACACTACAGTACTACACAGCTATAGGATGTGCCATGGAGATTAATGGAGTACTCTTTCCCCAAAGGTGTATTTCACAGTTAATGACATCAGCAGGATTGCCAAAGTAGGGCATTTAAAGTGTAGTGAGTGTGACTAGCCTAAAATGCATTGCTCCTTACACAGACATACACAAAAAATCCACAACTTCCATGTGTGGGAATAGGACCCCTACCAGAGTTCTATATCACACTAATGCATGAAGCTCTTATAGGACACACCACAGGGATTACTGGAGTACTCTTTCCTGAAAGGTGTATTTCACAGTGGATGACATCAGCAGGATTGCCAAAGTAGGGCATTTGAATTGTAGTGAGTGTGACTAGCCTAAAATGCATTGCTCCCTACACAGACTTAGACACACACAAAATCATCCACAACTACCATGTGTGGGAATAGAACCCCCTACCAGGGTTCTATATCACACTACAGCATGAGGATGTTATAGGACATGCCATTGGGATTACTGGAGTACTCCTTCCCCAAAGGTGTATTTCACAGTGAATGACATCAGCAGGATTGCCAAAGTAGGGCATTTGAATTGTAGTGAGTGTAACTAGCATAAAATGCATTGCACCCTATGCAGAGAGAAACACACACACACAGTTGCCATCTCTGGGATTAGAACTCCTACTTAACTAGTTTATCACACTGTAGCAGTACGCAGTTATAGGACACACCACAGAGATTACTGGGCTATAACTTTCTGAAAGGTGTATTTCACAGTGTATGACATCAGCAGCCTTGCCAAAGTAGGGCATTTGAATTATAGTGAGTGTGACTAGCCTAAAAAGCATTGCCCTCTACAAAGACAGAGATACACACACACAGTTGCCATGTTTGGGATTAGAACTCCTACCTAACTAGTTTATCACACTACAACAGTACGCAGTTATAGGACTCGCCACAGAAATGACTGGGCTACAGCTTTCTGAAAGGTGCATTTCACAGTGTATGACATCAGCAGCTTTGCCAAAGTAGGACATTTGAATTGTAGCTAGTGTGACTAGCCTAAAAAGCATTGGTCTCTACACAGAGACACACACACTTGCCATGTCTGGGATTAGAACTCCTAACTAACTAATTTATCACACTACAGCAGTACACTGTTATAGGACATGCCACGGAGATTACCGGGCTACAGCTTTCTGAAAGGTGTATTTCACAGTGTTTGACATCAGTAGCCTTGCCAAAGTAGGGCATTTGAATTGTAGTGAGTGTGACTAGCCTAAAATGCATTGCTCTCTACACAGACAGAGACACACACACACACACACACACACACACACACACACACACACACACACACACACACACACACACACTTGCCTTGTCTGGGATTAGAATTCCTACCTAACTAGTTTATTACACTACAGCAGTACGCAGTTATGAGACATGCCACAGAGATTAATGGGCTATACCTTTCCCAAGGGTGTAATTCAAAATGGATGACCTCAGCATGCTTGTCATAGTAGGGCTATGGGGAGGGCAGTGTGTGTGCATGGGCCATAACCCATTCATCTGGAGGTTGACACACCACATACGGGCACGCGCAGGGTTATATTCCACAGGTACATGTATACAGCTGGTAGATGACTACTTTCTTGTACAGTCATGTTGCACAGCTAACACTTGCACAACATAGTCCATAATGCTGATAGTTACCGGTGGCTAATGTCTACAGTGAGTGACATCTGATCCTCATGGTTGTAGCCATTTGGCTGTGTGCCGGGTGGGACAGGCCTCATAATGGATGGCTCCTTGTCACAGTTACTCTCTTCCAGACATCTATGTACATCTACTTTTGGCTTATTATATATAGTGTGTTGTCCTTGGATATATGCCTGTATTCTTATCCACTGTGTGTGCAAAGCATGACTGGTGCATACTGAGGAGTCTATGCACTAACATCTGCAACTATCAGATATGTATGGTCCACTGTTGTTCGCAGACATAGGCTTTATTTATTTAAGTGTGTGAGCATGCCCAGTATGCCCTTCTATATTGAATGTGTGGATTGATTCCAGGCAGTTTGTACTCCAGTGCAGACCTTTGTGTTGTACACCTGCAGGTAGCAAACTGTTTCTACAGGGTATCTGTTGATCATTTGGCAATATGGGGACAAACTGTGCAGGGCATAGTGTGTACTGTAGGTGATTGTGTCTGTGCTGCTTCAGCTGTATGGTACTACTGTTAGCAGATATAGTCAGACATGTGTACTGTTATACACAGTGATATTTTCTGTCCTCATGTACTGTCAGGTGGACATTCTTGCTCACAGTGATGTCTTGGGGGACAAGGGTGACTGCAGCTGTCTCTGGTATTGTGGGCAGACACCTACGTATTCATGGTAAGTTATGCCATTCTGGAGGGGGAACTGCAGACACTTGCTGCTGGGTCTGTGTATCCGGTTCAGCACCTTGGTACAGTGCTGGCAGAGGATCCCATACTTGTACACCCACAGACATGACAGTATGGGCTTATCTTGCTGTGGCAATGCCTCACAGCTGTACATATTTGCACAGGTTACCCACAGGCAGGGGCCATGGGTCAGGACATTACCTCTATTGTGGTGTATGGGCAGGTGTGTAGCCATCAATATATTTGTTTGCAGCCAGGGATAGTGTGTGCACACAGCTTGGTGTCAGACCCTGCACATTCCATGCTGCTAATGCCCCCCTCTCTGTTATCATAACCTCTTCCATACATTATGCATACATTCTCTGATCCTTTCCCTAAGGGTATCACCCATCACAGGTGTGTGTTAGTGTTGGTCCACAGTTCATGCAGTGGGACATGGACATGTTACTGTGGTTTGTCCACATGGCCTTGCATATGGCTTATGTGGAGTGTGTT
Source organism: Protopterus annectens (assembly GCF_019279795.1). Classification (NCBI taxonomy): domain Eukaryota; kingdom Metazoa; phylum Chordata; order Ceratodontiformes; family Protopteridae; genus Protopterus; species Protopterus annectens. The sequence continues at coordinate 606,336,492 of NC_056736.1, forward strand.
ATGTTGTTATTTTGGTGTCCATGACATAACATGCATTGGCAGTACGTGTGAGACACAGGCCTTTGGCAGAGGCCTGTGGGGGATTAGGTGTTGCTGAGGGCCAGATGTGGCAGGCCATTGCATTCTGTCAGTCCTACAGTCTCAGACCACTGTACAGTATATTCCCCCTGAGCAGGGATATGACCAGAGAGGTGCCTGTGGGTGGTGTTTGCATGAGCTGGGTGCATGTGTGCTATGGATACTACTTGCATCTGATACACAGATATGCATGGGGCATTCCAGTTATGCTGGCATGTGCAGGTACATCAGCTGTTTCCCAATACATTAGACCTACCTCCTTTGTGATCTGCAAGTGTTCAGGCCAACATCACCGGTATCCCCTGCTACAGGACCAGTTACTATGATGGATACCTGTATGTACAATTTCAAGGGTGTCTCCATTTCACAGTGACACAATATATACTGTATGTCTGAGGTACTTTCCACTGTGTACTGCTTGTACATCTAGCCCAACAGCCATGCCATGTCAGTCTTTCAGATGGTGACACATATTACCACCATACATTTACAATGGCTTACTGCTAGCATGTGTTATACTGGGGGGATTGTCTTTGGCACTGCAGTTTTGAGGGCTTGTCCTTGTCATCAGCAGTAGTGGGCAATGGCCACCAGGTCTTACCTCAACATGCATACATACTGCCCACTCTCACACAATATGAAACACACACCATCCTAACACACACAGACCTGCATATTGTGCAAATGCTACAACCTATCCTACTACCTTGGTCACCTCTGGGCATCTGTGCTCCACTCGTATTATACCTATTCATACATGTTACTACATTTCTACACAGGACTGGGGGGGGCACACCTGACTGTTACTGCATTTCTACACTGGATTGGGGGAAGGGGCACACCTGACCATTTCTACATGTCTATATAGGAGTGGGGGGGGGGCACACCTGACTGTTACTATATTTCTACATAGGATTGTGAGGGGACACACCTGACTGTTACTACATTTCTATGCTGGATTGGCGGTAGGGGCACACCAGACTTTTTCTGCATGTCTACATGGGAGTAGGAGGCACACCTAATTATTACTACATTTCTACATAGGGTTGTGTGTGGGGGGGCACCTGACTGTTTTTACATTTCTACACAGGATTGGGGGGCACACCTGACTGTTACTACATTTCTACATAGAATTGGGAGGGCACATTTCACTGTTACTACATTTCTACACAGGATTGGGGGGGCACACCTGACTGTTTCTACATTTCTACACATGATTGGGGGGGCACATCTTACTGTTTCTACATGTCTACATAGGATGGGGGGGACACCTGTCACTTGTACACATTTGCTATGACTACAGGTATGTCAGGTATTCCATTTCATTCTGTATTCTAACCTATCACGCTGACTACAGGCATATCATTATACTACAGGTCTTAGCTTTGGTTGACCTACATATTAGTGTCTGACTTCCTACCCTTCAGAACTAACATGCCACTGCCTGACTTGCTGTAGTCTGTCTGTTGAGGCCTGGGGGGGTTACCCATAGACATTATTCAGAGGCCATAGCACAGCCTCTGTTTGTGTTTGTCTACACCTGTCCTGCTTGCTGAGACTGTTGTTGGGATGTTAACCTCCCTGACTGGCATGTGTGAGTCATATGGACACACATGTCACCCAGTACATTTCCTGCAGTGGGTTTTGTCGCCCAGTGTAGTACTGGCTACTATGGTGACTCCAGTATTTGTTACAGATGTCATGGTGCCACTATGGGTGTCTACTATCTGCTGGCATACCATTCAGCCACCCGATTCCCTTGCATGCTCACATCCATACCACAGATACAGGTAACAACACATTCTACTCCATTCAGCAATTGGTAGGTTGATTTGAGGGTGGTGCTGGAGTGCTGCCTATGTCGGATGCACATAGTACACTCCCTATACATGGTTGAGCACAAATAGTGTCATGTTTGGTATCCTTTTACTGTATGTGCAAGTCAGAAAGAGGCGTCATTCCCTGGGTCCCTGCTGTGCCAGTGTATGTGCTATGTGTTGCCTCTTTGCCAAGGCCAGGGAATACTGGGAACACCTCCATCTGCCTACTTGGGCAGGTTTAGGTTGTTCCTCCTACAAATCACTCTGTGCCTGTGCAGGCCTTGGCACTGGTGGGCGGGCTGTGTGGCCCTGCTCTATGCTGTTCCTGCTGCAGCTGTTTCCACAGGATCATATTGTGTAGCATGACACATACCATAACAATTTGAGTACACATAGCTGGTGAGTACTGCAAGGCTCCACTGGATGTATCCAGGCACTAGAACTGTGACTTCAGCATCCCAAACACACGCTCTATTATAAGTCTGGTCTGTGCGAGTGCCACATTATAGCGCTCTTGTTCGGGTGTGTTTGCATTTTTGATGGGTGTCATCAGCCACGGCTCCAGTGTGTAACCAGCATCCCCCACTAGGTGACCATAAGGGATGTCCCCACTGGAAAATCTCTGGTACAGCTGCATCAGATGCCAGATGTGGGAATCGTGATAGCTTCCAGTGCAGTCAGCACACACATTCATTTTAATGCCCTGGGCATCATACATGACCTGGCAGTTGATGGAGGGGAGGCCCTTGTGGTTGATGTAGACCCTACTCTGATCACTGGGTGGTGCTTTGATGTGTATGTGCATGCAGTCTATAGCACCCACTACCTCAGGGTATTCTGCTATTTGGTGGAAGAGACGCATATTGCTGGCCAACACCTCACGGGTGTTGAGGAAATATACGTGCTCACCTGCATGTACTGACATGGCATTCAGGAACTGGTGGAATACTCTGGATGCTGATGCCTGTGAGATCCCCATGATATCCCCAGTTGAGCTTTGGGAGGCACCTGTGGCTATTATTCCTAGGCCTACACATACCTTGGTATCCACTGGGATGGGTTCCCCTCTGTCAGTTCGGTGTGTCAGGCGTGGCCAGCACAGCTCAACAATTTGCTGTCGGAGGTCCCTGTCCACTCTATAGCACTCCACTATCTCCAGCTCATGTAGCCCCTGGTAGGTTACCCTGGGTCTTTACACTCTTCTCTGTCTCCTCACTGTGGGTTGGTCAACAGCATTCACATCCTCACCACCCCAAGCCTCTTTCCACATGTTGTTGTATGATGCCTGCTGCTGCCCCTATCATTTTCTTGTTTTGTTTGTTAAAAGTTCCCTGCTTGTATACACCAGTGGTGTAGAGCATGAGAAAAAACAGAGGGGAAGGTGTTTGCATAGTTTATAGTAGTGTTCTGGGCTGGGCTGGTCTGCTGCCTATGTAATTGGCTGATTCTGATACATTTCACCTGCCAGGTTGCTAGTTCTCCTAGATTATCTTCCTACTGCTGTTTTCCCTTCCCATTGCCTTCCTGTTTAAGCCCTGAGGTGCACTGCACAAATACAGTGCTCAAATGTGCACAGAACTGCTATTTCCTGATTTACTTTTTTTTTTAAAACCCAGTGCGCGGCGTGCACACCCGCGTAGGGAATGTAAAGAGTGCTAGGCAGCCTCAGGCACTCCCCCTTGTCTAGCTGTGCTAAGCTAGGAGCAGACCTGAGCCACAGGGCTCCAATCCACTTACAGTATGCCTGACACACACCCCTATGATGTCAGCTAACCCCTAGGCTTGCACCAAGCTATTCCTGCTCTTGCACTGTTGGGAGCTGACTAGCATGCAGGGGAAATCTGGGATTCATTATCATTCCCCTCATTTGCATAGGATTGCCTGCTAATGCATAGTTACATGTCTCACACTGAGCCTCCCCCCTTAGCAACCACTATTCACTGGCCATGTTGTCTTCTGCCTGCCATTGACTCTAATGGCAGAATAGGGATTTTAGTTAGAATGCTTATTTTAGGTTTATTTTCCTATTTTCCCCCAATCCCATTTGCGCGCCGCTGCCCTACGCTTAAACAGCCGAGATCAGCTAAAAAAAATAAAAGTTGATTTTCTTTCAACTGTTTTCCATGCCAATGGCATTATGCTTGGCCATTGGCATGCTTTCTAAATGATATGCACTCTTTATTTGGAGCTGTCTTCACTCCGTTTTGGTATTTGCAGAAATGTACTCCGTTACTGGCGAAGTACATTTTTGCAGATTACACTAGTCCTGCACAGATAGTTTCCAGCTTCCTGGATCACAAATTCACCTCATTTGCATGGATTTCTCCTGCAAATGGGGTAATATGCATACAGGAGTTGAGTCCATGCAGGACTAGTGCAGGAGCACTTGTGCACACCCCTACAGGTTATTCCTGGATTGCACAGCAGACATATTACCTGCTGGAGCTCCTGCACTTATCCTGCATGCCATGCAGGACTTGAAGAATCTGGGGGATTATGTTTCAGTTTTGTTTGCGTTCTTCTGTAAGACATCACCCCTGACATGCTTTGCCAGCTGGCTGCAGCCCTTCTAACTCCAGCTTTGCCTTCATCATTCAGGCATCTCTTCTCCTCAACCACCCCTATGAGATATTTGAAGCTGTTAATCTATCCCTTCTATCTCAGTTTTCAGCTTCTTCGCATTTCCCCTCATTTGCAGCCATGATAAATGTCTTGTCTGTACTCAGATTAATCCATGTGCCTTCAGTTTTGCATTCCATTCCCCTATCACTTGCTGAAGTTATTATTCAGATTCTGCTTGTAATGGCACATAGGCTGCATACAGCATCTTTGTTGATCTGTCCCATCCAAACTGTTGACAGCAAAGGGCTGATCCGTGATGCATACCCACTCCCACTGGGAATCCCTCTTTAAGAGCAAACACTGTTTGTGCTTGTGTCACTGGGTCATTGTACAAAATCTGCACTAATTTTACCATTGTTTCCAAGATGTCATACCATCACAGGATGAAAAGTATGTGTGCTTTTGCTTGCATTCTTCAATTCTCTGTAGCACCAGTTCTTATATTGGCATACAAGTTATGGAAAGTTAAATGTGCTGTTAGATTTACTGATTGATTGACTGATTCATTAATTTAAAGTGGCATAGTCAATAGGAAAACCCAAAAGGTTCTAAGGGCTGTAAGGATCCATAAGGTCTTTAAAAATCAGCTGTTGTGGAATCTTGTCTTATATTTTCTCCAAGTCTAGGAATGTTCAGTTTGACTCTTTCTTCATCTGTAGCTTCCTTTCAACTATTTATCTCACTGCAAACATCAGGTTGGTTTTACTCCATCCTGATCTAAATCTGAACTGCTCATCTCCCGTCTTACTTTCTACTGCTCAGCGTACTCTTCTATCATTTGCCTTTGCCAATACTTTCATGCAGTGTGATAGGGGTATGATACCTCTGTACTGCCCACAGTTGTGAGTATCCCGTTTGTTCTTGTACACTGGGACTAAAATGGTTACTCTCCAGTCATCAGGGATATGCCTTTCTCTCCATACTGCCATGTGTATCCCTTGGAGCCATTTCTCTCTCTCTCCTAACTCACCTAACATCTTGATCATATCTGCCACAACCTCATCTGAGCCTGCTACTTTCTCTAATTTAATTTTCCTTAATACTGACTCATAGGTTCATAGATTAGTACTAAGCTAACTGCCCTTGTGAGCCATTTTAAGCCTAACCAGTTATCCCTTGTGAGACTCAAACCCTGCACCTTGTGTTTGTAAGGAAACACCTTAACCATTAGGCCACCATCCCAACCCTGAAATAAACAGCTGTTGCTGGTCTTGAACCCAGGACCCTGTACACGATAATCACAGCAGTTAACCACTAAGCCATCACAGCCTTACTTCTTTTATGGTGGGCTCCTCCTCTTCTCTCACTGTAGGCTGTGCCTGGAGCAGTTCAGCTTCTTTGTGATTTTTCTTCATTCAGAAGCTGCTGGAAGGACTCCTTCCATCCGCCTTTTATGTCCTGTGGACTAATGAGTAGGTTGTAGGTGACAACCCTTATGGAAGATATCTGATGACTACCTTCTTTATCTTTTTGCGTCACTTTCCAGAAGCTGGTACAGTGCCTCTGATGCCTTGCTCTTTACTATTGCCACTGCTCTCTCTAGCCTCTTTGTTATGCAGCCAGTATTCCTTCCTAGCTTGGTCCATCTTTTCTATCTTCCACTTTTTTCTGCACTCCTTTTTTATTCTCTTGATAGCTTCCCAACTTCTGAATTCTACCTCCAGCTTTCCTTATGTGTCTCACTTTCATACCTGGCCCAGCTGCATCTCTTTTCTCTAGTCCTCACCCATGCTGTTTTGAGATGCTGCTATTCCTCTACAAGTCTGCCCATTTCTTATGCTTTCTGAGGTGCTACAGCCCTGTGTATTCCCTCAAGCTCATCATGTTTCATTCTAGTAAACTTCCAGAGCTTCAACCTTGTCTCTGTTGAGTTTAGAGCATTGTCTGGCCACTGCCTGCAGCTGATTATTGTCTAGGGTTTGTGCTGTGGGCTTACAGTCACTGTCTTTGACTCTACCTCAACATCCTTAGGAGAAAATCCACTTAAGTTGCATGTTGGCCACTGTTGTATGTAATCTTGTAACTATCTCTCTTGCTGAACCATGTGTAGCCCACTATCAAGCTATTTGCCAGACAGAAGTTGAGAATGGTCTCTCCTTTATTTCTGCTCCTTACCCAGGTGAATCCGGGCATTTCTGATATCCTGTTCTCTCTGCCCCAGTATGAATGTTTAGTTCCTTCACTGTCAATACCAACTCATGTTTCCCTTCTTTATCTAGTAGATCCTACAACTACTGCCCAAATGCCTTATTTTTCTTGCTATCACAGCCTTGCTGTGGGGCATAGGCTGAGATTATGAGTACTGCCCTATGTTTACACTGAGATCTGATTGCCATGCGTATATCACTAATTCTGATGTCATCACTCAATGTCTTCTGAAGTCTCTCCCTCACCACATTGCCCATACAATTTCTAGTCAGTCCTCTCCCTAAATAGTAGACTCTGGATCCTAAGCCAAGTGACTTTTTTTGCACTGCCCTTTTCTGTTGTTTCCTGGATATACAGGAAGCTCAGCCTCCTACTTACCATCATGTCATCAACTTGCAACCTGCTTTCTATCAATGAACCCATATTGAGTATGGGATCCTTAGTTCATGTTTGGCAGGTTGATTGGATTTCATTCAACAAAGTTATACCAAATAACAAATAACCCAAGTTGGGCAACTGGACACTGGCTGACCAGTAGCTTTTTGCTGCTGGGGTTTATGACAGCCATACACTCGGCAATAGAGGCACATAGTTCCTTCCCCAAAATAGGCCAGGTCCTCAACCCACTTATCACCAATAAATACCCATACCCATTATTTCTACCTTATTTTTAAACTCCATTTTCATGTTATGCCACTCACTAGCTATCACCTCTGAAGAAATTTCTATCTTCTGTAATAATGCTTGAATAATTTTCACCACCCATTCCCTAAATTCCTCTTTTTTAACAGGTAAGTGTGAAAGCACCAATGTCTAATTTTTATTTAATTACCTTGCATTTTTACATTTGTTTTTATCGGTACATGATCTAAAATAGTAATTCGAATCGATGTTGAAGCTTTCAATTAAATGTACATGTTCCTGCAAAATATAATTTCTGTCTAGTCTAGTCCAGTTATTGTATCTTGGGGAATAATATGTAAATTCTGAGTTCGTGCTACAGAATTCACATCTTCCATACCAAATATTTTCATAAATTTCATTAGAAATCTAGCATCTTTTGTTATATTTTCCCTTCTTGGTCCCCCTGACACTTCCTCACTATTGCAAATCCTGTTCCAGTTCCCACCTAAAAGTAATATTCCCTGCTGAAAGCTGATTATTTCTCCCAAGATTTTCTTAAGCTCCAGGACAGCAATTGGGGGTGGAATATAAGTACATGCCAGTGTAATCCTTCTCCCTTGTCAACAGCCCCTTACTGCCACAAATCTACCATTACTTTTTCTCTCTTTTCTGTCACTACTGGGGCCCATCTAGCAATCAATGTTATTACCCCCATTTTCTTTTGTCCCTGATATTCTGCTGAATATCCATTCTGAAATCCTTTCTTTTTCAAATTCACTTGCTCATTTTTTTTTCAAATGTGCCTCCTGCATAATTGCTATTTGCACTCTGCATTTCTTAATATAATTCTGTACTCCTTCCTTTTTGTCTATACCTGTAAGGACATTTGCATTCCAAGATAATATGGATAGTTTAGTCATTATAATAGGCTATTATTTCCATCTAACATACACATTTTCTTGAATGTGTATTTCCAACTTTTGTCTTACATACACACTAATGTTTGGCAGGTTGATCTTTTATGCAGTTGTTTCTTCTCAACTCCATTTGTACCTAAGTCACATTTTCAATCCTTTTTCTTTTAATGAAAACTCTCAAACAAAAAAACTAAATACATTTTCAAAAAACCCATGCCCATTTTAATGACATTAGTCAACATGACCAAATCACCTAGAGTCAATTTTTATGCCATTCTGTGGCTGGGCTGTGACCTATGTTTTCTTATTTAGAGGACACTGCACATTATAGTTGATACCTAAAGTGATTGGTCTAAACAACTCTTCACTTGGTAGGCACCACTTACGAGTCTGTGCTTCTGCCCACCACTCCAGTTTTGAGCAAGTTTGAGGTAGAAACACCAGCATATTCTTTGGGAGGTGGGAGGAACCCCACAAAGACACAGGGGAGCATGCAAACTCAGTATCAAACTTTGTACCTTCTACATGGGAGGTGAAGACTTGAACCATTGTGCCAACCGTGCTGCAGTATACAAATTCTATGCTACTTAGGTGCCCAGATTTTTTTTTTTTTTTTTGGTGAGCCATACCTACTTTTCAAGAGCCTCTGTCCAGATTTTCATTGCTTACAAGTTGAGAGGTATGAATGAATGACAGTCAGCAAATAATAACAATTATTATAGTTACACCTTGTGATTCATTAACACCTACACTAAGTGTACACAGTACTGACTGAACAGACAACACAAGCATAACTCACATCTTCTTCTTTCCAATTTTAGTTTTCTAACTTATTTTCTTGCAGCCTTAAAAATTGAGGGGCGTTCATAAAGGTTACCACAAAGAGTGGACTACATGTACAGTTAGTATAATCTTTCTGAGTGACAGAAAGTACAAAAATGTGGTAGGGATGTTCTTGAATACAGACAGTATACACCTAGTGTACACTTGAACCAGGAAACAAAGGTATACACAAAGTATAAAACCACTGAAAGTGTAACTAGTCGATCTAGTGTACACTTACTGTACACCTTGTGCAGGCATTAATGAATCTGGCCTACAGACTTTTTTACTTCATAAAATACAAGTTAGTTCAAGCTCTGAGTTTCTATCCACTTTCTCAGTTAATAGTACCCATATTTAAAATATTTAAATATATTAATAAATGATTTAAGTAAATAATACATAATCAATAATATTTTAAGGAGTTCCTGGTACAGAAATATGCCTCTGGCTTTCTATGCTTACTTGTTGCTTTATTGTCTGTACTACGTCCTTCTACATCTCTTTCTTTTGCTTCTGACTGGCCTCTTCTGTGCTGTTCTCTGTTCATCTTTCTTTCAACACCCCACTCAAAACATTGAGCTGGCTAGCTCACGTTATTATGTAACACAAACTTATCACCATCCTCCACCTAATACTTCTCTTGATATTCCTGTATAAATACTACGATAAACATTGAGTTTGTATGAAGTGCTAACCATTGCTTAAAGTTATAATTCTTTTGATGACCTCAGAAAGCTACACAAGGATAATTCAAATTCATTTCTGTTTAATTAAATCTACCTGTTTCTTCCACTTTTATCAATCACATTGGATAGAATAAATGATTTCTTAAGAATTACAGCTATGTTGCCTATGTTATAATATAGTTCTGTTGATGCAGTACAGGAAGGCCTAGAAAAACAAAAAAACAAAAAAATAATCCTTGTTTTCCCGCCTCTCCTCGACTAGTTTAGACCAGTTTACAGGCATTGCTGTATTCTGGGCTGTGGTGCAGTTCCTGTGTTGTCCATTACCTTACTTGGATAGAAGGAAGTTTCTTTGCTCACCAGTGGGAGTGGGGAGCCTTGAGCAGCCTACCTGTCCCTGTAGGAAGTGACCTCAGCACAAGAGCTGTAGTAATTGGTTGTTTTGGACCATTTCTAGCTCTTTTGTAGTTCCCTGTTTAAAATCCGCCTCTGGGCATTTTTTTCTGGCTATACTGCTCAGACAAGCTCCTCGTGGTCCTGCAGAATGGTCCTAGCTACAGAGAACTCAGAAAAGTGACTACTTTCTGGATTTAAGTATCTTTGCTTTTTTTTCACTTGGAAAAGCTTCTGTAGCTTACCCTGAACAAGCTTAAACTGTTTTTTTAGCTGTTTGCTGCATTATTTTAAAATCTGCACTTAAAGTTACTTTTTAGTCGAATTTTATCGAAAGTTTGTTTGTTTGTTTGTTTGTTTAATTTAACTGTTGAGGCTGCCCACTAAAATGTGCTAGCCTGTGTAACTGATTTATCACTGTTTCTGCATTTTCTGTGTGTTTCTATCAAAAAAACAAAAAAGCAAAAACATAATCCTTGTTTTCCCGCCTCTCCTCGACTAGTTTAGACCAGTTTACAGGCATTGCTGTATTCTGGGCTGTGGTGTAGTTCCTGTGTTGTCCATTACCTTACTTGGATAGAAGGAATTTTCTTTGCTCACCAGTGGGAGTGGGGAGCCTTGAGCAGCCTACCTGTCCCTGTAGGAAGTGACCTCAGCACAAGAGCTGTAGTAATTGGTTGTTTTGGACCATTTCTAGCTCTTTTGTAGTTCCCTGTTTAAAATCCGCATTTGCGTGATTGTGCACATAGCACAGCGCTGGTTAAACAAGGTTAAACTTCTTCTGGCTCCGCCAAGTCTGCTCTTCAAATTTTCCCTTAAGGAAGCTCTACTCTTAGTATAATCAGACTACTCACTATATTATAAGCCTAGCACTTGTTCTCAATACTTTTCTACTAAGTAAGCACTCTCGTACTAAGTAAAGCACTACATCTACTTACCACCCCTGTGAATATCCACTTCCCTTAAAGGCACAGCACTCCCTTATACTGTTCTAGCATGTCGAGTGGTAGACTACTGGTGTCCTCTCCAGTTCAGCTGGTCAATCTGGGTATCTTGAGACAATGCTACAATTGTCTCATGTACACAGACAACCCTCTCCTCCTCCCAACAAACACAAATACATGTGAGAGATGCAACTATATAGCCAAACTGGAGGCTGAACTCTCTCAACTCAGGGCTGGCATGACCAGACAGGAGGAGATGGTAACCACACACACAACAATCCCAGTTCCACATAGACCTACCACAACTGCAAACCAAACACATACAAACACAAAGACATACTCAGAGGCTCTAATAAAAAACTTACCAAAACAACAGAGGCTCCCAAAGCAGACATCCAAAAATCCACCACCTCAAAACAAAACACATGCAACACATACTTCAATAAATCAGTGTGTCAACCAATCACAGCCCTTAAGGCCAAACACCATGCCTGATACACTAGTAATAGGTGACTCTATAGTCAGACACACTGATGTCCCTCTGACCAGGCTGAACAAGGAGAGGGTGACTGTGAGCTGCCTATCGGGAGCTAGGATCCGCCACATAACACACACACTCAAGTCACTCAAAAGCAAGTACAAATATGACTCTGTCATTGTCCATGCTGGCGTGAATGACCTGAGACATACCTTCCTGGACTACATGAAAAGAGACATAGAGGAGCTCTCCGATTATGTAGCCCAGGCTGGTATGACCCTGAGCAGCATCTTGCCCTCACCAAGAATGATGCCACAATACAAAGACAAGATGATCAGCTTTAATAATTGGCTCAAGTACTGGTGTCATTCTAAGGGGATCCAATGTCTGTCTGCCTGGGATGACATGTTGGACAAGCCACGCTGCTTCGCAAGGGATGGCTTACACCTGTCACCACTGGGCGTCCGGATATTGGCTAAGGCTCTTGCCACCCCCATAGTGCCTTTTTTAGGCAAGGCTCAAAAGACAAACCCACCTCCTTAGAAAACAAAAATGGAAAAAAACTAAGGATAATGCTGCTCAACGCCAGAAGTCTAAATCTCAAGATGCAGGCACTCGATGCACTCCTCAGCATGGAGAACATCGACGTCTGTGCAGTAACTGAAACCTGGTTCAAGGCTCCTGAGAGCACCCCAGCACTACCAGGCTATACCTCGTATCATGCTTTTCGGCCCCAAAACCCGAGCCGAACCACAAAGGGAGGGGGAGTGTCCATATTCATCAAGGACACCCACACCTCCAGGTTAGTAGCAACACATGAAGCATCAGAGACCATACAGGTGCAACTAACCATAGGTAAAACTGCTATACAACTGGTAGCATGTTACAGACCATCCTCCCAATCTCAGGAACCCCACTCAGCTTTCCTGAAGACATTGGAGGATATGACTGTATCACAAAATACCATCATACTGGGAGACTTCAACTACCCAAACATAGATTGGGTACATTATTCTAGCCCTAATACCCTAGCCCAAAGGTTCCTGGAATTCATAAATTCAAATGCACTGGAACAATTAGTCACCTCTCCCACTAGGGGAGATAATATACTAGACCTGATCATCACAAACATGGGGACAAAATGCTCCACACCGGAGGTATACCCCTCACTAGTGAGATCTGACCAGAAACTAATCACCCTGGATATACATATCCCACCTCCACCCCCAGCACAAAAGACCACAGTGAAAAACTTCTCAAAAGCAGACTTCACTCTTCTTAAGACTGAGATGGTATCCTTTAAGCCCACTGAGCCAGTGGATACCACATCCCACAATGCCGAATCCTTCACAAATGCTTTCTATGGACATCTCCAATAATGCATGGATCATGCAATCCCAAATAAATCCAAGTCCCTCTCCACCAAAGGCAAGCGTCCTGTCTGGTGGACCTCAGCCATTAACAAATTGTATAACAAAAGAAGGAAGCTACTGCACGTCAGAGCAAAATCCCATAAAGGGAAGACATCTCTGATCAACATTAGCAGAAAACTACGTTCTCTCATAAAACATCCAAGGCCAACTTTGAGAGAAAAATCGCTAAGGACACTAAAGATAACCACAAAGCCTTCTTCAGCTATGTTAGAAACCTGGGTGGAAACCCTCAGATATGCTCAGAGTTAGTTCACAACAACAAAAAATACACTGAACCCACAGATATTGCCAACATTCTGGCTGACAGGTTTAGTGCAAATTTCTCCCCTCCCTCACCCCCAAAAGAAGAAATACTTATCCCAGCTGAATGTAATCTCCCTGTCATCTCAGATGTCCAATTGAGAACCACCCTAAACAAAGCTAAAAACACAGCATCAATGGGACCTGATGGTATCCCGGGTTGCGTGCTACGTGAACTTCAAGAGGAGCTAAACTCGCACATAAAAATGCTATTTAACCTTAGCCTTACTACAGGATATGTACCTGATCACTGGCGAACAGCAACAGTGGTCCCACTCCACAAAGGGGGTACCTCTACAGACCCTGGGAACTACCGCTCCATAAGCTTAACCAGCCTGGTCTGCAAAGCTATGGAAAGAATCATTATGGAACTCATAAACAGAGACATAGGGGACCTACAGACACTTGACCCCACCCAGTTCGGCTTTGTAAAGGGCAGATCCTGCCTTTTGAACCTGGTTGACTTTTTTGAAACAGTCACTAGAGCCATTGATGAGGGCAAAGCAGTCCATACAGCCTACCTGGACTTGGCTAAGGCCTTCGACACAATACCCCACTCAGGCATCATAGATAAGCTCAACAGCTTAAATGTAAACCCTTATGTCACTAGATGGGTTGCAAACTGGCTAAAGGACAGAACCCATAAAGTTAAAATCACTGGAGCAATGTCAGACTCAAAGCCAGTCACAAGTGGTGTCCCACAGGGATCTGTCCTGGGACCCCTCTTGTTCGGCATTTATTTCTCAGATGTTAAAGTAAACATGGGAGGGTTGTGGCTGACAAAGTTCGCAGATGACTGCAAACTAGGCGCCATAGTCGATACACCAGCGGACACATACATCCTACAAAAGGCCTCACAGAAACGGACAACTGGTGCCGGAGTCACGGCCTTAATCTAAATGCCAAAAAATGTATAGTCATCCCCTTTGGGAAAAACAAAGTACCCACAAATTATCACATAGACAGCAACCCACTGAGTATGGAAAAAGTAATCAGAGACCTAGGGACCCAAGTCGACAGTGACCTCTCATTTGACACCCACGTTGCCAAAGTGGTTAGAAAAACATTCTACCTTGCACACCTCATCATGAAGGGATTCACATCCAGACCCAAGGATGTCATTGTACCCCTATACTCCTCCCTCATCAGACCCATGATTGAGTACAATGCCCCATTTGGTATGTACCTCACTCGGCACCTGCAGCAGCTGGAGAGACCACAAAAGTACCTCACCAAGAGGATCAAGGGTCTCCAACATATGTCTTATTCTGCCAGACTAAAGAAACTTCAGCTCTATTCAGTAGCATACCGCCTGCTCAGAGGTGATCTCTGCCTGACGTACAAGGCCATGTCCAATCAGGATCTGATGGACATGCTCCACCTCAAAAAATCCAAATCCATCAGGACCACGAGAGCTAAAGACTTAAACCTCGGCACAAGTATGAATAGGACATGCTGGAGTGATAGATTCATAACCCAGAGGCTTCCCATGCTTTGGAACAAGATCCCAGTTCATATTAGGCAGAGCCCTCACTGACTCTCTTCAAGAGAAATCTTGATGAGTGGATGGGAGATCGTAAGTTTACCCCAGGGTTCACATCTGTGTCACTGCTAGACAGGGGCACAGTAAACTAATTCTATTATATAAGGGGACCTTCATTGTGTCACTACTAGACAGAGGCACAGTATTCTAAATTTATTCTGTACATTTTTGTACCATTTCATGGGGTGGCAAAAGCCACATCACTATGGCTAGGCTTACAAATGCCCCAGGGCAGATAGCCTAGTACTAAACTATGAAACTATGAAACTAAGAAATTATGGAAAATATAAGGCACACTCACTTCAAAAGCTTTACTGAAGTCCTGGAAAACTGGCAGTCACATGACATGTATCCTCTTTTGTTGATATCTATTTTTCAAGAGATATGACACAATATTCTAAATCCACCTTTCTTTAATATTAAGAAAACTATATTAATAAATGGGAACACTTTATAAGCTCAAAATACTGAAATCTCGAATTTCAGTATCTTGAGTTCATAAAGTAGATGGATTGGAAGATTGCAACCCCAGAAGCACGAAATTCAAACTCTCAAATGAGGGAGATTTTGAATTAGCGGTTCTGCTGTTGCGCTGTGTTCGTGGATTCAGGTAAGTGTTTATGTTTAAAGTTGTTGGGTAGGGGCTGTAGGGTGTATTAG
This sequence comes from Protopterus annectens, assembly GCF_019279795.1. NCBI lineage: Eukaryota > Metazoa > Chordata > Ceratodontiformes > Protopteridae > Protopterus > Protopterus annectens. The sequence continues at coordinate 606,351,963 of NC_056736.1, forward strand.
TGTGTGTTGTTACTGTGATGTGTGTGCGCGAGAGGAATGTAGTTTGTGTGGTGGTTTGTGTCTGTGTATATGTACTGCAACCTTGGAGTTAGAATATTTAAGTGGGGGGGCGGGGGCGCATAACTTGCATATAATAAGGATAGGTGTGTGCTTGTTTATTTGTGTTCGTGTGTGCTGTAATGGTGTTTGAAAGTGTTGGGAGTTTGAATTTTGTGGTTTTGCGGTTTCGGGATTTAGGGCTCCGTGATTGTGTGTTTTCGGGTATTTGGATTTTCTACTTTATGGGCTCGTGATTCTGTAATTCGAGATTTCAGAATTTCGAACTTATAAAGTGAATCCTAATAAATATACTGATGTAGATTACAGTATTACGTACAATTGTTTCAAAAGACTTATACAATTATTCTGCCATTTCATGTGCATAATACATTGAAACTAAATGCAGCAACGTACTCCAGATTTCAAATAGGACATAACTTAATACTTTGATTTAACATTCTCTTCCCTTTTCTTTTAATAGCTATTCTTTGATTGCTTTCATTTCTCCAAGTCTTTTGGGTTTCTAATACTATGATGGGAATGGTCCAAATTCCTAAGTCAGGGTATGATTAAAGTTCATGATAAAATCGGTATTGTTTCAGTTTTGATGTTAGCCAAAAGTGCCCGGAATTGACTCCTTCTGTAATGCATGTGGAGTTACATGTATTGCTACCATACCTAAATACAACTGTAAATTCATTTTTATGAAATCCAATATTGGAACTGTTTGGTATCCTTCTTTCCACACTACCCTCATTTCTGCTTGCCTGATATTTTGTGAATTTATGTCTCTCATCACCCCAAAACTGTAAGTTAAAACCGGGAGAGCAAATTGGTTTATAGCTTGGCTTTTATTCCACAGATATCAAGGCAATTTCCAGTATTAGTTTCATTCTAAAGTATTACATATTAAGTTTTATTCACATTTATTCATGTTTTACTGCTGATCCTTCACCATTTCCCAAATATGTATGAACTTCTTCCTGCTCAAGTTTCTTTATGTCACATTCCTGTCCTAGCTTTATACTTTTTTGGTACTGCAACTTTCCTGCTTTAACATTTATCAACACCAAATTACATTCTTATATCATCTGTTAAAGTTCTAACCACTTGCATATGTGCTTTTAGCTCCTCATCTGATGAACTATACAGTTTTAAGTTATCCACAAAAAGATGACGACAGGTCTTTAAACAAGGTTGTTTACTGGGAGCCAAATTGTAACCATGTCCTAATCTATTAATTAAACAACTTAATGGGTTAAGGACAAGACAAAAAAGTAACAGTGACAAAAAAAAATCACCCTGGAACATCCCCCTTTGATTTTTTATCTGTGAGATAATCATTTTCCTTTTCTTGTGGCTTAGCTGCAAAGTGGTTTGCTACTGTTTAATAGTCACTGCATTGTAACTGATGTATGCAGGATGTGCCTAATTCATCTGTAAACATCGCTTTTTCCATCAACGTGGCATGCTGTCAAATGCTTTTTTTGTAATCTATTCGTGCCATACTTAGCTTAGTTCCCTTTTTATTTTTATCTATTATCGTTTTATTTAACAGCAAATTATCTTTTGTTCTACATAACTTTATTTTGTTATCCTTTTGTTCTACTGCTATCTGCATGTCCTCCCTGTGGTTGCGTGGGTTTCCTCCGGGTGCTCCAGTTTCCTCCCACATCCCAAAGACATGCTGTAGGTGAATTGGACCCTCTAAATTGGCCCTAGGTGTGAGTGCGTGCATGTGTGTGCCTTCTGTGGAAGGTAGGGCACCAGGCTGGCAACTCGACACCGTAAAATTTCGCTGCCAATCATGAGCGGACAGGTGATCTGCTCTGGCGACCCCTAACCAGGAAAAAGCCAAAAGAAGAAGAAGTTTGCATATCTTTGGGAGGTAAGTTATTGTTTTATAGTTTTTAGGATGGCTTGCAGGTCTGGTCCACTCTTAAGAAGGACTATAATTTTTCCTGTTGTTAACCAGCTTGGTGTTCATTCAGGATTCACATATAAGTAATTATACTCAGTGCTAAATCTTTGTGCAAAGATATTAATACTTTTAGATAAAAGTTAGGTACTGTGTCTGGGCCTGGGGTTACCAATTAGAAGCTTTCTTAATTTTATTTCAGTTTCTCTGGTTGTTGCTTCATCCCATTTCATATCCTCTACATTAGATCTCCTTATTGTTTCTTTTAACTTTTCTATCCACTTAGCATCTTCATTATGTTCCACAGGGTCTTCATTAATATTTCTCCAAAATGTATCTATTTCTTCTTTTTTGGTGGTATTTCTATCCCTTTTGCTTTGTTTCCAAGTTTGCTATAAAACTTTTTGGGGTTATCAATGAATTGCTTAGTTTGTTCTCTTCATTTATATTTATCTGCACAGCTTCTAAGCTCTTCTGCCTGTGCCAATATTTTTAGTTTATTACTTACAATAGTATTTGATAGATCCTGGTCTGTTTTGATGTTTGTTGCTTTTACCATGTCTATCTTTCTAAGTATTTTTAATGATCTTTTTCCTCTTATATTCTTCTAATAGTGATACTTCTCTTAACTGTTTTATAGTTTTCTCTATTTGATGCTACCATGGTGGCATTTTATTTTTTGCCTTACTTTCCATACCGTTCTATGTTTTTGGTGGTAAGACTTTATCTGTTATTAATTTAGCTGCACAGTAATGTATCCTATTTATTTCTATTATATCACAAGAATATATCTTAATAGTCCTAATTATGTTCATCTGTTTTACCAGACTTCTAACATTTAGGGTCTTATTGACTTTCTGTAATCTATTCCTTTCACTGATCTTAATATGTCTATCCATCTCTATGAAATCAAGCAGCTCTTCCCTTAGATCATTTTCTTCTACCTGAGAGCACCTTCTTTGTTCTCCATTTCCTCTAAGTATTTTACAGAAAGTTCCAGAACATCTTCATGCAGCATATCCTCTTCAGATGCAAGCTGCTTCATCTGCTCCTCTTTCATATGGAAACTCAGTGGTCCATCACTTCGAAACATTGCCCATGTCAGAGTTACCACTGTTTCCTGCTCCTTCCCTTGATGTGCAACTTCAACTGAACTTTTATTGGTCTCATAAAAGGCTGCACAGACTAACCATGTGGTAATGTGGCAAGTCTTCAGATGCTTCCCACTCCACCCATTTCTCATTAATTTGGAGACTCATTGTTCCACCATACTGTGGCTTTTCCTGTGTTGATTTTCTACACTGAATTTTTTACTTCACAAATAATCCATAACTTCAGTTTCAGTTGTTTAACTTCTACCTTACTGAACCTCTTTTCTACTTTACCCCCTTTGTTTATTTATTTATCTTTTTTGCATTGTAACATTTTTCATGTCAGGGTGCATTTTACCTGTATTTCTTTTCAAATATCTTTGGAACTGCTTTTTGTATTTATCAGTTTAGCTTTCTCCTTTGCATAACTATTGCATTGCATCAGATCTCTTTTTCTTTCCCAAGTCCACATTTCTTTGTATACCTTTCAAAAATCTCTGGGTTTTGTTCTTTATATTTTTTCACTTCCTCTATTGCTTTTTTTCCCCACAGGTGACCCAAAGTTTGCACTTCTATGTAATGTTTTTCATTGATCTGTTGTATTAATGAACATATTTTTTTATTTGAAACTTTTCACAGTTTTCCTTGTTCAAGTATTTGTCTTTCGTTTAATTTCTCTTTTTATCTTTCGGAATATCTTGTATCTGGAAATTCTGGACTTCTTATCTAATAGTTGGAATATATAATTTCTTCCTTAACCTCACTAGCCCACTCTTTTATCTTTATTTTTTTTGGCCTGTCAGTTTTTGTGATTTTCGTGGACTACTACCGCCTTCTACAATGGGGGGGGGGTCCTCCCCCTGAGGCTGACTTAACTGCGCTGTAAGAATGCTTCCATATCTTGAGGATTCTACACTGCCATATTTTCCAGCCCTGGCACAAGTGCGTATACCAGGATTGGGCACTGTTTTATCCTGGGACCTATGCACCTAGCTTTCTTTTTAAATTTTTACCTACCTTTCTCCATGATATATGTCATATAAAAATTACAGTCTATGCATCAATATTGCCTTGGTGTGACTTTGTGAAAACAGGGTTTACCATGTGAAGGTAGACACCAAGATTTAAGGGTGAATTCAGTTCCAGCAGTACACTACTCTCCTTTCTTGCTGATTTCATTTCTCCATTTTGGATCTTCAATATGGACAGTCTAAATATTTCTGCTGCATCTTTATAAGTCATTCATACTGCTATAGCTTTATAGCTGGTGGAGTCATTGCTTTGAGAATGTTGTTGTTAGACTATACCTGGCTGAAAATCTTCATTCCATTAAGCTGAACCACTAATATCAGTGTGTTCTGTCACTTCCTGATTCTGCACGTCATGCAACAATCTTACTGTTTGTTCTCAGAGAAAGTAATAACACAAACCTAACTTGGAAACACAAACGTCTTCTCAACTAACCAGAAATCCACTTTATTGTAGAACACAAAAGTACTAAAAACTGAATAAGATTAAGCACTTTTCGTTTACCACTTTGGCTAAACTTCTTCAGATAAACATCACCTAAAATTACATGCTTATAAAACACTGCTCATTAAGCTTAATTACACAAGTGTTTAAAATCAATTAACTTTGAAAATCACTGTGGGTGTCGTTTTACAGAGAACCAAGTACCTAATTTAAACCTCAGCTAAATGTGCTTCATCCCTACTATCTGCAGGTAAGTATAATTTTTATATTTGAGTTGGTTGTTGATAAAGATGGATATATCCCAGTTGTTATGGGGCATAGCTTCAGATCGGGACAATCTGGTCATTTTTGGTCTGTGTCCAAGTTATTCTCATGAACAGGGGGTGCTATTTCCTCCTAAAGACAGTTGTAAAACTCTTTTTGCCAAATTAAACAAAGGCATATGGACATTAAGAAGCAACATTTGGCACTATAAATTATTCAAGGCTTACTTGGCCAAAAATATTACACCCAGAGGACTCAGAATTCACATACAACCTTAGTTAGTAATCCTGATGAGACATTGTTGAAAAAAATGGGTGGATGCACAACACCAGGCAACAATGCATTTGTTCAGATTCTTGCTGAACATTTTGAATGTAACATTGATACAGAAATTATCAATGTTACTAAGCTGGGGGAAGAAACTATATGCTTTGAAGGACTGCCTGCCTCTACCTCCTGTTTTAAACAACTTAGTAATGATTTACTACACCTAGAAGAACAACTTAAGGACAGGAAAAGGAAGGAACTCCTCTGGGATATGGGAGACTACGACAAAGGGGATCCCTTTAGCAGAGATAGGACTAAAAGGGTATGTTTTTTTCCAGACCCCAAAAAATATTTCCAAAAGGAAACAGGTACGCCCTATCCGCAAGAAACCATCAGCATCTAGTGCTGAGAGTACTGGGAATGATTCTTCTTCCAGTTTTGAACCAGATATCTCGGGTTCTACAGGTTCACCTGCTCATAAACGTTCCAACACTTGTCTCCCTTTAGGACAAAATGCAGACGGGGAGGCAGGAAGCACAAATCAGGCAGACAACATTCACACTTTGTTAAAAATGATAATCATGAAACAATGAATGTTTTTAATATCTCCTCCTGTTTTCTTACTGACACTGAGATTTCAATTTTGAATAAAGGTCTGTCATTCATTTCTGGTTTCTTTGTGGCTGAAGATTGTTTTGCAGATGATGTTATCAGATTTTGTAGAAATTTAAATTTAAAATTGTTTTTTCATGGTAAGAGAGACTGTTGATACCCAGAATGAGTTCAGGTACTACAGCTCTACATTCATGTCTAATATGCATCATACTGTTTATTTGTTTCAGAATGCTATACACAAAGATCTACATTTTTATGCCAAGGAAACCAGGGTGAAACCCAGCAACATTTCTAGGGCTGATATGGAGGTCATTTCAAATTTGGTCAAGAATCATCAGTTGGTCATACTGATGGCAGATAAGGGTGGCGCTGTTGTAGTCCAGGATTGAACTCAATATGATGCTGAGGCCAAAAGGCAACTCATGGATGGCAGGTATTATTCACATTTAGTTACTGACCCTACTCCATTCTTTAAGAGACAAATTGATGAATTTTTAGCGTCAGCAAAGGATGAAGGGATTATTACATCAAATACTTTATGACATATCACGGTGGATGAACTTGCGCACCAATATATTTATTTCCTGCCCAAAATACACAAACATGCCACCAATCCCCCTGGCAGACCTATTGTTTCAGGCAGGAATTCCTTAACCAAACCACTCTCTTTATTGTTAACCAGATACTTGAAGCCTCTTCTTAAATGGGTACGTGTGAGGTTACAAGATACCATGGAATTCCTTAGGGTTGTTGCAGACATGCAGTTGGAACCAGGCTGGTTGCTCTGTACTCTTGATGTTAAAGCACTTTATACTAACATTCCTCATGGAGCTGGCGTCATGCGTTGGAATATTGGTTGTACAAATCTGAGCTATACCAGCTTGGTTTCAACACCTTCCTCGTTATTCATACTGAACATGTTCGCACCAAGAATGCCTTTTTTTATCAAGGTGAATGTTATCTTCATACTAAAGGAACTGCTATGGGGGCATCTTTTGCCCCTATTTATGCTGATTTATTTATGGCCTTTGTTGAAGAACAAATTATTTATGATCTATCTCACAATCTATACCTTGATGAAATCGACATTTGGAGGAGGTATCTGGATGATTGCTGGTTGGTGTGGAGGTCGGATGCTGATTATCTACATGAGTCTGTAGATTACTTAAACGAAAATAAATGGGGAATTGAATTTATGGTCAATTATGACCCAAACAACATTATCTTTTTGGATGTTATAGTTGTGAGAAATCTGGACAACATACTTTCCACTCAAGTACACTGTAAATTTCCCCAATATAATTCTCTCCTCCACACAACCAGCTATCATCCTCCTCATGTCTGCAATAATATTCCTATGTCCCAATTTATACGAGGGAAACGCATCTGCTCTGATGAACATTCGTATAAGCACCATAAACAAGATCTTATTTCCAGATTTAAAGACTGGGGCTATCAAGCTGGTTACATATACCGGGCTTCCAACACAGTTGACCACTTGGCCAGGACTGATCTCCTTCAATGCAAAGACAAAATTGATCAGGATAATTCCACCATTAGATTTGTAACCACATATGGCAGGAATACCAATTCACTCATGCAAAGTGTTCAACGTCACTGGAATATGTTGCTGGCTGACAATACGTTGTCTGACATTTTACCTGCCACATGTTCTTTTTCTTTTAGAAAAGGCAAGAATCTGGGATCTTATTTTAATCATTACAAACTCCATACATCATCTGATACGACCCTAACACAAACTACCCTAGTGGGGGATCAGTTGATTGGATGTTTTCCCTGTGGTCACTATTCCTATTGTTCCAAAATTACCAAATCCAAAACTTTTAGCAGTAGCAATACTCGTCATGTTTTTGACATTACTTTTTTTGCTAACTGTCAGTCAGCCTGGGTAATTTAGCTACATGCCATTGTTCGGCATTCTATGTAGGGCAAACTTCACATCCTCTGAAGTTCCGGATGGGGGAACATTTTTGTGATATTAAACACAAAAGGAACACAAATTCCCTATATAAACATACATTAATATATCCATCTGCCTCTTTTAACTTCATTATTATTGACAGAATTACAGCACACAGATCCAATAAGGTTGGCTGTCATTATATTTTGAACCAGGAAGAGAAAAAGTGGATTATTACATTAGGTGGATTGTTCCACCCGGGATTGAACGAGCATCTCTAATTGGATCATGTGATTTGGATCAAGATATATATTGGAAATGTTTGATGTTAACACTTTTACACTGAGGAAGGCTTACAAGTGTTTTAGCCAAAACCAGTCTGTGTTACATGGTTATGGAGTTTTTACTACCAGCCTAATAAAGGATACTGATGCTACAGCTGCTGGTCTATCTTTTCTGTTTTGCACTTTGCCTTGGTTTGAGTCCTTGCAGCCGCCATACTTGCAGAGTCCTTTTGTGTTTGTTCCTTGTATTTCTGTCATAATAGAATTTCTTTGTCCACTGATTTTCTTGGTTGTCTGTTAGCAACAAAGAAGCAGTATTAAGTAACTTACTTTTCTTTCTTCCCCCCTTACTGTCATTCTGACATCTCTTTTCCAGTGCCCCATGTTTTATGCTGGGTCTAAAAGCACTCGTCACTCTGGATTCATTACCTTAATTTAAGCCATTGCCAGTGAGGAACCTAAGGACATCTGGAGGGCCTGCTGTCCATCTTCTAGCAGGGCGGAGTTACATATGACCTACCCACTTTCCCTTCCCCCTTTCCTCATTGACACACATCTAAGGGAGTAACTCTCTTCCTTTAGACCATGCCCCCCCTTAGGAAGCATCATATACTAATGCCCTCGCCCCAGGATGTGCAAGCCTCCTATGAGTCCATCAGTCTCCAGAGCTGCTAATTGAACCTGGGTCACCTGGGCTGAAGTCTGGACTTTATTGTTCTACACTACCAGAGAAACCAAGTAGCTTTCTTTTATATCTCTTTCCCATAAGATGCTGGAGACAAACCTACTTCTTGAAGATATGTATGTTTCAACTCCAAAGGGGTTGGTAATGACCTATTACATGTGTACTGTCATTTTTTTCATTAGATTAGTAATTGTTTGTACTGTCCTTTCCACCTGTTCATTTCCTCTCAGAGTAACAAGAACTAGATATTTGTATGCATAAATTGCAATGTATTTTCAACATCTCTGAATTTCCTGGTACATTGAAGTCCACTTTTTGAAACAACTTCTTTAAGTATACATTGCCTTGAAAATATACTCTTGAAGGCACCTGTCACACTGGCATGCATAGTTATCTTTAAATGTTTGATGTCTGAGAATTTGGAATAATGTTCTACATGCAACATGTAATGATTCTCTTGGTACTGAGACAAAACTTCGTCAGCTTAGTTTTAAGAAGATCCGTTACCTCATGCAGGAATCAGTTCCTCTTTTGCATTCTGATTAGAGTATACATTGCAGACGTCACATCTTATCGGTTTCTCTGTCTGCTCAGACATCTTCAACTAGTTCATTTTGTATTTTATTTTCTTACATTAACATTCCTGCAACTTTTTCAGAATTGCTTTTATCTGAATTGCTATTATCATCTTATCGGATTTAAACATCAAACCTTGCACCTATGATATTTCCTCTCCATAATGGTAATATGTTTGAATACCTCTGCACACAGCTGTCATCTGTTCAGGCTAACCATAGCATATTTTAGCAACTGCATTTCTTTACCTTATCTAGCAGAAGCATAGCTAGGTTGAGGCAAAGGGGGCAACCACTCTGGGCTCAAGGTGACAGGGATCATGATTGGGAGAGCAGTACCGGTATTCATTTCCATACCAGCATTTCTGAATGATCGTACAAAAAAGAAGTGATACTGCTTTTGCAGTCAGGGGATATACTGAAGCACCTCAGCACTTTGTGTGCATTATTAAGTTGTAGCACACAGTATGGTGCAGCTGATAAAAGTAGAAAGAAAAAAAAGTCTAAAACAGAGTTTAATGCAGAGGGCAAGTCTCCTCCACCCCTATGCCCCCTAATTATATACACTAACTCTGAGATTGCTTAATAGCAGAGAAAGAACAAATTGTGTCGATTAACATATGTCGAACTTAATGACAATCGACTAAATTAGAGTTTTCCACACATGCACATACATACACACGTTGTACAATGATAAGCCAAGGAGTTAAGTACCTGAGGGCTGCTAACTCAGCTATCAGCTTTGTCCTGACCCTGTAAAGATTAAAGCAGCTGCCTTTGAATCTGTTTCTGAACAGCTAAGAAAATATCTGGAATCTGTGTGGGCCAAAGCCACACACACACACACACACACACACACACACACACACACACACACACACACACACACACACGGTTACAAGGAGTATGAGTTCAGTTAACAGGAGAGGGAGTGAGTGTATAAGGTTCTAGAATGACACAGTGGCACAGTGAGCAGCACTGCTACATATGATGAAGAGGTCCTCCCTTTCAGTTCTTGGCTGGGGGCATTCTCTGTGCAGGCTGTATGTCCTCCCCATGTCAGTGTAGAGTCTCTATGTGTGCTTTAGTTTCCTCCTAAAAGAAGTGTAGCTGGTTCAGTGAGCATCCTTGGCTGGTACTATGAATAAGCAGCCCACTTCCTCAGCTCTTCAAATCATTCACCATGTGGCCAGATGCACGACAAGTACCTCCCCCACCCAGATGCAGCCATTCAAGTCCTGTTTCTGTGCACCTGCCTCCAAACCTCCTTTAACATACCCTGCCTGCATGGTCTCTACAGCGGTCATGCTTTAGTTAGTTAAAAACAAAACAAAACAATTTCTCCTTTTTAAACTGTAGCAAACCGCTTGCTACATATGAAGTAAACAGTTGCTACAGTTTATACCCTGCCTGCATGTAGTGCTACAGTGCTTAGGTTTTACTTAAAAAAAAAAAAAAAAAAAAAAAAGACTTTTTTTGTTTGAACTGTAGTAAACTGCTTGCCATAACATAGCAATCAGCTGCTACAGTTCAGTCTAGACAGAGAACACTCGGGTTTGACTACAAATGCAATATTGGTTTTTAAAAGCCAGTGTTGCGTTAAAGAAAGATCCTGTTTGACTGACCATGCCCCCAGCACTTGCTGCTAGAGCTATTACCTCTCTCACTCCACCCTAGCTACACTACTACCTCCTAAACATATGCTGTAGGTTCAATGTCAGTCTTCCATACTGCCTGAATGTGTGCTTAGTGCCAGTCTATGATGCAATTTACAATAACATTGCACCAATAATTAAAGGTAACAGTACACACACACACACACACACACACACACACACACACACACACACACACACACATATATATAAATATAAATATATATATATATATATATATATATATATATATATATATATATATATATACACACACACACACACACACACACACACACACACACACACACACACACACACACACACACAGAGATCAGTACATTCAGAAGAAAATATACTTGGAGAGTAGTAAACATGACACGAGTGAGAGACATGGTCATATATAAATTAGAAGCAGAATTTTGGTGATAGCCTTGTGTAGACATTTACATAACATATATCTCACAGTTTTGGAAGATGTTAAGACTTGAGAGGTGTAGGACCGGGAGCTAAAGGCTTTGCCAGTTGAAGTTAAGTGGCATGTTCTGTGCTGTAGCCTTTGCAAGTGTTTTGTTTGAGAACTAATTGCTTGATTTGAGATTGTCACTTGGTTTAGGTGGGAATATTTGCAATGTAAGGTAAAAAAATGGATTGCCGGAGTTTAAGATCAAGTACTGAGCAACTTTTGTCTGAGCAATGGAGGTTTATTGAGGGAGTCTGAAGTGATAGTGCAAAGCCAGATTTATTCCTGAGGTTATAAGTGAGGCGGTAGAAGTAATAAGTCTCATGGTGAGGTCTGATGGGGCTTCTTGGTGATATAGTTTACAGAGGAGACAGCCAAGTAGGAAATTAGTTCTACCTGTGATGGGGAGCCATTTTGTTTTGGAGAGTGTGACACAATCATATTCCTGACAAGGTGAGGTCTTTATGAAGTAGCAAATTTTGTTGGAAGTATTTTGTAGTGTTGTGATGTTTTTATTGGAGGCTGTGGCAAAAGTCTGTAATCCATCTCTGGTACGTGAAGACAGAACCTGAACACATTTTTGTGCCCAGAAGAGGAGGTAGCTGATTTTAGTTATGACTTTCTTGATGAGCATGTGAAAGTCAAGAGTGATTGATCTAACCAGATGCCAATGTATCTGAAATGTGAGCTGCTTTCAATGAGATTGTTGAATTGTATATCAGTGTGTGTGTGTGTGTATGTGTGCGTGCGCACGCGTGTGCGTACTGCAGGGATCAGTACTGGGCCTTCTCCTGTTTCCAATTTATTTTGCTGACATCCAAGCCACTATTCCTATTGTAGGGTGGCCTAATGGTTAAGGTGTTTGCCTTACAAATGCAAGGTGCAGGGTTTGAGTCTCACAAGGGATAATTAACTAGGCTTAAAATGGCTCACAAGAGCAGTTAGCTTAGTACTAACCTATGTAACCTATGTAAAGTGTGGTTAACAAAGTCTGCTGATGACTGCAAGCTGGGCACTGTTATTTGTTCTTCCACTGATACTAATCTTGTCCAAGAAGAGCTAGAATATGCACATACCTGGTGTGCTGAAAATGATCTTAATGATTAATGCAATAAAGTGCAGCACAGTAGCATTTGGCAAAGAAAGCTGTTCCTACCTCATATATCATAAATGGTGCTCCTCTTCAAACAGATACTGTCATAAGGATACTGGCTACTTATAAGGACAAATCTCTCTCTCTTTCATTCATTCATTATATTTCCACCACACTCAAGAAATCCTTGTGTCTGGCCCAGATAATTTTAAAGGAAATATCTTCAAGATCCAAATAACTCATTTTACCACTGTATTCTTCCCTTATCAAAACCATCATTGAACACAGTGATCCACTTAATATATTCAAATCCAAGCATATCATTCATCTGAAAAGGTCCCAATGATTTTTAACCGAACAGTTAAAGGCCTTAAATCCTTCAACTACCCTGATAGAATAGCACAGCTCTTCTTATACTCAGTTGGTACCAACTGCTCCAAGGTGACCTGTGTCTTGCTTTTCAAGCCATGAATGGCCAGTTCTATTTGACCTTCTATTTTTTTTTTCACAAAACCACTGACTCTACAAACACCATACCTGTGACCTAAATTTATACCAGCAAATAAGACTTGCTGGAGGGATAGGTGCCTAATTCGACTCTCTGGAGGGACAGCTGCCTAACTCGACTCGCTGGAGGGATAGGTGTCTAATGACTCACTGGGGGGATAGGTGGCTAACTCAGAGTATTTGCAACCTATAGAATAAGTTTCCACTACAGGTCAAGCAACGTGCTACTTCATCTGCCTTCAAGGCTAGTCTTGATGATTTCATGGGTCGACATACATTTATACCAGGGTTATCATGTACAGCCTTGCTTGATTTGAGAGGTAGGCACTATTAAGTACTTGTAAAGGGTGGCAAAAACTTTTACTTGTGTCTTCTTAAGGGTGTATACGGCCAGGCCTCTTATGGTCCCTGTGATTGCTTGCCTACTGTTGTTCCTATGTTACCATATAATATTTTTTACTTCCAGTTGATTGTTTTTTTTAACTCCCGAAGGAACATTACTTATTCAGTGTACCCAGTTATGTGAATGCAGACTTACCTGTAACACTAGAAATTCTGCTTGTTGATATAGAACATTTAAAGGCTTGTTATAGTTATCTTTTTTGTACTATGCCATATGGTGAGTCGGAAAATGGTCCATAGCAATCAGCACCGATTAACAATAAAATGAAAGAATGAAAGCAAGAAAGACATTTACTACACATAAGTAAAAAATAAACCTAATCACTGAAATATTATAGAATGCACTTCCAATTAGTAGAAAGTTAATGTGAGTTAATCAGGTTCCCACTGTTTATATTAGCATGTTCCAATTAACACTTTTGCAGTAAGACAGGACAGGATGTTACTGTCTTGTGCAACTACATGCATATATGCACACATCTCTAGCTCATCTTATTGTTTTTATCTTTTTTATAAAATTCTACAAAGATGGAATAAGCTGAGTAAATAACTGGGACATAATAAAATGTATCATTCTTTATATGCATATTTGCACCTACCATCCCTTTAAAATGTACATGTATTTTCCTTCCATATTCTCCACACAGGAAATGTAATTATCCACTTTTGGTAACTTATCATTTAAAACACACCAGGTTATTTTGAGTGATTTATATGACGTTCATAGCCTGTAATAATTATTATCAGTGGCTTACACCTAATTCAGTACTGTGGACTAAATAATGCAGAGAAAAAAGACATACAACTTGAGAAATCTGCATGCAAAGGGAGTATGCCTCGTTACAGCCTTATGAAAAGGTGTAGCTAGGATGAGGCGAAGGTGTCAGCACTAGCCAAATCTGCTAGTGACCCAGGTCAGTTGTCAGTTCCCTGAGGACTGAATGGATGAGAGAGTCTTAAACAGCTGTTGACCAACTACCACTCATGAGGCCGAAAGAACAGGAACAGTTCACTAGATCTATGACCCTGTTATAAGACTGGACATCACAGATATAGGGAGGACTCAGGTATTCACTGAAGCGATGACCCAGACAGAAGTAAGACAATGGCACAGCACACTGATGTGCTGACATTACTGCATTACACAGAACATCTAGAACACTAAATCAGAAAATATCTGCTTACCAGACACAATATACTCAATGTGGTCCTCCTGAAACCAGACATTGATGGGAACACATAGGAAGGTTATTGTCAACAGTGGTGAGAAAACAAAAAAAGAATGAAATTTAGCCAGCAGCATGTGGTGGTGCTGCTGTTGGCCAGCTTCTTATTCACTGACTGAGTATCCAATCAGCACTGTCTAAACTACAAGTCATGTACTATTCTTATATTTTAATAACTACAGTGGAAGCTTTCGGGATATAAAATTAATGCTGCTTGTGGTTCTTCAGATGAAAAAATATATCTAAACAATGTAGTTGGACATATGTACATGACTACAATAGCAGCTGATTAAGCAAGCATCGATTATGAAAAAACAGAGGCATGTACCTTGTAATCAACAGTGATAACATCTCCGATAACCTTATTGATACATGATGAGAAACAGTTTCTCGTATTTGTTTATATTTTTATCTGAGAGCAGCTATGACAAAGCAGTTCAATTATTTCCAGATTGTGAATTCATATGACCGGGTATGAGATGACTGATTAATATTTAACTAATTGATCTTTACCTGTAGGTCATTTGCAGTTGTGCCCCATGCAAACTTGCACTGAAATGTTCCTGTTATCGGCTCATTTTCAGGCAGTGGTGGAAACCCATTTTTCTGTATCACATCTTTGTAAAAGTAGGCTGATGATTTTGCAACTCTCTTCTTGTCTTGGCTTAGAAAATCCACATAAAACAGCCCTCGCCGAATGTTGTACCCTCGATCCCACTCAAAACCATCAATAAGAGACCATGCCGTGTAGCCAATAACATTTACGTTGTCCTTTTTAATTGCTAGGAGAGAAAGGGGGAACAATTTGTTTTTATTTATTTAGTTCTTGGATAAGGTCTTTAAATGCAGCCTTATATATACGTAGGCTCCAAATTTCCTGAAAAATAAAGTAACAAGCATAGTGTTTTACAAAGTATACTGTAACTAATTTTAACAGTTTTACAACAGGAGAGTAAAAGATAAAAATATAAATAATATTACATAGGAATAATTCAATCAGGTAATGCATGGGGTACGAAAAAGCCACCTTTCTTTTTCTTTACATTTTCTTCTTAGAAAATCAAAACAGAAGTGTCCAACCTCCTTATATTTTCTGCACAATGGCTTACAATTTTTTTTGCATCATGTCCCATCCCGCATTGCCCATATTTTTTTTTATAACAGTCTCGTACCAAATTATATTCATCACCTTAGAAATAACAAGTTTTTGGCTGATCCCCAATATCTAACAAAAGCTCTCTTCCCTTTATCAACACACTATTTGTAATATGCTAAAATGTCCTTCATTAACATGCACTGTGACCCACACTTTCCACACCCCAGTGCACACATTTCTATCACCATATGCTTTTTAACATTTATTTATTTATTTGCAGTTGGTTTACCAGGATAGTCCATTGGGCCAAAAGAACCCGTTTTCAATGGAGTCCTGGGGAGAAAAGCTCCAATGCAGACAAATTAGGTGCATACAAAAATTACAAAATGATTGCACAGAGTAGAAGATAAAACATTTAAGCTCACAATCCAAAAAGCATTCAAATCAGTACAATCTGATGAGGATTAATGAGAGGTAAATAAAATGAAACAGTAATGTGATATACATTCCGAAGAGTTATTCAGAAGTAGACATAAAATAACATTACAGAGTAGATATTCTGACGGAACATAAGCATTGTTAGGTAGAGGTGAGTATCATAAGTGTAAAGGATGATCATAAATTTATGAGGGGAGGGAGCAAGAACAATCCCATTGGGATCTTAGATATGTATGGAGAGATTTTTTGAACGTGTACCGGTTTGAGGTGGTACGAATGGATGGTGGGAGTGAGTTCCAGAGGCGGGCAAGGTTGAAGGATAGTAAGTGTTTACCTGTACTTTACTACACAAAGGAATAAAGAACGCTTTTAATTCAATCATTCATTTCTGAAGTTGTGAATTGTATACTTAGCTTTCTTTTCAGTTGTAGTCCCAAATGTTGTAATGAATAATTATTTCAGAGTGCCACCGCATTCCATTTGGCAAATTCGCAAATAATACATTTAAATACGGTACCGCAAAACTTTCTCAAATGTCACATCACATAAACTTTCAAGTTCTAAGTGTATGGATGCCCTTATGTTTTCCGCAGTACATCCTAATGGTAAAATATCTGTATACATAATTTTATGTCTGTTTGCAACGCCATTACTACCAGTTTTACTACCGGATGCCTTCTTATTGTCACTCACCATTTCTTTTCCTTGTTTTGGTTACCTCACTGCATCAGCATACATATGCTTCTTATTACGAACACAAAGCCCTTTTGCAGAGATACCCCTAGAGAACTAGCTTCTGCTCTGCCAGGGGATAACTTAGATTTGTCTTTTCCATCTTCTGCTAGGCCATCCTCTGATCCCTCGGTCACTTCTTCCTGTAGAACTCAATCTTCCATCTCAATCCAAGGAACTTCTTATTCTTCAAGTGGATCATCCTGATGCATTATTTTCACTAATACTGGTTTTGATAAACCTCCATCCTTTTTGATAAATCATCTCTTCTTTGTCTTGTTCTGTCACAAATGTATCTCTTGCTCAAATCACTCAACCTGCTATACTCCTTTTGTTCTTGGACTCTGGTGTCACCTAGCAGTTCCAGAGAGGAGAGGAAGTTGTCTGGTGCCCAGGCCAAATTTCCCTAGTCAGTAAGAATACTACCTCAGGCCTCTCTTGAAATAAGCTCACTGGCCTGGTCGGCAAAGAGTAAATAAATAAATGAACAAACATTGATCAGAAGAGGATGTGGATTGCCAGGCACTTGCATATAGATGAATTCAAATGAATAGCAGGAGCTTAGTTGTGGATGCACCTGCACTTCAGGGGAGCCAGAGACCTGTTTGTAGGGGAGAGCCACAAGCCAGCCTGAACCAAACTGAAGAACCAGTGCTATGGAGTATGACAAATTATTATCTTCTTTTTAGAGATTTTAAATGGAAATGAATTGTAAGTAACTGGGTTAACTGGGTTAAGATGGCGCAGTGGTGCAGTGGTTAATATTGTCACCTCACAGCAAGAGGTTCTCTGGTTCCCTTCTCGGCTGGGGTTCCTTCTGTGCAGAGTCTGCATCTCCTCCCTACATTTGTGTGGGCTTTCTCTGGGTGCTCCGGTTTCCTCCCACTTCAAAGACATACCTCTGGAGTGTTTTTCCTCTGGCGTCCACTGAAAATTGGCTCGTTCCAAGTCAGACTTTCCCAGTAAACAAATGTTAAGTAAATAAATAAATAAAACAGGGTATAGCTTAGAGCAGAAGAATGCTTCTTCTTTAGTTTCAAGTGCATAATGAACTTTTTTGGATTCGTCATTTCAGATATACTGCATGTGATCTAAACAACTGTCTTCAATGGGCTAATGCACTATTCCACTTACTACACTGGTGGATATGTGGGCATAGTTTGGTCATTATATACCAATTTGCACTCATTTTCACTCATGTTTTGTACCCTGCAAGTGTGCAGCATCTCTACGTTAATTATGACACCCCAAAAAAGATAGAGGGAGAACAAATTATTGTAAGAGAATGGCTATACTTTGTTAAGTAAAATGGAGACTTTGATAGAGATCCTTATGTAATCCAACATGAATATGGGTCAGCATACTGTGGCTCTTCAGGAGACAAGTACTGCAATCCAAGGATGGGTGAGTTTGGGAGATAGTGTACTGATCACCCCAAAGATGACCATACCACTAAAGAAACTAAGAAAGGATGATGACATCGAAGAGCAGCTATGACAACGTAGTTCAACTATTTCCAAAGATTTGGGCTTAGTCTCACTGGGCCAAAATTTTATTCTCATAGCTTACAACAGAAGTCTTTATGGACATGGAAGGTGCACTGCCTACATGAAGTATCAAACGCTAGAAAAGCGGGTGTTAGTTACTGCTGGTGTGTCTTCTGAGACATAAACAATGAAATTTGAAAATGGAACATTTATTGCAAGTAAAATGGTGAGTACATAAATGCCTGGTGTAAACCATACATTAAAGCTATGATTATAATATAAAGTTAACAGTGAAATAAAACGATAGATATTCTAACTGCTTGTAGACTCAAAAGAGCACTCTCAATTCATGTACAAAAAAGGTCTTTTTGGTTGAATGAACTGAAATGTCAACAGCTAATGAGGCACTATTTCAAACTGAGCAGCACAAGCCTGTAAATTGAGAATGAACAGATATTTGTGAGCATCCAAAAACTGTCAGCAAATGAGACAGTATGTTTTAAATTTGGGAATGAGAAGAGGCAGGTTTTTAAGTACTGTTAAACTAGTTATAGGAGTGCTATACTTCTATAAAAATGTGATTTCTAACCAATATGCTGATAATGAAAAGGTACCAGTGGAATGTGACACAGTAACTGGTACAATAATAAAATTAGCATATTGTGCCTGTACCAATAATAAGCTAATCTAAATATATGGTAATTGTAGATGGGAATAAAGTGAAAAGGCTGCTGGATTCTGGGAGAATGTCACACTTATTAAGGAGTCATATGTCTGCATGCATAAAATAAATGACAAAGGAAATGTGGAAACAGTATCTGCTCATTGAGATGGAAAGGAATATTCTACAACACATGCAAAGATTCAGACTGTATTAGGCAAACTACAGCATTCTATATCTTTGGCACCTAATTTAGCACATGCTATCATAACAGGTCAATACTAACCCTACCTCTCAACTTCTCATTGCAAGAAATCTAGACAAAACCTAAAATACTGGAGGGGCAAAGGCACAAAAATCGAGACAGATTTTAAATATTGCTCTTATAAACTTAGAAGGATGCTAGAATAGCAGGGTTTGTGCTAGCATACATTTTCTAAAGGATATAATGTCTGAAACTCAAATGTCTGTCATAATTTTATGAGAAACAGACCAAAAAGTAGGAGGCAAAATCTAGAAATTATGTGATAATCTAGATAGCTAAGAGGTATGATACTGCTCCTATTTCAAGGCACTGTGGAAATTGTGGTTGGAACAAAGATAGATACCCTGTAGCTAGAATATACCTCAAATAAAAACGTGAGTTACAGCAGCTTGTTACTGTCATGAATACTCAGCACTGAATATACCCACAGTAAAAATGGGGGAAGAGCAACTGCACCCTGAAATGCTGTTGAAAATGCAGAGCCATGATAATGAAAAAGGAACGTGTAAATGCTTCAGATGGAACAGAAAAGGCTTTCTCTCTGAAGCGAAGGGAGTGAACAGCTGATGTTGGCTCATCCATTCTTGGGGAAAGAAGGCAGCCTAGGTGCATTGCAATAAGTATTATATGAGCCTCTTAGGAGGCTGTGTATGACAGGAAGCATGTGTGTCCCTCTTATGGGTAGCAGCTGAGGTGCTCACAAGGTTTTCATGGGGATGATCACTAGGGCACATTCCCTCTTATGGGTAGCAGCTGAGGTGCTCACAAGGTTTTCATGGGGATGATCACTAGGGCACATTCCCTCTTATGGGTAGCAGCTGAGGTGCTCACAAGGGTTTCATGGGGATGATCACTAGGGCACATTCCCTCTTATGGGTAGCAGCTGAGGTGCTCACAAGGTTTTCATGGGGGTGATCACTAGGGCTCATTCCCTCTTATGGGTAGCAGCTGAGGTGCTCACAAGGTTTTCATGGGGGTGATCACTAGGGCACATTCCCTCTTATGGGTAGCAGCTGAGGTGCTCACAAGGTTTTCATGGGGATGATCACTAGGGCACATTCCCTCTTATGGGTAGCAGCTGAGGTGCTCACAAGGTTTTCATGGGGATGATCACTAGGGCACATTCCCTCTTATGGGTAGCAGCTGAGGTGCTCACAAGGTTTTCATGGGGATGATCACTAGGGCACATTCCCTCTTATGGGTAGCAGCTGAGGTGCTCACAAGGTTTTCTTGGGGGTGATCACTAGGACACGTTCCCTAGCAGCAGTATAAGTAGCAGCGCTCTTGATCTTCTCACTGACTTGGGTTGGGCTGAGCTCAGGGAGACTATGGTAGGTTCAGTAAACCCAATGAATGATGACAGGAGCTGATGAGGATAAGAAATATCTTTGGCTGAAAAGGATAGAAGAACCTTTGTATTACCAGAAACCTGTTACTGAGTTTTGCCATAAAATCCAAGTTAATAAGTTAGTGAAAGACATCAGTGCTGAAAACGAAAGGGAAATCCCCATAGTGCATGATAGGGAACTTGGTCTGAAGCTTCCAGACATTAAAGTAATGCGTGATGTCTGTGCAGAGACAGCAGTGAGAGCCCCATGGAGATAAACTCACTAGCAGAAGAAAGGCAGCCTCAGCAGAATCCTAGCTTTCCCATCTGTAAGGGCAAAACAGATGGCTAGTCAGATACAGGACTCTGAAAGCAGGTACTTAATAAGATAGATATTACTGAGGTTCATAGGTTAGGTTCATAGACTAGTACTAGGCTAACTGGCTTTGTGGGCCATTTTAAGCCTAGCCCGTTACCACATCTGAGAATCAAGCTCTACACCTTGTGCTTATAAGGTATGTCAAGCTCCCACTATTTTATTTATTTGTCTTTGTTTACTGGGAATGTCCAGCTGGGTAATACCCATTTTCAGTGGAGGCCCGGGGATAAAAGCTCTATTTGCTTACATTGCATTATACTAAGTTCTAGTCAAACACAGAGTAGTTACATTTCTATTTACATTTATACACAAGCAGTTATACACACATATATATATATATATATATATATATATATATATATATATATATATATATATTTTTTTTTTCCTAAGATTTTACAGAGGTGGAAATTACTAAAGAGAAAGCACACATGCAACTTACTGGATTGTACAGGCAGCAGTTATGTATAAACATTGCTGTAATTTCAGTAAGAGGTTGACAATATTACATGTAAGGCGAGTACTTGGATAGTATTGTACAATGAAAAAGTTTTAACTCTGTGATGAGCATGTACAGGACCAGGATTGGTTAAAAAGTGTACTATATTGATCAAGCATTCCACCCTTGTAAGGAAGATGTCCCTGGACTGCCTTCACCCATAACAACCTGCATCACAATTTAAAAGTGTGTTGTCCCCAGAAAGGTGTCAGCATGTATGTAGAAATATCTACTTGTTTATACATATTTTAACTAGTGTTTAGTGGTTATGTACCCGCGGCGTACACAATAGCAACCTTCTGCAGTCCGCAGTCATCCTTCCCTCCTTCCCCGATTTAATAATTTCTACCTGACCCATAACTGTATCATTATGACTTTTCGCCACTAGGTGGCAGCATTTACCCACATTAAATAGCCATACCCCGCATTTCAGCCCTATCTAGATGCATCCCTTACCCTTGGATTTTTATAGTTTATATTTTTGGATTCCTGTATTCTCCTTCCAGGACAGAATTCTACCAATCCTCCCAAGAGAAACTTACTTACCTAGCTTCCCGCTGTTGTACTATTCCATTCCCAAGGGATTAATCCACTGATTGTTTTTTGTGGGGCTTTCACTCCTCTCGGCTCATCATCCCTTTGCTTTTTCCTCCTACCCCCCCACCCCACCTACACCTCCCTGTCCCCTCCCTCTTTTGACTAACTTCCTCCCACAAGGTTATAACACAGCGGTGCTACCTGAGGCGCCATTTTTAAAATCTGCCCCCAACCTGTAGGATGGTCCTGCAGTAAGGCTGCTTGTTATCGCTTGTCAGTAGGTCATATTTGTTCAACGACCCTAATAACTCAATATCCTGCAATGTGTTAAATGTTACTGTAACAGCTGCTGGAACATCAGGCATTTGTGATTTTTATGTAATACTTACCTCTGCATGCCCCAGCTACAACGGGACTACACAACACAAGTCCTGTGATACAATGTGCTTTTGATATACGCTGTTCTCAAACAAACTATATGCCTAGCACTAACAAACATCTTAACATTATACACCCCAAACAGAACTCTAAGATCTACCCACCAAAATCTAATTTCTGTTTATAAACCAAACTGTCGCGCTAGTCAGCTTCTCCTATCCTTTTCCGTTGCCAAAAAATGGGATTCTCTCCCTCCATCTCTAAGAATTTCTGAACACTTCAAAACCCAGCTGCATTCTTACCTCTCCCAAAAATGGAAATGCAATTGCACTCCACCTACCTAACCTGCTTAATACATAAATACTTTATAACACACAAAGTTTGTTCTTCCTTACACACTAGTGATTAACCCTATGTACTGCATTCATGCTAATGCTACCTCTGTACCACTCTCAGAGGATTTAAACCTCTGTATTAATTTAACTCATGCTAATATTCATGCATAAAGAACTCATCCATGCTAATGTTACTTCTATATCATTCTCAGATGATTTAAACCTCTGTATTAATTTAACCGTGTACTACTGTTCTCAACCACTAAACATGTAAATATGCTTTACATCCTTCTCCAAGCTGCTGTTTAACTTTTGTTTAGTTTTTTGCTATTTTGTATGTAAAATTTGCTTAGTTTGTTTCTGTTTCCACTATGTATTGTACTTCATATTATGGAGCTTGTGCTATGTATTATTGGAGCTTTTCTTCCTGGGCCTTCACTGAAAATAGGCTCTTTGAGCCCAGTGGACCTCCCAGGTCATCACACTGGAAATAAATAAATAAATAAATAAATAAATAAATAAATAAATACATATTCTGCCTTAACAGCTGCTTTCGGGTTGCATTTGGATCAGTACTAGCTACAGTCTCAGTCTAAGCTGTTTAAACAAACGCTATCTGTTGTATTTGTACCAGCACTAACAACTTCTTTGTATATTCTGCCTAAACGACTGCCTTTTGTTGAAATTGCATCAGTAGCTGCTATTGTCCCTCTGCTCCACGCACGCTTGTTGGAATTGCTAACTGGAACTGAAATTAGCATTATTACTACCTATAATAGTTCTTATAAGATTGTTGTAGGCTACAATTACAACTCAAGTTAATGCATACTGTTCTCTTCCAGTTCGCATGTGCGTGATACTGTTTTACTGCTGTTTGTTTTTTAACTGCTTAGAAATTGTGTGCCTGCATCAGACAATGCACTGTATTTGAATTCTTCCTGCACTCCTGTTTTATGGCCTGCTAGGTACAACATAGTACTGTTGTACATCTTGTTTCTGCCCTTTTGCTGTGCTCACATCCTCATCTCACTGCACTATGCTCTTGTACATTACTAACTCTCTAACCATTCCTGTAGCATTTTATTTTTTCTTTTAATTGCTAGGCCACTGAACACCCTCTTTTCTCTCTCTACAGCTTGCTGTTAACCACGTAGTCCAACCTCAGGTCCACCCCAAAGTATGCTACATTGACCAAGCATTTCCACCCTCCTAAGGAAGACGTCCTTGGACTGCCTTCACCCATAACTACCTGCACTGCAATTTAAAAGTGCGTTGTCCCCAGAAAGGAGTCAGCTTGCATGTAGAAATATCTACTTGTTTAAACCTACTTTAAATAATGTTTAGTGGTTACGTACACACGGCGTACACGATAGCAGCCTTCTGCAGTAATTAGCCATCCTTCCCTCCCTCCCAGATTTAATAATTTCTACCTGACACATTTTACAGAATAACTGTATCACTATGACTTTTCACCACTAGGTGGCAGCATTTACCCACATTAGATAGCCATACCTCATATTTCAGCCCTATCTAGTTGCACCCCTTGCTCTTGCATTTTTATAGTTTATATTTTTGGATTCCTGTATTCTCCTTCCAGGACAGAATTCTACTATTCCTCCCAAGCGAAACGTACTTACCTAGCTTCTAGCTTTTACACTATTCCATTCCCAAGGGTCTAACCCACTGATTGTTTTTTGTGGGACTTTCACTCTTCTTGGCTCTTCCCTCTCCGTTCGCCCTTCGGGCTCACTCCACTCCCCTCCCCTCCCCCAATTCACACCCACCACCACGACCTGCTCATTTATAGCCACACACATCCCTCCCCCAACTCACCCTCTTCCAATCACACATAACCTCTCATTATACCCCACCCTATTCCAATCTCATCAACACTACACCACTAAATCACTCTGCACTCCATCCCATTACCAACTGTTATAACAGCTAGCCTACTAATCACCCTCACCTGTTTTACCTACCATACATATCTCCCCAACACACACCATATTTCTCACTCACACACCACATTCACAAACCATCAATATCCTACCCTGCCTTACTCACTCATTTCCCCTGAACTCTTTCCTGCCAACCCAACCTTTCTATTCAAACCCAAACTCCTCCCTACCCCACCCTCCCTATACTCAAATCTCAATAGTCATACCAAAAAATCTCTACCCCCTTCATAACATTAAACCCCTCTCCCCATCACACCACATCACTCAACTCCTCCACCACATATCTCTCTCACTGTCTGATGACATCCACCCTAACCCTGGCCCCAGCACTAAAGTAACTAAACGCACCACCCAGCCTCAAAAATGCAAGTCTATTTGCTTTACCACACTTAATGCACAAAGCCTTAGAAATAATCATAACCACCCTGACATAACCGCAATCTCTGAGACCTGGCTTAAACCCTCCATAAAAGATAATGAAATTCTACCACCAGGCTACCAAATCCTTCACAATGACAGAGCTAACAAAAAAGGAGGCAGTATAGGTATTATCTACCCCTCCTCCCATACATTAACTCCTTAGACCAACCACATCCCAACTTTTGCCAACGCTGAAATTACAATAGCTCTATTAAAAATAAACAACTATAAGTCCATATGCATCAATGCCATCTGCATCCCCACAGGCAATAACATCAAAACACTTGAAGATATCCTGTCCTGGTTCTTCTCGAACATCAAAAATGAAACCTATATCCTCAGTGACATGAACATCAACTGGGGTTCTATTACCTCTGCCATCCCTTCCCTCACAATTAATCTGTTCAATTTCTCCCAACTCATGAACTCTCCAACCAGACCAAATGAAGACGGCACCACTGGTACCACCATAGACTGGATTCTAACTACTCAGCTCAACCTTATCTCTAGTGCCAGAATACTACCAGACCCTCTCAGTGACCACCTACCTGCCTTTGCTGATCATCTCCCCTCCTTTCTGCAGAAACAACACCACTACACTCAAACCCGCAACCTCTCCTCTTTCAACCCACATACTTTCTCAGAATGTCTAAAGCATACTAACTGGACCCTCTAAAAACACATCCTCTAGATAGTGCTGTATTTTACTTCAACGAATCATTCCTCACCCTTCTAAACCAACAAGCCCCTCTAAGGACCAAATGCATCAAAATCAATCCCTGCTCCTGGCTATCAAATAAAACTAAACTTGCTATGTGCCAACGT
This sequence comes from Protopterus annectens, assembly GCF_019279795.1. Classification (NCBI taxonomy): domain Eukaryota; kingdom Metazoa; phylum Chordata; order Ceratodontiformes; family Protopteridae; genus Protopterus; species Protopterus annectens. The sequence goes on from NC_056736.1 coordinate 606,377,778, forward strand.
GACAAAAAATGGAAACAATATCAAAAAGAAAAATCTTCCAACTCACTGCTAGAATTTAAGCAACTTCAGAACTCCACAAAAAACTGATAACAAAAGACCGCAAAGCCTACTACTACAAATTCCAATCCATGCATTCATCCAACCCAAAAAAGTTCTGGGACTCCATCTTCTCCATTCTCCACCCTGGTAATAAAGATAACCCCTGTCCAGACCCCAACCTCTGACCTAGAAACTGCTACCCAATTCAATACATTCTTCATAGAATGTATCACAAAACTATCCTGCTCTTTCCCACCACCCCCTCCAACTCTTCCCCATCTAGCCCCCCATCCCCTCAACCACCCACCTCCCTCCTCCCATTTCACCCTTTCACCCATCCCCCCAAGTACAATAAAAACCCTCCTCCTCAAATTAAGACCATGTGCAACGCAACAGAAAATTTACCCTCTCTCTTCCTCAAACTTTCTGCAGAAAACATAGCCTACCCCATCTCTAGTCTTATAAATAGATCCATGCAAGAATCCTATGTCCCTGGTACCATGCTTACATCATCCCCCTCCACAAAGGTGGTAAAAACACAGACACCACCAACTTCAGACCCATTGCTATACTCTCTCCTCTTTCTAAAATACTAGAAAAAACAATCCATGCACAACTCATGCCTTACCTAACCCTAAACAACCTCCTCTCCCCCACTCAACACACCTTCCAGCCTGGCCACACTACCATGTCAGCCCTCCTTTCCTTTCTTGAAACCATCAACATAGCACATGATAGTGGCAAATTTGTATCCACATTATTTTTTTTAGATCTCTCTAAAGCATTTGACACCATCTCCCACACACTACTTCTATCCCAGCTCTTCACTGTACATCTCTCCCCCACCACTATAACCTGGTTCTCCAGCTACCTTTCCAAATGGCAACAAACTGCCCAATGGAAAACATGAACCTCTCCCTTCCTACCTACACTCACAGGAGTTCCCCAAGGTTCCGTTCTGGGTCCCCTACTCTTTAACATATTCATAAATAACTTTCACCACTCCATTCCTGAATCCCCAGTCATCCAGTATGCAGATGACCCGACCATCATATGCTCATCCTCCTGCCCCTTCAAACTGCTACTTAAAACCCAACTAGCCTTCTCCAAAACAGAAACCTGGATGTAATCCAATCACCTAGCTCTTAATGCTAATAAAACAAAACTAATGATCTTTACCCCTTACAGAAACTCCAAAATCGACAAACACTCATTCTCCATACTTAGCCAAAATAACACCACCTTAGAAATCTTTCCACATACCAAGCTACTATGCATCATCATTGATGAAGACCTAAAATTTGATACCCACATACACTCCTCAATCAAAAAAACCCATCAAAAAATCGGTCTCCTCTATCGTCACAACCGCTAGCTCAGTCCCCCTACACACCAATCTCTTGCATCCACCTTCCTTCTCCCCTCCCTTATGTATGGTGCTACCCTGTTCACCAACCTCCAGCTTGGCCTATGAGCCAAACTCGAATCCTGTAAATGCAAAAAATTCATCCCATCACTGCCACTCCCTTGACACCCTCAAATGGCTCGAACTTCTCAACTACCTGAAATACCTCCAACTTGCAATTGTTCACAAGCTCATCTACAAATCTGCAAGCTGTCCCTCTCTTACCACAGCCTTACAACCCTACATACCTAACCACTCCCTCAGATCTGAAAGCCAAAACATCTTACTAGTTTACAAACCCTCACACCCTCCTGGCCAACTACTACTGTCCTGTTCCATAGCAAAACAGTGGAATTCTCTTCCATTCATGTTACGTAATCTATCTAACCATAACAACTTCAAATCTCACCTATTCTCCTACTTATCATCCAAATGGGACTGCCCTTGTGTACGCCCCAACTTAAACACCCCCCCACCCTACAATATCCATACCTTATATCCTATACCATTAATATACTACTGTTCCAGTACATGTATACTTCTTTTTCAATGCTCAAGTTATAATATGGTACACTATCTATGATGTACTACCATCCACAGTACCTATATGCTTTCTCAACTCTCAATGTCTACCTAGCTTACTATGTTCATTAACTATATGTTGAATATTTCCAGTTTTCTGTTTTCCAGTACATGTATGCTTCTTTCCCAATGCTCAGTGAATAAGACAGTACCACACCTCTCAACCTGGAAACATCAAAAATCTGGACAAGGCCCATGAAAAATAGGTACAAATCTGTATGCTGATTAACTTAAAATTTGGATACATAATTACACAACCCACCCACTCCAATGGAATTGTGGGATACCAACTTTCAAATGCAAACTGAAGAACAGAACCAAAATATAGCACCAGAGTCCTGCTGCAGCCATTCCAATGTCCCATTACCTGGCTATTTCACCCCATTTACCATAAACACTAATGTGTCCATACTGCTTTATTTCCACAATGATTATTTGGATTTTATTTTTTTTTACATTTTATAGCACAATGCACAAACTCTAAAATATATCTGCTAAACAAAGCAATACTGTCTCACAATGAAAATAGACTTGGCATTAAAACTTCTCTGCCTTTGAAACTCACATTCATTGAAACAGTATTGAAACCCAAACCACATCCAAAGAAAATGCATCTGGCCAGTGGATAAAGATTACCTTTGGGCTGTTTTCAAATCAGAGGCCCCTTGTACACAAAACAAGAAACATACATGCATTCTTTGATACATCTTCCTGACGTTGGCACCCCCCACACCCCCTACTTAAATATTCTCACTCCGAGGTCGCACTACATACAAACACACACAAAACACCACCACACAAGCTACTTTCTCTTCGCACACACACATCACAGCAACAAAACACACTGGCACACACCACAGCCCCTACCCAAACCCCTTAACACACACACACACTTACCTGAATACATAACCATAGCGGAACTTTAGAAGCGCGAAATTCAAAACCTCCAGTATTCGAGGTTTTGAATTTCGCACTTCTAAACTTTCGCTATCATGTGGATTCGGCTTCTTGGGCTCGAAAAACTGAAATTCGAGATTTCAGTATTTTGAGCTTCTGAACGGAACCCATATACATATATATATATATATATATATATATATATATATATATATATATATATATATATATATATATATATATATATATATATATATATATATATATATATAAAATCATCACAGTAGTGTAAGCCATAAGCATGTTGCACACCTTCTTGCACTTATTTTCAATTGGGGGGCAAAAAAACAGGGACACATTTTAAACATTGCTTGTATAATTTTGGAAAGTTGTTGAATAAAACATTGTGTTACCACCATGAATTTCACTGCCAAGACTTGAATCCTGGTCCCTTTACAATACAGTCAGAACAACATACCACTAAGCCAAATCAGCAGTTTCCAGAAAAACTGGAAGACTGAAACTTAAATGGCTATTATTTAGTGTATTCACTTCTCACTTCTCACCATAGCTCTCAACCTCTTAGCTCAAAAAAACAGAACAAAGCCAACAATGGGGGAATACAGCCCCAAAATAGTGAAACATTTCAAATACTGATCTTAAAGCTTAGAAAATTGCTAGAATAAAAGGTACTGTTTTACCATTTATTTTCTAAAGAATATGAAGTTTGAAATTCAAATGCAAAATTCTGAAAACCAGATGCGAGGCATAAATTCACAAGTGGTGGTGGCTAGGGACTTTCGGCTCTTTTTACCTGTACCCAAGTTACAGGGTTTGAGCCTGAGTACCTCTAGCCACCAGATGTATTCAGTTGGGGGCATTGTCACACACCAAACACCCCCCCTTAGATACCTTAAGGTCGCCACCTTCTTCTGTCATCATCAGGTTGTAGTGTTAGGACTATAACAAAATGCCCTCAGTTGCCTGAATAGCTGCCAAGCACAAACAATCATTATGGCTCTCTGTATGATGGCTTCTCTGGGTTAAAAAAAAAACACAGCTGTTACAGCTGTAGACCACAGAGAAAGGTACTGTAGTACCAACTAATGCATTTTGGAATTACCACAATGATAACACAAAAACAAAATTTGGAATATAAAGACTGGCATGTTATTCCAAAAACTGGTTCAGTAAACATGTAAAAAAAATAACAAGTAAAACCTATGCATATAGCATTAGACATTTTTTCTTGTTAAAGTTATATAATTTTATTTGATGTTATGGATCATGTGGCAAGAGATTTTACAGGAGGTGTCAGGAAACTGGCTTTGGAATATGGGGAAAATAACTAGAAAATATGTTGAAGGCATATTTATATCTTGGTTTGAAAATAATTTGTCAGTTTTTATCAGAGCATTAAAAAGAAAGAGGTCATTTAAGCATAAAAAAAGGCAGACACCTACTCTCTCTCTCACACACACACACACACACACACACACACACACACACACACACACACACACACACACACACACACACCTCTAGATACCTTAAGGTCGCCAGCTTCTTCTGCAGCAGTTGTACAGTCCAATAGCTCCGCTCGCTTCCTCTGCAGTTGCAAAATCCAATATGCCTGACTCACTAAGAAGCCCGTAAACTCCAGTATTCAATCCATTTCAGCCTTCTAAATAAGCTCCACTCTGCCCAAACAGCCCACCGGACAGTATTCAAACAGCTTCAGCATTCAAACAGATGCGCGTCACACTCGCACACATCTGAGCTTAATTCCGACAGGCTGACAGAGATGACGTCATTGTGCATGTGATGACGTCAGCTCTGAAAGCGCGGAAACTAAAAAAATAGATTGTAAAATTGGAAATGAAGGGGTGCCACTCGGGAATCGTGGCACCCCATTATTGGGACCCCAAAACTCGGTAAAAAACGAGTAATTCAGGATGGTTGGGAGGTCTGGACATTATACTACCTATTATGTACTATTTACAGTACCAGAATTTATTCTGAACTCCCAAAGTGTACCTAAACTACTATGTTTAATAACTATATGTTGTATATTTTACATAATGTATATACTGTGTATATATTTTCAATATTTGTGTATCCTACAACATGTTAATACTGTATGAATTTTGTTTGGAGCTTTTCTCTCTGGGCCTCCACTGAAAATGGGCTCTTCTAGGCACAGTGGACTTCCCTGGTCATCAAACTGAAATAAATAAATATTCTTTAAGCAGTGGTTTAAAACTACCGAGTTTGTTGGCGAGTTGTATCTGCATGGGGATACTATTCCAGAGTTTAGCAACACTCTGGGAGTACAGAGAGTCTCCTGCAACATTATTTGACTTATTTGTAAGTAATAAGAATTTGTTACTAGAACAGAGGTCCATTGCTGGACAGTAGGGAAGTAGTAAGTTCTGTAGTGCAGGGCATTTTTTTGGATGATTAATAGTTTGTGTGCTGTAGTTAGTTAAGAATATGTTAGGTAGTCGTGTAGTTCAAGACAGTTTAAATGCTTTAACCTAAGACAATGGTGGGTCCTATAAGGAAGACTGGTGGCAAATTTAGCTATTTTATTGTAGCAAGAGACAAGTTTCTTTCTTTGAGTATTGTTTATGTTTGTTAGCATACGAGTGGCGTATAAGAGAGTTGGCAGTAAGCAGGTGGTGGCTAGAGTTTTTTCTTGCAGTATATCTAAGGAATCCACTGAACCTATAAAGGGAGCCTAGTTTCTGGTGTGGAGATTTAATGGTTTGCAGTATATGCTGGTCTTATTTGAGATCGACACCTATTATGTTGCCTAGAAGTTCACTGTGAGTTACACTTTCAATGACAGTCTTCTTCTTCTTTCGGCTTTTCCCGGTTTGGGGTCGCCACAGCGAATCATCTGTCTGCTCATGATTGGCAGTGGAGTTTTACGGTGTCGAGTTGCCAGCCCGGTGCCCAACCTTCCACAGAAGGCACACACATGCACACAGTCACACCTAGGTCCAATTTGGAGTGTCCAGTCCACCTACTGCATGTCTTTGGGATGTGGGAGGAAACCGGAGCACCCGGAGGAAACCCATGCAACCACAGGTAGGGCATGCATACTCCGCACAGAAGGCACCCCAGCGTAGAATCAAACCTACACTTTCAATGACAGTATTATTTACTATCTTTATGGTAAAAGATTGCTTTTGATTTTGACAGCTTTTTGAGGTGAAAAGCATTACCTAAGTTTTCTTGGGGTTGAGTAGGAGGCTTGATTATTTGAGCCAGGTTTCTACAGAGGAGAAATATTTTTGGGTAATGTCTTGGAGCTTATTTATTGGTTTACTTTAAAAGTAAAGGAAGTACCAAACAACATAAGCAGATGAAAGTCACTGATATAACCTGCCATTTATAGAAAATGGAGAAGTGGAAGAAGAGATACATAGACCTATATTAATAGGTGAAGAAGCTGTAGCCTGTCTTCTTGCAGCTGGGGCAGCAGGTTAAAGACGTGAGCTGTAGTTCCTGTGGTACAGGGTTTGATTCTATCAGCCCTCATTTGCTTGCTGTGTGGCACTGAAAAGTTGTATAACCAGACATTGTTCCTGGATCACCCCTGAACATGGTTTGTTTGTCCAGTGGGCCTATCCGATTAACAAATGGGCATGCCTTTACTGACCACTTCATGCCAGTATACTAATGAAAGTGTTCTTGACTTCGCAGATTTTCAGATAAACAATGAGAATTTTAAGAAAGTGGAAAGATGACACAGGGACTAAAGAAAATATAACCAGAATGGAAGAAACAGATGAGCAGGTTGACCTTATCCCGTACCAATATTTTGAGCTGAAGAATGACTTGCCATATAGGAAAAGCAAAGAAAATGAAGAACTACACTGCACTGACTGCTATTTCAGAATACTTGTGACTAAACTGTGAAACAGCCATAGTTTGACAGGACCATTAGTTATGCACAAAATCAAAGCTAATACTTTTGCTTGGTTTTATTGGTCTGATTGGACGTGCATTAGGTGTTGCTCGTCTGGTCTGGATAAAACAGACGAACATTCGTGAGTTCTGTTGAAGCAGCTTTATTATGTTACAAACCCATCAGGATTGAGGCTTAGTAACTTTAACTTAGATAAACTTATAAACAAACTGATTATTGCACTCGTACATGTTCACACTTTGGCTTCACTCTCAAAATGGCACTGAAGCTAGCACGTGCTTGCTACTTATATGCACGTGCTGTCCTTGAAAATGCTTCTTAAAGGTACAACACACACTATTCTACATTAGGCTTCAGCTCTGAGCACAGTTGTTCCTAACAGTGATGGATTACATTAGCGAACAGGTTGGAAGAGATAAATCAACAAAGCTGCTGTATGCAGACGACGTGACATTACAGGCAGACTCTGAACAACTTCAGCAAAGGCTAGGGGAATCGAATACAAAACTTAAAGCACATGGAATGAAACTGAGTAGAGATAAGACAATTGTCATGGCAGCAAATGGGAGAAATTAGAAGAAAGTAAAAACTGAGATAGGAAAAATAGTGGAACAGGCTAATAGCTTCAAGTATCTGGGAGAGGTATTTGAGGAAAAGGGACATCTGAATGTGATGGTAAAAGCTATAATCAGAGGGACTGCAGCCAACTGACACAGAGTGTCAGGGATAGTGTGTGAAAGAAGAATGTGAAAGAAGCTGAAAAGTAAGATACGGAAAACTGTGGTAAAACCCATACTACTACATGGTACAACATCTGGGCAGGGAAGGCACAGCAGCTGAGGAAGCTAGAGGTGATGGAGATGAAGTGTCGTCTGAGATGGGTGATAGGATGCACACTGTGAGACAGATGAAGAAATAAGGATATCAGCGCAGAAGCCCAAGTAGCTCCAATTGCAGAGAAAGTCAGAGAGAACAGATTATAGTGGTTTGGGCACATGTGTAGACAAGCAGAAAACAATCTAGTGAAGAGGATCTGGGCAGACTGAAAGAAGACAAGAAGAAAAGAGGACATTCAGCAAAGTAATGGATGGATGGTGTGAGAAAAGACCTGCGGCAGTCAGTCACAGAAGTTGAGAGATTTGCACTGAGTATATATAGAGAGAGAGAGATGGTGACAATTGAAAGGGGGATGATGATGATTGCTCTGATGTAATGAACAACACTGTTGCACTGAGTATATATAGAGAGAGAGATGGTGACAGTTGAAAGGGGGATGATGATGATGATGATTGCTCTGATGTAATGAACAACACTGAGAACTTCTGTATAGCATGTCTAGAATGTCAAAAGGCTGCATCACACCCTGAGTTCAAAAATCTGTTGACTCCGATGCCTGTTATTAAAGTCCCTTTTGGGCAGATAGCCATGGACCTTTGAAGTGAGCAGTCTGTGTAGCCTCTCACCGATCCTATTCAGTCACTGGATGCTTTGCCAGAAACTCTATGAGGCTTTCTAAATTGTATTCTTCATGGCGTCACTGGAGTTCACCCACAGAAAGGCTTTCACCTCTGCGACTCTTGCAGCTGCTGCATTCATGGTCTGTTCATATGTAGAGGTTAAATATGGAAATTTCCTGATCCCTTGCTAGCAGCGAGTGAAAGACCTGTTTCATTAATATGATAGCTTCCTTCACTACATACATTCTCCAGCAGGTACCAAAAAATCTAAAATAGACACCAACGTCAACAAATATACTTTATAGAAATACATGAAAAAGACTGGGGCTAAACCAAATCAATCTCCAGCAGTCCCTAGAGTTCACAATCTGTTTTGCAGCATTTCTTTGATACCCATTTATAAAGAAATATGATCTACCCTGAGGTGTTAATTAAGGTGTATTTAGATGAAGAATATTTGATTGTCTGTCATACTGAGGTACAGTGGAGGCCCCACACCTCAGTCATTTGCCTTTTTTCATAGCAAGTTCAGAGAACTGGATTGGGTGAATAGCATTTCACTGAACTGTATTGTAACATGCATTTAATACCACTGCAGTACTGGCTAGCCTGTATGGAAATATCTTAAGGAAATATTTGTAGTGGTCTACCACAACCATCCAAATGGAAGTCGAAACAACTAACTGTTCATCCCTACCTGCTCTGATACATAATCTCCCAAAGTCTTGGAAAGTACAATTATGTTACCCTCCATCTACAATTTTTCAGAATGTGTTTTGCCAGAGCATTGCTAGCAATTTTAATTTTACTCACCAAATAAAAATTTCAGCTTGACAGTTATATGTTGCTACATATCTGAAAAATGTCTGAAAATTTGTTAGCCTGATATCTTCCCCTTTTCATATCATTTTGCATTACTTACTTTCATAACAATGACAGCTGGTTTTTCTTAGCCACATCTGTTACCAGCATATATTACTGAGTTATTTTAATCCCCTTTTTTAACCCAGGCATTATACTAAGAAAGCCATTTAAGCCTGGTGGAATACTTGTTCCAAACTGCAGCTGCCAATATAATTTAGAAATGTTCATCATATGGATTATTGCTACAGTAGCCTTAGCTATATGGGTTATATCCTGCTAAGTATATAATAGCGGCTGTTATTGTTATATTGGCTTAATTACTGGTGTCATTCTAAGGGGATCCAATGTCTGTCTGCTTGGGATGACATGCTTGACAAGCCACGCTGCTTTGCAAGGGACGGCTTGCACCTGTCACCCCTGGGCTTCCGGATATTGGCCAAGACTCTTGCCACCCCCATAGTGCCTTTTTTAGGCAAGGCTCAAAGGACAAACCCACCTCCCTAGAAAACACAAGTGGAAAAAAAGTAAGGGTAATGCTGCTCAATGCCAGAAGTCTAAACCTCAAGATGCACGCCCTCGAAGCCCTTCTCAGTATGGAGAATATAGATGTCTGTGCAGTGACTGAAACCTGGTTCAAGGCTCCTGAGAGCACCCCAGCACTATCAGGTTTTACCTCATATCATGCTTTCCGGCCCCAAAACTTGAACCGAACCACAAAAGGAGGGGGAGTATCCATATTCATCAAAGATACCCACACCTCCAGGTTAGTGGCAACGCACGAAGCATCGGAGACCATCCAGGTGCAACTAACCATAGGCAAACTGCCTTACAGTTTGTAGCATGTTACAGACCACCCTCTCAAACTCAGGAACCCCACACAGCCTTCCTGAAGACACTAGAGAGTATGAATGTCTCTCCAAATACCATTATATTGGGAGACTTCAACTACCCAAACATAGACTGGGAACATTACTCAAGCCCCAACACCCTAGCCCAAAGGTTCCTACAATTCATAAACTCAAATGCAATGGAACAACTGGTCACCATTCCCACAAGAGGAGACAATATACTAGACCTGATCATCACAAACATGGGGACAAAATGCTCCACACCGGAAGTATATCCCTCTCTGGTAAGATCAGACCATAAATTAATCTCACTGGAAATCCACATCCCGCCCCATCCCCTGCACAAAAGACCACAGTGAAGAACTTCTCAAAAGCCAACTTCACACTTCTTAAGACTGAAATGGTATCCTTCAAGGCCCCTGGGCTAGTGGAAACCACAACCCACACCGCTGAATCCTTTGCAAATGCCTTCTACGGGCACCTTCAAGAATGCATGGATCATGCAATCCCAAATAAAACCAAGACCCATTCCCCAAAGGCAGGCGCCGGTCTGGTGGACCCCAGCCATAAACAAACTCTACAACAGGAGGAGGAAGCTACTACATGACAGAGCAAAATCCCTAAAAGGGAAGGCATCTCTGATCAGTACTAGCAAAAACTACGATCACTCATAAAATCATCCAAGGCCAACTTTGAGAGAAAAATCGCAAAAGACACAAAAGACAATCACAAGGCCTTCTTTAGCTATGTTAGAAACCTGGGTGGAAACTCCCAGATATGCTCAGAGTTAGTCCAAAATGATACAAAATACACTGAACCCACTGACATTGCCAACATTCTGGCAGACAGGTTCAGTGCAAATTTCTCCTCCCTCCCCAAAAGGAGAAATAACTATCCCAGCAGAGTGTAGCCTCCCTAATATCTCAGATGCCCAGGTGAGAGCCGCCTCTCTAAAGCTAAAAACACAGCATCAATGGGACCGGACGGTGTCCCGGCATGTGTGCTACATGAACTCCAAGAGGAACTAAACCCACACATAAGCCTGCTGTTTAATCTTAGCCTTACTACAGGATACGCACCCAAAGAGTGGCGTACGGCGACAGTGGTACCACTTCACAAAGGCGGCGCTTCTACGGACCCTGGAAATTACCGCTCCATAAGCTTGACGAGCCTGGTCTGCAAAGCTATGGAGAGGATCATTATGGAACTCATAAACAAAGACATTGGGGATCTACAGACATTGGATCCTACCCAATTTGGCTTTGTCAAAGGCAGATCCTGCCTTTTGAACTTGATCGACTTTTTTTGAAACAGTCACTAAGGCCATTGATGAGGGTAAGGCAGTTCACACAGCCTACCTTGACCTTGCAAAAGCCTTTGACACAATACCCCACTCGGGCATCATAGACAAACTCACCAGCTTAAATGTAAACCCATATGTCACAAGATGGGTTGCAAACTGGCTCAAGGACAGAACCCACAGGGTCAGAGTTGCTGGAGCTATGTCAGACTCTAAGCCAGTCACAAGCGGTGTCCCACAGGGCTCAGTCCTGGGACCCCTCTTGTTTGGCATTTATTTTTCCGAGGTACAGGCAAACATAGGAGGATTGTGGCTGACAAAGTTCGCAGATGACTGCAAACTGGGCGCCATAATTGATACTCCAGCGGACACAAACATCCTTCAGAGAGGCCTCATTGAAACGGATAATTGGTGCCAGAGCCATGGCCTTAAGCTGAATGCCAAAAAATGTATAGTCATACCCTTTGGGAAAAACAAGGTACCCACAAATTACCACATAGGTGGTAATCCATTAAGTACGGAAGAGGTAATCAGGGACCTTGGGACCCAGGTTGACAGTAACCTCTCATTTGACACTCACATTGCCAAAGTGGTTAGAAAGACCTTCTATATTGCCCACCTTATCATGAAGGGTTTCACATCTAGATCAAGAGAGGTCATTGTGCCCCTGTACTCTTCTCTTATCAGGCCAATGATTGAGTACAATGCCCCATTTGGGATGTATCTTACCTGTCACCTGCAGCAGTTGGAAAGACCCCAAAAGTTCCTCACCAAGAGGATAAAGGGTCTTAAACATATGTCATATGCTGCCCGACTGAAAAAACTCCAGCTCTATTCAGTCGCATACCGCCTACTCAGAGGTGATCTGTGCCTAACGTACAAGGCCATGTCCAATCCGGAATTAATGGACATGCTCCACCTTAGTAAATCCAAATCCACCAGAGCCACGAGAGCAAGAGACTTAAACCTCAACACAGAAATAAATAGGACGTGCTGGAGGGACAGATTCATAACCCAGAGGCTCCCTACACTCTGGAACAGAATCCCAATCCATGTTAGGCAGAGCCCCTCACTGACTCTATTCAAGAGAAATCTTGACGAGTGGATGGGAGATCGTAGGTTTACCCCGGGGGTCATCTCTGTGTCACTACTAGACAGAGGCACAGTAAACTAAACCCCAAAAGGGCGTAGTATTCTCATCCTAAGGGGTGGTGAAAGCCACACACACTCTGGCTAGGCTTATAAATGCCCTAGGGCAGATAGCCTAGTACGAACCTATGAACCTATGAACCTATTATGTCCTACACTATTTAATGTACAATATAATATTCAGAATGAACATATGATGATTTTTATTAATCAACAATGCATGCTGGGATGTACTGAAAATATATTACTGCATAACCAGGCTTATAAGGCATTCCTCCACTCATCTTGCACCTCATAACACACTGGGAATAAAGTAATATTGTCACTTCTTACATATACAAACATCTAACTTTCAGGCTTTCTTTCTATCTTCTTTTATTTATTTAGTCCAACAGTGCTGGAAAATAAAAAAAAATACAAAAAAAACAAAACATTTGTCAGAGCTATAGTGTACATAATTTTTGTTTATTACCACTCTACCCATCCATGTCATCAGGAATGTAGATACCTTCTACCTACATCTTCATGAGTTTGGGTATATTTTGTCTGCAAAATCTGTAACAAAGTCCTACACCTACCACAGTTAAAACTAACCATTTTCACATTCTGCACAAAGAAAATATACATAGACAAATCTCCAAAGCAGCAACACTCACCCAAATCTAACCTTAGAAATAATATCCAATAAAAAAGAGAAAATAAAGTGGAAAAATATAACAAGACAATCAAAACAATGCATTACCTACAAGTCAGGCTGAAATTAACAAAAGCATTAACAAAACCAAATAAAAACTTAAAATCCACAAACTGCACAAATATATTACAAAAATAAATTATATTAACCTAACTCTAATTACAATACCATAAAACTAGCAGTATATAACCCAAACACAAAAAAGAAACAAATGAATAAAAGATATAGTTACCTCACAAAACTAGCAGAAAATGACCTGCAAGATAGTTCCACTCATAAAACGCTAAGGAAATTATGTAAACCCTATTCAACTGACAAGTTACACAATTACTACATCCTGTGCCTTAAATATTAAATAAAATATGTTGTACTGTCGAATTAAGCAATTTGGTTCAAAATGAGTAATGATACTTATCTTCTCTGAACCAATAGTACAATATTTCATTTATTCTGCAGCAGACTCCTACAGATTATATCTAGCTATATCTATCTATATCTATCTATGTATATATATATATATATATATATATATATATATATATATATATATATATATATATATATACATATATATTTTTTTAAAGGTGCGCATGACATCCGCAATTTCCAAAAAAAACATACTTTGAACAGTTGTTAGGTGCATATACAGAAATAGGAGACAGACTTTCCAAAACTTACAGTCACATTGTTGTTACTCTCTCTCTTACTGAAACAAGCTCTATTGAATGGCAACCAAGTGGGGAGCCATGCATTTTATTTTGTTTTATTTTATTTATACCTTGTTAAATAGACGAAAACACTGATCCAACTGAAGCATTTGAGGCTCAGCCTTGAAAAATATGACAAGTAGAATGGGGCATCTCCTTAGGGTTAGAGTCTCAGAATAGAAGAGAGATCAGCGCCCCCCCCCCCATTGGAGAAGTCTGGTTTCATAACCAAAGCTGTGTGTATAGATAAGGCAAAGTGAATGTAAATGGTACTTAAACTGATACACAAACTGTGGCTCCTTAGCTGGCAATGATAGGACATTCCATCTCCCAAGAGACAGTTTCCATTTCCATGGCCTAGTCCATCTTAATCCATCCCTTTCCTGCCTTCCACTTGATTGCCATCACTGCTGACTCCTTCCCTTTAACTTGTGGGTGGTGAGCTTATATGGTGGCTTCACACTGTGTTTTTGCACCGAGCCTGGCTGGGAAATTTGGGTTACCCAGTTCCTAGGCACTTGCCTTTGAACAACATCTTCAGGCCTGGCTCCAGGGGTGGTTGTCAGTGTTTTTGTTCCCGGCAAGGTTCACAGATTCCTTAAATGAACCTTCATAGGGTGGATATTCTAGGCCACCATTTGTCCCCTCATCTTAGACCAAAGTGCCAAGGATGACCCTACCATGAGTATAAAGCTTTGGATAAAACAGCTTTCAGGATCTCTCGAGCAGACAAACTTTATAGATGTTGAATGTTTCCTAAACTCGTCCCATTTTTGAGAAGAATTTTTTTGGTTCAGGGCTACAATGTTTATCAAAAATATCTTTTTGCTCTCAAAGTATGTGTATTATAGAGGATCATGATTGGGTAATGAACATAACTTGCTTATTATGTGTTTGAGACATGTATGCCAAGAAAGTCACCTTGAAAGTGAAGCTCAAAGTGAATTTTTTGGCATCCATATTGAGGACACATAATTTAAGGTTATGATTGGTGACCCAATCATAATCCTCTGTTATTTAAGGTTATGATCCGTGATGCAATCATAATTCTTTGTAGTGCATGGAGCTTTATCTGCTCCATGTACTGCTATTTATAGGGGAAAAATTGCTAAGCGTTTTCCCAACTTTTCAAGCTGCAAAACACTTAGCGAGCACTGTCAAGAGAGGTAGTATACAATCCATTAAACACAGTCCATTACATTTACATTTACCTTTCATCCCTCTCAGGTGTCTAGATTTTCACTATACATCCAGATTACTGCTTCATATTTTTGGTGTGTTCCTCATAAAATCTGTGTTTTTCAGACAACCACTGAGGACTGAAGTCACTAAATAATGGTATACATTTGAGTTTCAGAGTTTGTATCCTTCGAAAATGGATGCTAACAAATCCTGTTATTCTAGCAACTAAGTTTGTTTGAGGAAGTTGGGGACACATTACCAGTACGGACAGCAGGCAGAAACAAATCTTTTGATGTCCTTCTATTCATCTGTTGCAGTATTCTTCACATGAGGGAGTTGCCTGCCCAGGCGACCCAACGTCTGCCAGTATACCAAAGTCTTTTACTTCCATGAGGTGCACAGTATGCTTGATGTAAGCTGCTATCGGACATAGGCCATAAAAGTGATGTATGGGTGCACCATCTTCAAAACATCTTTTCCACCAGTCGGATCGCCAGTCCCGGACGTCGCTCTGCTGCCTTAATTGTTTTCTTCAATAAAGATAAGTGCCCCATTGGGGAACCTTTTTGTCTTTTGCTACTGTTTTTTCTTGGTTGAGATTTGATGCCATCCAAGAAGGGGAAGTGTGAGTGTGGAAGGCAGATTCCATACAAGGACAGCCACTCCTCCCAAGAGACCTGTGGCCCTCGGGATCCTAACTTTGTGCAAGAGAAATTGACCGTAGCGCCTTTCATGCCTGCCTCCTCTAGCTCCCTCAAACACTGCACCTGGAAAAATGTCCTCCTAGTGGCTATAACCTCTGCCAGACCATTCTCTGAGCTCCAGACCCTGATGTCTTCTCCCTCCCTTCTTGGTCTTCCACAAAGACAGGGTTTCCCTTTGCACCAACCCTTCTTTCCTGCTAAAAGTAGTTAATGAGTTGTCCTTAAACCAGACCATTCACTCGCCAAAATTTTTCCCCTCTCCCCAAAACAATAGTGAGAGGATCATACACACACTTGACTTGCACAGACAACTCAGGTTTTACCTTCACAAAACTAAACTTGTTAGAAAATCAGACCAACTATTTGTGTATTTCCACCCTAGGGCTCTGGGATTGCCTGTATCCAAACAGACCATCTCCAACTGGATCTCCAAATCCATCTCTTTTTGCTATGCCTGTCATGGAAAATCCCTTGCCTGCTTGATCAAGGCTCACTCTGCAAGAGCAGTGTCCTCCTTGGGGGTTTCCTCAGGGGACTAGACAACAACTCCATTCTAGAAGCAGCAACTTAGAACTTGGTCCACACTTTCACCAAACACTACAAACTGGATTTGCCAGGGCCATTCTTCATGGTTTCCTGGAAAATTCTTCTGCTACCTCCACCTTCCTTTCTGCATGAACTTTGGTATTCTCCCTCATGAAAAGAATACTGCAACAGATGAAGAGAAGGGCATAGAATAGCTGTGTAAGAACTTACCATAATGATAGATGTCCTTCTCTTCTCTTTTGCAGTATTCTATTCCACCAACCTTCCTCACTTCCTTCAGTTCTTGGATGTACTGACTGTCTAGCCCTTGGACTGTCTCTTGGTCTGGGGCTTCAGTTCTGAGGATGGTGCATGCATATGTCACGTTCATGACCTACATCCAATAGCAACCTACATCAGACATATGGCATACCTCGTGGTAGTAAAAGATTTTGGTATACTGGCTGACGTTGGGTCGCCTGGGCAAGCAACTCCCTCATGTAAAGAATACTGCAGCAGAGAGGAGAAGGACATCTATTGTTATGGTACGTTCTTACACAACTATTCTTTCTGCCACTGTCATTTACTGGGCAATACTGGCTGATTTTACTGCCTGGTGCTAGATCTGACCTTAACAGCTTTAGTGGGGGGGTGCTTAATATTTGTTAGGGTTGGGTCATGCACCGCTCTGGCCCTTAGCTGGTTTGTCTTTTTCCAAATATAGGTGCGTGATCACTGCACTCCATGCACTACAAACCTATTATCTAAATTACTTGTTAGACATATCACAGAATGCAGTACTTGTTTTTGGACTGAGCAGTACTGGTCACTAATGATCAGCTCAACAAAGACAGCTCAGACTTGGCTGAATGGCCAAAAAGTACATTTCTTGAAATTTTCTGCATCCATTTTATCATAGGATCATAGGATCATATGATGTTACTAGGCTATTGGCCCTGAGGCCATTATAAGCCTAGCCAAGAGTTTAACCCATGCATAGATAAATCAGCACCCGATGCCTCTGTCCAGCAGGGACACAGGTGGAATCCCAGGGATGCATTTTCTATTTCCCATCCAGTTATCCAGATTGCACTTAAAAAGGGGTAAAGAGGTACTCTACTTAACGTGGCAAGAGAGTTTATTCCATAGATAGGGGATTCTCTGGGACACAAATCTGTCCCACCAGCAAGTCCTATTGATGTCACAAACCAGGTTGAGGCCGCGTTTGCGGGTTACTTGAGTGGAGCTTGACTTGCGAATATGCAGCAGTCCCATCAAGGTGGGGTCCGAGATCGCCTTGTATGCCAGACAGAGTTCACTTCTAAGGAGTCTGTATGAAACAGAGTAGAGGGATAGGGCTTTTAGCCTATCTGTGTATGGTAGATTTTTGAGGCCCTGGATTCTCCTGATGAGGGACCTCTGTGATCTCTCCAGCTGCTGCATGTGCTTTGCGAGGTACATGCTGAATGGGGCATTGCACTCAATAATGGGCCTTATAAGGGAAGAATACAGGGATGTTATGACCTCCTTGTCCCTGGATGAGATACCCTGACTTATGAGGTGGGTGATGTAGAAAGCTTTCTGTACAATGGAAGGAATATGGTGGTTAAAAGTCAGGCTGCTATCAATCTGGGTGCCCAAATCCCTCACAACTGACTGCATGCTTAGAACGTTGTTATTAATGTGATAATTTGTGGGGACATCTCTCTCCCCAAAGGGGATGATGATGCATTTTTTTTGTATTCAGCTTGAGGCCATGTTTCTGGCACCAGTTAATTGTTTGGGTGAGACCCTCTTGGAGGATGTCCACATCACTAGGGGAATTGATGACAGCTCCCAACTTGCAGTCATCTGCAAACTTGATCAGCCATAGCCCACTGGTTTTGGTCTGTACCTCAGAAAAGTATATCCCATATAACAGAGGCCCCAAGACCGAACCCTGGGGGACGCCACTTGATACAGGTCTACTGCTTGAGGCAGCTTCCCCTATTTTGACTAGGTTGGTTCTGTCAGTGAGCCAGTTGGCTACCCATCTGGTAACATATGGATTGATGCCTAGTTGACAGAGTTTATCTATTATGCCAGAGTGGGGAATAGTTTTGAAGGCTTTGGCCAGGTCAAGTTAGGCAGTGTGTACTGTCTTCCCCTCATCCATGGCTTTGGTGACTGTCTCAAAGAAGTCGTCCAAATTTAACAGACATGACCTCCCCTTGACAAAGCCAAACTGTGTGGGATCCAGTGTTTGGAGGTTGCTAATGTTCTTGTTAATGAGGTCCATGATAATCTGTTCCATGGTCTTGCAGATCAGGCTAGTTAGGCTGACGGGTCTATAATTTCCTGGATCGGTGGATGCTCCACCTTTGTGTAAAGAGATGACAGTGGCTGTCCTCCACTCAGCAGGGACAAAGCCAGTACTCAGGCTTTGGTTGAATAGGGCACTTAATGGTGTTGCAAGTTCCTGCCTGAGTTCATGCTGGATGCAGCCTGGGATGTTATTGGGTCCCATGGAGGCTGTATTTTTTGCCTTTGAGAGAGCAGTGATGACCTGATCACTAGATATAAGGGGAAGGGGGCAGGTACTGGGAATGTCCCTGATTTACTGACGGGGGGGACAGAGGGGTGAAATTTTTGCTGAATCTGTCATCCAGCAAGTTTGCTATATCTATGGCATTTGTATATGTGGTGTCCTTGATCACCAGTTCTGAAGAGATCTGGGTGCTACCTTTGAGATTACGGACATATGTGAAGAAGGCCATATGATTGTCTCTAGTAGATGTGATCAATTTGGACTCTACGTTTGCTTTAGAGGATTTCACTAGTGCTCTTATTTGCTTGTTTATGCTAAGGACAGATTGCTTCCAATTGGATACCTGCTCCTTCTTGGTCCTGGACAGCAATTTTTTTCTTTTGTTATAGAGTTTATTTATTGCAGATGTCCACCAGACAAGTTTACTCTTCCTTGTGGAGGATGATTTATTCCTGACAGGTATTCCTGATCCCATGCATCTATATAAATGTTCGTATAGTAATTTGGTATAGTTTTGGATACTGGTGCCAGTTCCTAGAGAGGGGGAGGGAGCTGTGAAACTGTTTATACCATCCCTCAGGAGACTGTAATCAGCTTTGGAGAGGTTTTTTGATTGGCCCTAGCTGGGGGGGGGGGGGTCAGGGGAGATAGTGACTTTGAACGTGACCACTTTATGGTCGAATCTTACAAAGGAGGATGATGCTGCAGGTATGCTGCAGTGGTTACTCATGTTGGTTAATACCACGTTCAAGATATAATCACCTCTTGTGGGGGTATTGACTAGCTGTTCCAAAGCATTTGCATTGACAAACTTGAGGAATCTATGGGCATTTGTGCTCTGGCAAGAGTAGTTCTTCCAGTTACTTTCTTGAAATAAAGTAATCTTGGAGCTGATTACAGGTCATGAGGACTTGCATGGGATGGGGTTTGCCTGGGCACTGGGGACATGGGCAAATAGAGCCCAACAGGAACAAGTTCATGAAAATGTCCTAAAAATGTCACCTTGTAATTATTGTCTTTCATGTGTTGCACTTTGAAGTATTATCCTACACCCCTTTGGGTCAGACCTGACTCATCATATTAAACAACTAGAGTGAATACAAAGATACCACACAAAAAGGATAAATGATTACAAACAGGAAAATTATGAAGACAGACTAAGAACTCTTCTGCTAATCTTATTTAAAAAAGTATCTGAGGAGAGAACTTTGGTTACTTCCCAAGTCCATGAATTGTTACTTTAGGACTGTGATATTTACCTTATTCATACTAGTTCTTATGGGCATACTAATAAAACTAAACATTAATATCACTAAGAGAGGGAACAGCATTATGGCTCAGAGAATATAGCTCTCTTGGAATAGGACCTCACTAACTATAAAAGAGACGGCAGTGTGCACACTTTTAAATGTAACCTGGATAACTACATGGGAACAAATGGCACAGATGGATGGAATGTTACTGAACTTTCCTAATGACCAGTAAAACCTTGACTTACAACCTATGAACCTAAAGAGCATATGATTAGCATACGCGTCTCTTAATCTCTAAAACTCTGTCTTTTCAAATGTATAATTTCCATGAGGTATTAGAATATTTCCTTTATACCCCCTTTGTCTCACCTACACTGTGCAGGTTATATTCTTGGAATCATGCTTCAAAAGACATCTCATGCAGCCCTTCTTTCATTTTATCTGTCTTCTCCTGAGATGCCTACAGTTGAATGAATAAAAAACAGATCTCATCCTATTTATAAAAATCATAGTTTTCTGTAATGTAACAAAAAAAACCCACATTTATCAGTGGTCATTAGATATGGTGCATAAAAGCCTACAGAATAACACAATCACTTATTCCCTTAAGGATGTAAGCCTCTAGACTTGTATCTTAGCACAGCTATGAAGCATACATTTCTAAAACTAAACAGAAATGCGCTAACAAAAACAGTAAAGTGGTAGTTGCCATTAAGCTTACCTTTCAGGGTTTCTGTAATAAACTGTTTTAAATAATGCATGTCCTTTGCTCCTTCTGTCTTTGTGTTACTAGATGCATACCATCCATTCTCCACAATATATATTTTGGGGCTGTTGTATTCTGCACTTATCCATGAAAGTGCCTGCCTTAAATTAATTGACTCACTCTGCTTGAATTTAGGAATGATGTCTGGTTTCTGAAAACTGAGTACTGGTCCAAAAGAGAGTGCAAAAAAATCAGCCGTGTCCCTTACAGACATTTTATCACTTTCATTGAAAACTGGCAACAAGTAAGAAAGATTATCTCTCATGCAGGCAGGATAATCTCCATCCACAAATATTGGTTTTGCAAACCATCCTAGTACAAAGTTGAGTGAGTACTGGCACGCTCTGATGTCTTGGTCGGTCATATGCTTGGGTTTTATCCAATGGGTGCCTAGAGCAATGGACACCTGGCCCCCTTGATGCTGACGGAAAGTCTCGTTGTAGAGATGCCAGACTGCTGCATGTGCCTAGTGGGGAGAGAAGCAAAATAAGTAAAACTGTATGCAATAATCATGTTGAAAATACTGACGAGACTAATTTGCAACACATTCTGCTCTATGTTTAAACCACGGGAATAAGATGCACACATGCATATATCAATTTCAAAAAATACTGAAAATGTATATAAAGATTTAATACTATTTTTTTATAGAATTTAGATGTGTGTTCCACATTGTAAGCACTGCCTGAATATTTATATCATATTCACCTACTGTATGCTGTTGATTGAAACCCTACTCTTCCATACCTCTCAACCACTTAGTTCAAGAAATCTGGACAAAGCCTAACATAATGGGGGAACAGAAGCCTAAAAACAGTGACCAATTTTAAATATTGTTCTTATACACTTAGAAGGTTGCAGGAATAACAGGATTTTGTGTTAGCATGCATTTTCTGAAGGATATGAAGCCTGAAATACAAATGCATGTTGTTATTTAGTGACGTCACTACTCAGTGATTTGCCAAAAAAAAAAAATATTTATGGGGAACAGACCAAAAATATGAGGTGAAAATCTGCACAGTTAAGAGGTATGTACCCCTCTAATACCATGCCATTTAAAAGCCACCAAAATGAAAAAAAAAAAACACAATTCACTGGTTCATCATTTTTTTCACTCTGGCTGTCTAGAATACAGTAATACAGCATTGTGTTTTCAGCAAACCGACCCTAGCACCACTGATGACCGCATGAATTATATTTCATTAGTTAAACTCTGATAATGGTTGTTGCTTGTAGCATAATATTTAATTAATTATATATTGCATCAATGTTATATCATGAGTTTAGCAGTATGTAGCATAATGTGATCAAAGATGTAGCTAGGTCAACTGGTGCCCTGAACAGTCCCCAGACTGGCACCTCTTGTTGGTACAAGCTGATGGGAGAAAAAATTCTTTAGAAGTTGACAGTTGATGACCGAGAATAAAATGGTCCTCCAAATATTGAGGACTAAAAACAAGGTTCTTCAAATAGCAGAGTTATACTAGCTCTTTGCTACAGCTAGTAACTCATCCACATACATGCACATGTGTATGAGCATGTGAGCATGTAGGCGCGCACACATGCAAGTACACACACTAAAAGCACAAATAAACAGATTAATTTAAGCAGCCACAATATCAGCTGTGGCTGTTTAATTGATTGATGAAACTGTACTTGCTCCTGGTTGGTAACACTTCTGCCATGCAGACTGCACCCCTTGTGAGCTTGCACCAGGGGCAGCCACCCCTTCACCTTACCAAAGTGTTAGTGCTGAACACAATGTACGTTTGGCACATTCATTCTGGCCAGCATATTTTACCCAGTTAGTAAAATGAACCTATGAATAACAGTATCGTATCTACCATACAGATCTTGAGGCTTTTTACATCACTCCACAGCAGTAGTATGACATCATATTCAGATCAAAAGCATCATTTGTGTGTGTGTTTGTAAAGTGGAGTAGTGCAACACTACAATCCTCCTCCATTTGATATGTAATATTCATTTTCATCACAAGCGCGCACACACACACACACACACACACACACACACACACACACACACACACACACACACACACACACACATTATATCAAAAATAAAAAAAAAAATAGCACCTCTAATTATCAAGCACAATTGCTCAAAATGTACGATTGAAAAAATAAATTAAAAACTTGTCTCCCCTGCACCCCCTCACACCCCTTGCTAATTATATACATATCAACTCCAAGATTACACAAAATCACTGACGAAAGGTAGAACATCCATGGAGTTTTGGAGTTTTCATCAAAAAGAGACAAGCTGGTACTGCTGATCAAAAATCATCTGTTCAAAATTTGCTGGACTTTTTTTGTAAGATCACAAAACAGCTGGGATCGGAGAGTTTGCTCTTTTTCCACTGTAGCACAATTTCTGACTTGGTATGTATATTATTATCAGGGGATATGGGGTGTGGGGGTGTTTGTCCCCTGCAAAAAACATGTTTTTATTTCTTTTTGTTATGTCTGGATTGAGCATTTATGCTCGATGACTGGTTCAAGCTTGATTTTTGATTTAATGTTTTATATATACATATATATATGTATATATATATATATATATATATATATATATATATATATATATATATATATATATATATATATATATATGGTTTCACTTCAGAATCCTGAACTTCATAATCCGGAAGCCCAAAATCCTGAAAATTCAAAATCCTGAAAACTCAAAATCCTGAATCCCAAAATACTGAAAACACACAGGATACATATACTGACCATAGACAACACAAACCATATGACATTCCACCGAATATAAGCAGGGGGGCAAGCCCCTCTGCACCCCCCAAGTGGGGGGCTATGCCCCCCCCGCTACTTAAATATATCAACTTCAAGATTGCACTTCACTACACTATCATGAGTTATGTTGTAGCATAGCAAGGTAAAAGGGAACATTACTAAGGTTACAACAGATAGTCATGAAACATGTGATGGTATGTTTGACATTTTTTTTCTGTGGAGTGCAATCTTGGAGTTGATATATTTAATTAGCAGGGAGCCCCACTACCTATACTTGGTGAAAAGTGCTATCCTTTCTCTTGTGTTTCTGTGATTCCTTGTGCTGGAATATTGTCATTCTTTGCATCCTGTATAGTTTCAGTATTTTGGGATTCAGAATTTTGAGTTTTCAGGATTTTGAATTTTCAGGATTTTGGGCTTCCAGATTATGAAGTTCAGGGTTGTGATATTTCAGGATTCTGAAGTGAAACCATATATATATATATATATATATATATATATATATATATATATATATATACATATATACGTTGCCAAAGTGGTTAGAAAGACCTTCTATATAGCCCACCTTATCACGAAAGGTTTCACATCTAGATCAGGAGAGGACATTGTGCCCCTCTACTCATCAGGCCCATAATTGAATACAATGCCCCATTTGGGATGTACCTTACCCGACACCTGCAGCAACTGGAAAGACCCCAAAAGTACCTCCCCAAGAGGATCAAGGGACTCAAACAGATGCCCTATGCAGTTCGGCTAAAGAAACTCCAGCTCTACTCAGTTGCTTACCACCTACTCAGAGGCGATCTGTGCCTGACGTATAAAGCCATGTCCAACCCAGAATTAATGGACATGCTCCACCTCAAGAAATCCAAATCCCTTAGAGCTACACACTCCAGGGACTTAAACCTCAGCACAGAAATAAATAGGACATGCTGGAGGGACAGATTCATATCCCAGAGGCTCCCCTCACTCTGGAACAAAATCCCAGTCCAAGTTAGGCAGAGCCCCTCACTAACCCTCTTAAAGAGAAATCTTGATGAGTGGATGGGAGATCGTAAGTTTATCCCGGGGATCTCTTCTGTGTCCCTGTTAGACAGAGCACAGTAAACTAACCTTAAAAGGGCTATCTTCTGTGACCTACTATTCCAAGGCACAGTCTACTAATCTAAAAGGGTGGCGAAAGCCAAACACACTCTGGCTAGGCTTATAAATGTCCTAGGGCAGATAGCCTAGTATCAACCTATGAACCTATATATACACACGTTTGTATATATGGGTCTACTTTTACTTACTGAATTTCTACTTCTTTGAATCAGAAATGGCCGACCCCATTTCAGCGAAATACCATTCAACCAAAACCACGGACCACTGAACTGCTTTCCCTGGGAAATGAAGCACTTGGCCACCAGGTGAACCTTGCCCTTTTCCCCAGTGCAGTGCAATCTTGGAGTTGGTATATTTAATTAGGGGTATGTGGGGGTGAAGCTCCAAACTTGGGTGCCTTTAACTTCTTTCCATTGAATTTTTTTTCCCTGGTGGCAAAGTGTTTTTTTTTCTCAGGGAAAGCAGTTCAGTAGTCCATGGATTTGATGGAATGGTGTTTCTCTGAAGTGGATTTGTCAATTTCCTATTCAAAGAAGTGTAAATGCAGTGAGTAAATATATATATAAAATTTTGTGTGTGTGTGTGTGTGTGTGTGTGTGTGTGTGTGTGTGTGTGTGTGTGTGTGTGTGTGTGTGTGTGTGTGTGTGTTTTGTGTGTGCATGTGTGTGTGTTTATATGATGCAGAGTGAATGACTCTGACTCTGAACCACACAAAGTGGCTGTGCACCAGGTTAAGTGCTGTACAACACTATGTTCATGGCCACAGTAATGGCACACCATATACATCTGTGAGTGCAGCATGTGTTAGCAAGACACTGCTCTGAACAAGTACACATTAAGTACAGGCCCTTAACTTGTAGTTATATGTGAATACCATACGTATCTATGAGTCTGAAACTGTTTTGTGCATGCAGGATCTACCACAAAGTGTACATACATGCATCATACATGACAATAGAAGTACAACATGCATGGAACGGAAGCCACACATTGGTGCAATGGCACTGTCTGAAGTTGGAGATACTTGAGATGGAGTAGGGGTCATTAATATGCAGTGTGTTTCACCTAAATATAGGGATAAACATTCAGTTAGAAGGACAAGTTATTTTGCTGCATGATGTACCTTTAGTGTTATAAATACTGCTGTAAGCAGTACCATGGTCAACCCTGACAGTCAGATGCCCAGGATAATGTAAGGGAAATCTTCTGTTCCTATCCCCTAGTTTGTCACTGTTCTCTCCACTCACCATGTAAATATTTCTTAGAAATGGTCATTGTAACATCAGAACAAGCTTATTAACATCACTGAATGCTACCTCTGGTTACCTGTAAGCTTGTGTCAAAACAAACTGTAATTCACAGCCTGGCTTTGTGACATACAGGAATAAATCCCTTTCTATGACCCAGATGAAGTGAGTTATAATAGTAGCTTGAACAATTGAAGAGCCAGGCACAGGAGGACTGGAATGTATGGCTGGTGCTGGCTTGCCCTTCCTGAGGGGATGGAGTGGTGGTTTTGACTGGCCAATGACCATAATGCAACTAAAGGCTTGCACAGCACAAAAGGCTAGAAATTAAGACATGGGCTTGGTGGTACCAAGCTGGTGATGTAATTATCATTAGCATGTGGATATGTGGATAGAAGTATGCATATACATGGGGTGGGCAGGATTCCCCATGGTGGCACAGGTGTTCACATCAGTGGGAGGTTTAGGGCCTTAAAAGTAATGCTGTCTTTGCTAAGATGTTGGGAAAGACACAAGCCATGTCCACAGCTGCCTGAAGCATGGACCCTACAGTCAATTGTCACCTCTTTGCTGAGAATAGTTAATTGACTGAAATGAATAGTCTCATAACTGATATGGAGGCTTGATTTCTGACATGCACCAACGTGAAAAGCACATAGAAAAAAATGTAATTCAGTGGCTCTGACAATGATCTGAGTAGTGAAACTTAACGTGTCAGAGCATCTGGCTGTATTACTTATTATTGTGCTTCACCAACACTTATTGTACAGCTACGCATGGATATTAGTGTGAAAACTCATGGCAAGAGCTTCAGGAACAGACGGAATTATGTACTCCTTGTAATGTGTCATGCATTCTATACCATTACAGACCTGCTGTGCTGTACTCATGTTTAAGAGTGTTTAATGCAGTAACATACAACTACTGTAGGCTGAGATAGTACTGTGCAAGTGAGCTTCCACCTGCTTCTGGCTACAAAAGCAAGTGGCTGGGATGTTGTTTGGGGGGCTGAGGCTTATTAAATTGTTTGATGATAGTGTGCCTCTGTTCTGTTTACAACATGGATACATGTGGTAGTCACAAAAAGAAGGTGAACAAAGAGCTGTGAGGGCACATTTGACTGAGTTAGTAGCTGACATTAAAGTGTTCGTTAGGCATGGCAGTCTCAAATCTAAGTGACATCATAGGGATACTGACATGACAGGTCACACAAAGAGGGAGGCAAGAAATTTTCAACTTCAGTGGCAATGTGGACATGCAGACATTCCAACTGATAAGGCAACAATAGTGGTCATCTTACCCATGTGTCCATTGGTGGTACCAAGTGCTTACTTGGAGTTCTACAGTGGTTAAGTGCTTTCTTACTGACAACACAGATTCTCTGCATGTGTATGCTATTTAACTTGACTGGATGAATGAACGTTTTCATCACTCTATGTGTACAGGTGGAATATGGTGCCAAGGAGGATAGAGGACCAGTTCACACAATGGTGGGCTGCATTGATGTCACAAAAGATACAATGTCATGCCACTACAGTGCTTGCAGATCACCATTCAGATATGCCATTTTGTATTAATGTTTACACAATTATCATCACTATGTCACATTTCATTCTTGTTCTTTCCAGTCACATGACCAGTACTCGTGCTACAGTCATGACTGTTGGGACACATGTTTTTCAGCGTAGCATTAATAAAGACAAACAAGTTGGCACATAAGCTATTTGTCTAGCCAGACATAGTAGGGAAGTCATGTAGCTGTGACTCCTTCTCTGGATACAAAACAGATGATAACATGATGCAATATGTCTTTGCTAAGCTTGATACATGTATTGGTGGCAATCATGTTACAGTGAATATTTCTAAAGGTTTCAGAAAATTAGACAGTTTACAGGGCTGAGGCAACACAAATTTCACAAGATAGTTGGAAATACTGTGGGAACATGGCCATTGATTGACATAGCTATTGTCAGGCAGACACGCACACACACGGAGAATCGGTTTAAAGCAATCGGAAACAAGTACCACAGATATAGACATGAGGTCAGTCTGTGTGATAGCTCCAAAGCTGTGTGCAGCATGGCAACAAATATGTGGGAAGTTGAAAGCACTGACTGTGTGGCTGCAGGTGATTTAATTATTTATTTATTGACATTTGATTACCGGGAAAGTCAGAATGTGTAGAAGCCCATTTTCAGAGGAGGCCCGGGGAGAAAAGCTCCAAATTATTGCAAAACATTTTAAGAACAATAATTTTACAATCTTCAAAAATAAAACAAAAACATCTGCAGTTTAAATAAGTACAACAAAATAAACATAATATAAAAACAGTGGTTAAGAATCGATACAAGGTATATGACAATCATTTAATATTTAGAAGAATTTTAGACAGTTTTTAGACAAATTAAAGGTAATTTAGTCTAATACAAATAGGAATTGCAATATGAAGTGAGGGAAAAATGGGTTTATTGTATATTTAGAGAGAAAGTCAGGGAAGAGATTTCAATAGAGGTAAGTAAATGAAGAAGGGACAGTAAGGAGGTATAAGAAATGAAAAGGTACCTGTTCACATTTAGGAATATAGTTTATCCTGGTTTTGAGCAAGAACAGAGTCAGATTTTAGCTAAGAAGTCTTTCAGAGTTGATTTTGAAATATACAAAGGAGGGTATTGGCTTGATGGATACAGGTAAGGAGTTTCAGGCCTTAGCAACCTTGTATGAGTACAGACAAGGCCCAGCAGATGTGATAGGTTTGTAAACAGACAGGAGTTTTGGTCACTGGATCGCAATCGCCGACTGGGAATACAGTTGTGTCTAATGTTTTTTAATACTGATCAGGTAGATGGATACTGGATGATTTTATAGGTGGTAAGAAGTTGTAATTATGTTAGTTGATGAGGCAGTTCTAACCAATTCAGGCTTTTTAGTGCTAAACAGTGGTGGGTTCCGAAAGGGGTATTTGCTGCAACTTTAGCAACTTTGTTATAGCATTGTTCACGTTTTAATTTTCATGATGCATGGGGGTTAGTAAGGATGGGAGCACCATAAAGAAGTGTGGGGAGGAGATATGTAGTGACAAGTGTAATTTTAGTTGCATCGGTTAGAAAGTTTTTGGCTCTATAAAGCATCCCTAGTTTTTCATGAGTTTTTCTTATGCAATTTTGTATATGGAGGTCGAATGTAAAATCATCATCCTCTATCACCCCTAATAATTTACTATGAAAAGTGACTTCAGTGGTTGTATTATCAAGAGAGAGGACTTTAAATTGTGTTTTTTTCATGAGAGAGAAATTTGGGGGAAAAAATACTAGTTTGGTCTTTTTTAGGTTGAGCATGAGTTGTGAGTTATGAAGCCATTTTTCTGTGGCTGTTAAAGCTTCCTGAGTAATTTTTTGGAGGTGTACCATGTTGTCAGATGTGCAAATGAGAGTGGAATCATCTGTGTATTGTATTAGGCTGGCCTGTTGTCTGATGTACAGAGGGTGTTGGTGAAAATGTTAGAGAGGAGGCTAGACCCTGGTTGTACACTGGTGGTGACTGGGAGGTGAGGAGAGAGCATGGAGTGCCATTTTACTGACTGATAACCACTGGACGTGTAGTTTTTGAACCACAGAAGGGTCGGCTGACAGAGACCTAGTGTGGACACTTGAAGTAGAAGTTTGCTGTGACAAACTGTGTCAAAGGCTTTAAACAAGTCTAGAAAGAAGGAATAAACTAGTTTGCCATTATCTCTAGCTTTATTGACAGTATCTATATAGGTTAGAAGGGCAGTGCCCATACTATGGGAAGGACAGAAGCCATGTTGTGTGTGGGATAGGAGTTCTTCCTGCAAGAGATAGTCTAGCAATTGTTTTTAAATTCAATGTTCAAGTATTTTGGTGAGGGGAGATAAGATTACTATAGGTCTAAAGTTGTTAATGTCTTTTGAATGTCATTCTTTGTGCAGAGGGATAATGTGTGACTTTCTCCAGAGACAGGGAACATGGGATTCCTGGACTGATCTATTTATAAGGCTTGAGACAGGATAGGCAATGCTACTGGCTACTACTTTTAGGTACTTGTTTGGAAGGTCATCAGCTGCAGAAGAGCATGGTTTAAGTTTGTTTAAGAGGATTTTTTTTTACAGGATGCAGACATGGGTTTGAAGGTGTGTGGTGATACATGGCTGTTGGGCAGCGTTGGGATTATTTGCTGAGGAATCCTTGGTTAGAGATACTGTACTATCAATAAAATAAAAGTTGAACCACAGTGCAGTTTTAAGAGGTGAGTTATTGGGAGAGGGGTTTGGGTTGAATTTTTGGCTGGGATCCAAGATTTCTTTAATGGATGTCCAAAATTTTAAGGTTGTGTTTTTTTAAATTATTCGGAAAGTTATTATAATATAGTTTTTGTCTTCATTTATTTGCTTTCTAGGACAACTGCAAAGCATTCTGAGGTTTTCAAGATATTGAGATGTTTTACATTTTTGCCCTTCTTATCATGCTTTTTTTCTCTATCCTGCATTAGCATTTTATTCTTTTTGGATAACCAAATTGCATCATTTGTTTTTAGTCTCTTCCTTCTAGGAGGTGCAAGGTTATTTAGGACATTTAGAAAAGTCGTATTGGATTAATTTACAGCATCATCTAAGGGGAGGATTTTTAGGAAGTTCTACCGCAGGTCAAATTATAACTGAGAGCAATCAGTTTATAGCCAGCACAAAGGAATTAACAAAGAGATACAAAGTAAAACAGGTTTTCAGTCATTTTCTGAGGCTAAATAACCGGCATATGCAGTATAGTCTACTGGTCAAGAAAAGGGGACAGTGGCCAACTTAGTAAGAGGTCTTTAGAGTGCACGGACTATTTCACAGAGACTTGAAGTTGCACAGCAGGCATGTATTTGACTGACTAAAGTTAATACACAGCAAGGTCCTTCATGCTAAATGTGCTAACATTATACAATGACAACATTCTTAGTAAACTTGTAGGTGTAAGGTCTTGTGACAGAGCTCCTGCAAAGGGGTGAGATATAGTGACCACAGACTCTGAAATGAAAGAAAAAAACCTCTACTAAGCTGTAAAATTACATTGAGGCTTATTATTATACAAAAATGAGATGGATTAAGAATAGCAGTACAGTAAGAAAGTATATGGATGTAAGCTAAAAAGTAGTTTTAGCAGAAAGTATACTGATAAAGGACCACAGTAATGCAGTGTAAATACAGAGCTGTATCTAGCATTTATCAGAACATGGGACTATACCGATATGCACAATATAACACCATTACTTAGCATTCATGAGATTAACCAGTACATCAAAACATTGATATATATATATATATATATATGTATACATACATATGTACATACATATATATATATATATATATATATATATATATATATATATATGGGTTCACTTTATAATTTTGAAATACTGAAATACCGAATGTCAGTATTTTGAAATCATAAAGTCGAAAACTGAAAATCCCGAAAGTGCAGAATCGCGAATTCGAATATCTCGAATTCACGGTTGTGCCTTACGGTACATGGCGTGCGGTGTTGGGAGTGTATCGTGTATGGATGTAGGTGCAATTGAAGGCAAGTGAGTGTTTTGTAAGGGTTTTGTGTGGGAGTTTGAGTGTGTCTGAATGTGTGGATGTATGTATATGTGTGATGTTTGTGTGTGTATGAGGGACTGTGAAATGTGTGGGTGTGTGTTTCCTTTTTGTGTCTGTTTGTGTGATCTCGGAGTTAGTATATATAAGTAGGGGGGTGTGGGGGGTGCAGGGGGGCTTGCCCCCCAACTTACATGTAGTGTAGGTTTGTTTGTTTGTGTTTTTGTGTTTGGGTGTGTTTTGTCTGTTGCAGTGTGGGTTGGACGATGTATGTGTTGTGTGGTGTATGGTTTGTATGTAACATGAATGAAACCCAACCAGGGTATAACTATAAACAAATAGAAAAAATCCCAGCAACAAGCGAAAATCACACTCCGGCTTTATTTTTATAAAGGCAGTATCCAACGACTAAGCGCTTTCGCCAATAATTTGGCTTCTTCAGAGTCATTGGAAAATACAATCTAACCATTTAAATAGTGACATCAATTAATTTGTAAGCCAATCCTAAACCTTGAATTTAGATGGTCACATGTCTACATATCTAAATGTTATTTACTCAGTGCGTCCTAAAGACAATACACAAATATATACAAATACAAATAATTCATTGCTTTAAAAAATATATTTAAAAAAAAAAAAAAAATATATATATATATATATATATATATATATATATATATATATATATATATATACACACACACATTATTATGGTTTGTATGTGTTTGTGATTGTGTGTTTCGCGATTGTGTGCTGTCAGGGTTATGGACATTCGACTTTATGATTTCGAAATACTGAAATTCGGTATTTCAGTATTTCGAAATTATAAAGTGAATATATATATATATATATTTATACAGGAACATCAGCAATCAACATTACATGCATCTATGTTAAAGGGAAACACCCTCAGCATAAAGCTTATCTGATCTGAATGCAAGTGTTGCAAACATAACACATTACCAAAGTCTAAAGTGAGACACTGGCCCAGTGGCCCAGTGGCCCAGCATGCTGCCACACACTAGAACAGGAAAATACACACTGAAGACATCAGGGAAGGTCTGATTCAGAAAAGCTTGCCACATTGTACTATGTGAATTTATGCACTCACAGCCACGTGCATGGTGGGTGCAATTCAGAAAAGCCAGCTACATGACACGGCTAGGCCAAACAATGTGGTTATCCTTGTCATATGCTAATTACTGCACAATGAATGGCCGTGTATGACAATGAGAAAAAACAAGAAGGTGGAGAGATTCAGCAATGTTTAAATGTCGCACAGTGACACTGAGTTTGTTTTTGATTTGAACTCAGCCATATGCCCATTTTCAGAATGAGTACATTGAATAAATATGCTTGGGGGTGCTGCAGCCATTCTAAATGGGTATCTGAAGGAGGCTCTCATTACAGCTACTTTGCCTGACACTGTGTGGTGCACTCAGATAAAAAAAAAACACAAAAAATATGTATACAAAATATATACACAAAAATAATATTTAAATCTATCTATCCAGCTATGAAAACAATACAAATGTACAAATGGTCAAATGTTTGTAATATCAAACAACTGTAATACCGGCAAAAAACAATTGAATAGTCATATGATCTCAGAATGCTGGCATTACTTTGTGGGAAGTTGCAGTACAGCACGATGGCGGACTTTGTCCTTACCCTGCTGTTGTGCAATTATGGAGTTAGTATATGACTGATATACAAAAATAATTTTTTATTTTTTTCTATATTTTGTATTTCAGTCTTTTTAGATTGATTATTTATGGTTTGGGTTTTTGTGTCTCTCTGATTATTTGAAGTACACTAATATCCATCCATCTATCGCTCTGTCTACCTATTTATCTATCAATAAAACATATATGGAGAAATACTATCAGTGTGTGGAAATCTATCACCAGACTGTGTGTACTCATAGGCAAACCAACTAAAAAGGCACAATGGGCAGGGCATAGATATCAATGTTTGCACAGATGAGGAAGTAAACTGGCTGTACTAGGAAGTGCATTGGAAGAACCACTGCTGTGATTAGACGTCTGTGTTCCAAAGCTTCTTCCTAAGCATGATGAGGTTATCTGCCTGTTATTCCATCGTTTCACCCTTTGGGTGCAATGATTATGCTAATTAGAGCTCAGCTCATTATTGTTTCTGACTCACTCAGTATGCATGATATACAAACGTTGTAAACATCCCGATGACTTCTACATAATGCCATGCATACATATGAGCACCTGCAGGCAGCTCTGTGGACAGGTAAACAGCCAATTATTTTAGGGAGGTGGAAATTATCATCCCGTATTTAACCAAGTTCAGGTAGAGACATCAGTGTAGAGCATGCACTCTCAACAGCATATGCAGGGGTGGAAGTCTGCCATGTTTCACACCTTAAATTGCCATTGTGACCATAAAAACACAATACCTATATCTTCAGTTTGTCTTCCATTGCACAAGTAAGGTGTCTGTTGATTTCTACTACTGCAGTGAGGTTGGGACACATGAGAACTGTTTAGGGCAACAATTCTCTGCCATTTGTGGTGAGATTTTTCAATGTAAGACATTATGACTGGAGATGGAGAGGTTAAGTGCACCTTTTAGAGAACAGAGGTGGTGTGAGAGGAAGCCAAGATTTTCTGGACACCTTCCTTAGGGATTACAACCACAGGCTCATGTAGGAGGATTATCCCAGGTCACAGTATAAGGCTGATGTGTCGAATAGTTTAGCCAAGGCTGTCACCCGTGCGATTAGTATCCAACACATTTAAGAACAGTGTCATCAGTACAGTGACATGAAATGATACAGGCTTCATCTGCTTCACCAGTGGGATGATGACATTATGATACAGGAACTACCTCTGTACTCTTAAGTATAAAATCTTTTAGCTACCCAAATAACCTGCCACTGTGTGCCACCACTCAGTTTTTCAATGCAGTCCTTTTATATCTCTAGCCGCTGCAGAGATCAAAAGGCAGATGCACTGGAGCAGCTAAGACAGTGCTGGGGAGAGTATATACATTGTCATAAAAATGTCTGTTATTAATAGTAACAGTAGTAGGCATTACAAAATAATGTATATCATTAAGAAACCAGTGGCACATCTGTCATTACTGGCATGGAAGAATGACATAAATATGACTGTGCAGTGATAGAGGTGCTTCTTCTTGAACAGGTGGACAAATAGATCTTCAAGTTAAATGTCTTTGTGTGCTCACGTTGATGGAGATGTCATTCGGTTTAATTTTCACCCCCCCTCCCTACCCCATACTATACTGATCATATAAAACATTTCATATACACTTGTTTCTCCATTAGCATCAGTGCAGCAGTGCAAAGCCAAAACATGGAAGATCATCATTATGAGTAAGATTTTCCAGAAACACAGCTGGCTCAACCAGCACCCTGCGCTGGTACCCTGAAATAGCTCCCCACCCTCTCTGCTCTTCAAGTGAAGAGCAAAAAAAAAAATGAATGTTCCTTCTACTGGCACACTAACTAAGTTGCCAGATGTCTGTTCCCAACTCTCTTGCGTTTTATTAAAAATAATAATAGTAATTTCTTCTTGTTATTATAAATTGTAGCAAACTACTTGTTACGAATGTAGCAAACAGTTCCTGCAGTTTACACCCTGCATGGATGAAGCACTGTAGTGCTCAGGTTTTAGTTAAAAATAGTTATTTTTTTTTTTACTTTAAACTGTAACAAACTGCTTGCTGACTGTAGCAAACAGCTGCTACAGTTTAGGCCACACACTGAGCCCTACAGTAGTCAGGTTTGACTGCAAATGCAATACTGACTTTTAAAATCCAGTATTGCTTTGCAGATCAGGATAGGCTGACTGTCCCCACAACCCTTTGAGCTTGGGGCAGTTGGCCCTCTTACCCTGACCTAGACTGGGATTGGCTGCCCTATGCCTGTCAGCTGTGACTGAAATATGTACACTTGAGGAGCATGTTTACCTTGTGTATGCACAATATTTTTAGACATCAAAATGCATCTCTGAACACAGACACATGTTGCTCTGTATAATAACCCCAGCCATTAATCTTCTCTCTATAATACTACTGTTAGATTCCTGTGTATGTGAGTGTGTGTGTGTGTGTGTGTGTGTGTGTGTGTGTGTGTGTGTTTGTATATATATATATATATATATATATATATATATATATACATACATACAGCATGCCATCATTACCAACAATAGGTAGAATACAGGTTTCATTGTCTTTGTATTTCTCTTCTCCTGCTCTCTTTGGCAGTCTCCTATTTTTTCAGTTATTTTTTCTTTCCCTCCACTTGTTTTACTGTAATATGCAGCAACACACCAACCTGCAACTCACCCAAGCCCCCCCCCCCCCCCAGGTGCCAGCAGCAGCATCCCAACCCCCAGTTGCTGAAAGATCCAGAGCATTTGGGTCCCAACCTGCAGTGGCTGCTTCCATACCTCCTGCCCTACCTGCACCACCTCTGTCAGGTAGCCCTGCACTGAGGGCTGGTACAATGCTATCAGCCAGCCTGTAGCAGTAGGGTTGCCAACTTTTCATGTAAAAAATTCAGGGCATGTATGTGAAAGCAAAATGCATGTAATTTTGGTACCCCCATCCCTTCTACGTAGCTATTGCAGTGTCCCATTACTTGGCTGTTTCTCCATTTCTTTCCAGTTGCCATAAACACTGTTCAAAACTCTCAGTGTGCATACACACAATAATTACAGATATTTGTATTTAATTCAAAACTTTTATTTCAAATTTTATAACGCAAACATTGCTAGACATTTGCAAAACAAAGCAATACAGTTTCACAATGAAAACAGACTTCTATGCCTTTGAAACTCACATTCGCTGAAACAGCATTGAAACCCACATTCAAAGAAAATGCATCTGGCCAGTGGCAGATTAAGTTTAACTTTGGACTGTTTTCAAATCATAGGCCCCTTGCAGACATTTTTAGGACCATGCAAAAGTTCTTTGATTTACCTTCCTGATTGTATTAATATTAATATACAATAATTAAATTACATCTCTTAGGGCGTGTCTTAAATTTATAGTTTTGAACATTTTTTCAGTAAACAATGAAATAAAACATATGAACCAATAATGACAAAACTGCCCAATTCAGAACATTTCAACCATAAAAGGCCACTCAAACCTCTGCCATTTTAATCCACCAATATGTCAATATGCACAATCTCTGCAGAAGTAAAAGTCATTTGAATAATTCCACATTAAAGAGATCTGTAAGTAATAAAAAGGTTGCTGCTAGCAAGCAACTTTATATTTCAGTGTTTCATCTAGAAATCCAGTGTCTGCTCCCCTTAAAGAATAAATTGCCTATGTTACATTAAATAGTGGTAAGCTGGTAATATTGTAGTAGGGAATAGATGGCAAAAAGAAAACAGGTTCATAGTTACTAGGCATCTCATCCAAAGGAGGGCATGCTCAGGACTGTAGCACCCCACCCCCTTAAAATACAACAGAGTATCAACAATCCATCCACATGCTGTGGAATACTACTTCCGTATAAGAGTTCACATCAGCCCAAGACATACAGTATCCAAAACTGCATACAACTGGTTTATTACACTTTCAGTTGCCTATGCACCTCGAAGTTACAAAAAAGTTCACAAACCTATAGTTTAACTACATTCTCTACAATTTGGTAAAGGCTATGTTACACAGTAAGAAAAGTACAGGTATGCTGAACAGCCTAGTTAGACTTTACTGCTCCACTGTCAATATATTATATTGTACTAACATGTTGTTGGTCCAGCATGGGCTTGCTTAAATCACTGCCTAAAATCAATGGTAACTAAGTTATCTATTTCCAGGATACTTCATTGACTGACACCTTATTTTAGAGATCTTTATCACTTTTATGTCTTTCCATCACAAAGTTCCACTCTGCTATGTTCCTTCCCATTCAATAACTTTACAAAGCATGTGTTATTAGCAGATCCAAGAAACAGACTACTCTCTACAGATCACACTTTTGTACCTTTAAAACATTGCAATACATGGAATTCTTAAAGTATGTTACTGTTTTTTTTTACTTTGTTATTATGTCTACTCTGTTAAAATATCTGTTACTGCATTTCCTGCCCCAATACTTTGATATTATGGGCTGAATGAGTCTGGAAGGAATAATGCACTGAAATCTGTAAGAATGCCTTACTTTCAGAAAAGTCACATTAATGGAAACAAGTTTTGAAAAAGCAATGTGCTTATAAATATAGGAAAGTAATACTTAAAATTACTAGCTAATCCTAACAATTCATTTTTGGAAATGTTTGGTAGCAGTCTTTGCATCTGAATGATATCAAAACAGAAAGAGTAAAAGGTGTTTGGGTCAAATGAGTTCTAAACAAGCTTTAACAAGAGAAAAAAACACACATAAGCTCTAAACGAACTGTAATAACAGAATAAAACCATAAATATAATGGTGAGTTCAAAGTTAATACTATTATTTAAAAACAGGAGTAAGTATTATAATTCTAATATATTACAGTGTTACAAATTAAAGAAGCACACTAACACGAAACCTTTAGACACATACCTGATATCACAAAAACTCAGCTCCTGCCTTGCTCTGCCCCCATCTTATGCATATGAACATACCTCTCAAATGTTAGGATTTTTGCCTCTTATTTTTGGTCTGTTCCTCATATGACTTGTGCTTTTCCGGCACATCACTGAGCATTTGATTTAAGCTGCTAAATAATGACACACATTTGAGTTTGATCCTTAATATACTTCAGAAAATGCATGTTAATTTGAACCCTGTTATTCCAGCAATTTTCTAAGTTTATAAGAACAGTATTCAAAATCTGTCCTTATTTGTGGGCCATTGTTCCCCAGTGGAGTCTTTGTCCAGACTTCTTTCACTAATAAGTTGAGAGGTATGCACATAAATAATAGACTTTCTTCTCCCAAGTATTCACAGCTTACCATAGAAAGAAACAGCAGTCAAAGCCCCCTAGGAACTATCCCATAGTGCAAACAGGCTTCGAAATGTAAAAAAACAAGTTTGTTTAATCCTCAACTTTCCTTGACTGTTGAGGCATTTGTGAGAGTATGTGAAAATGATTTATATGAGATACTAAATAAAGATTGTAATAAGACTTTCTACAATTTTACTAAAGAGGAATATTTGACCCTGGAACAACTGAGTAAGAATATAGGAATTTGTATTCTCCGTGCCGACAAGGGTGGATTGATTGTCATTATGGACACTGACTGTTATTTAAATAGTATGTTAGAACTTTTAGGTGATTCAGCTACTTATACTCTATTGCCAAAATATGATGTTAATCAGCTTGTACAAGAAGTGCATGTCTGTTTCTATGATTTGCTGTTCACTAATATGTTAACTAAGGAATTATATGATTTTATGTTGGTAGAACAGCCGGTGATCCCATCATTTCATGGTCTTCCTAAAATACATAAAAGGAAGATCAATCCACCCATACGATCTATTGTGGCTGGAAGGGGATGGGTCACCGAGCCTTTGTCTATCTTTGTTGAACAACAACTTAAAATGTGTTTAGATAGAGCACCTTCAGTCTTGAGAGATACTGAAGATTTTCTTCACACTTTTGGTAAATGTATAAGGGAGCGAGATTTTACAAGCAAGAATTTTATACTGCTTACTTTAGATATTTGCACTCTGTTCACCATTATACCTAATGATTATGGGGTGGATTCTATAAGATCTTTTTTGAATGTTTCTAGTGATTTGACACGAGTGTATTGAGCTGATCTGTGTATTGTTGGAATTGATTTTGAAACATAATGTATTTATATTTGATAATTTTTATTTGCAAAAGCAGGGTGTGGCCATGGGCATGCCTTGCACTAACAGTTATGCCAATCTAGTATTGGCTAACTGGGAAGCAAAAGTGACCCACTCCAATCATGCTTTTTAAGGGCAACTCATTTTTTATAAACATTTTGTTGACAATATCTTTATCCTATTGGACGGAATGCATGAGTTGCTGTGTGATTTCGTTAGCTTTTTAGATAGTAGTAGCCGCTGTCTTAGATTTACTCTGCATTCCTCTACTAGAAGTATTGATTTTCTGGATACTACATTGGTTTTTAGAGAAGATGGCCATGTAGATTCACTGATGTTTAGGAAGGAATGTAGAAAGAATACTTTGCTCTCTAGAATGAGTATTCACCCACCCAGGATTTTTAATAATTTTCTAAAGGGGCAGTTTCTTCATGTCTCCAGACTACAAACTGAGGATAGTGATTATAAGCAAACCACTGACACTTTAATTAATGACTTTATTAAGAGGGGCTATAGGCCTAGAGATGTCAGGGAGAAAATAGTTGAAGTACAGAGTTTGAGAAGTACTGTAGGTAAACCCTACTTAAATAGAAAGAAGGACCGTCTTCAGAGTAGTACTCCAAATAAATCGAGGTGTGTTTTTTCTTTAACTTATAGTAATAATATACAATCAGTATGTGATGTTATTAAAAATAATTGGTCAATTCTTCATTCTGATGGCAAGGTCAGAGCAGTAGTGGGGGATACACCCAGTTTTATCTTTAGAAATAACCTATCCCTGAAGAGGCAGCTCTGCTATAGACCCTTTAGGAAAGAAATTAGGGAGACTAATAGCTTTGGTACATTTCCCTGTAGGTCATGTAAGGCTTGCAGTTCTATGTCTTGTAATAATGTTTTTGTTCATCCTATTACATCTAGGGGCTACACCTTTTATCTGTATGCGGACTGTAATTTTAATAATCTAGTGTATTTGGCTAAGTGTGTAAACTGTGAAGCATTCTATGTAGGCAAAACCAATACAAAGCTTAAAGAACGGGTGTTATAACATATGGGAGATAATAGGAGAAAAAACTGCCTTAATGCTTTGTATAAACATATTAAATTAAATGCAGGACATTCTTTTATGTTTACTGTTTAGAGGGTATTAGAAATAGCCTTAGTGGTGGAGACATTGTCAACAAAAGAGAGTTAATGGAAATGAAATGGATAGCAACCCTACAGGCACATAGGCCACCAGGGTTGAACTTTACTATACCTTTAAAACCAGCCTTAAAGGCTTGCCCATTACATCATTAATGATTTGTGCTTTTGGATTGGTTATTTCTACTTTAAATAGTAGTTCTATGTCTGTAAGGTTTTGTAGGATCTGATGAAGCACATTCTGTGAAAGCGCTAATCCTGTTTAAATAAACCTGTGTTTTATCTACATTTGTGGATTTATCTCTGAATTTATCTCTGGATTTATGCGCTCTTCCTTCGTGGTCAGACTGTTATTTTGTTTTTACCTTGGACTTGTTGTTGCAGGCTGACCTTTAGTCATTTGTATTACTTTACTTTTCATAGTTCTGCAATTAACAACTACTGAAATTGCATTTTTTTTTTGCTCTTCAACTTAGTTGAGGGGTGCGGATTGGGGAGAATGGACGTGGCTCATGAAAACAGTAGTATTAAATTAGGAAGGGGGACTTTTTGAGTTTGAGAAGGGCTAGATTGGAGAGAACAAAACCAGGTGGAGATGAGTCAGCTACATCTCTGTTACAAGTTGTCATGCTGCCACGATCATCTCCACTACTAAAGGTGCTTGGTTAGTATCAACAATGTTAATATGTCTTCAAATTTGTCTTTCAACATCATCTGTTCAGTGACTAGTTCTTACATCATATATGAAATATGATGCCTTTGATTCATGGCCTGCTCTGTATTCATGCATACAGGTGGTTATGTGCTGATTTGCCTACAAACTACGGTCAGTATCTGGCATGGGTATCACCATTTTACAGT
Organism: Protopterus annectens; assembly: GCF_019279795.1. Taxonomy (NCBI): domain Eukaryota; kingdom Metazoa; phylum Chordata; order Ceratodontiformes; family Protopteridae; genus Protopterus; species Protopterus annectens. Next base: position 606,419,137 of record NC_056736.1, read on the forward strand.
TAATACATCTGTGACAAACCAAAATGCTGCCAGCACAGCTAGCTGGAATTTTGTAAATAATTATATGTCACTTGAAAATATTAATATGATTTATATAGAAATGTGACAAAAGGGAAATAATGCCAGTCCAGCTATCTGTAATTTTATAAATACTCATATGTCATTTGTGAATATTAATATGAGCCGTAGGCTTGTTTTACAAATGTAAGAGAACTATATCTTATGTGTATATTAAACTACTGGCACAGAAGTGTGTGTTGAACTGTATATTCTGTACTGAGCTTCAAGAATGTAACTACAGCGTACCCTGCTGGAAAAGAGCAGAAATGTGTATAAACTATATGCCTATGCAAATGTATGTTTTGATGGTAAAGGCTGGACATGCAGAGTTAACTTGGAAAACCTCAAGAAAATAAGTGAAAATTCTTTACGATTCTGTTATCTCTGTTTCAGCTCAGAGCAGACACAATGTCTAGAGTTGTAGATTTTCCTATTATCTGGAAACAGAAATAATTACAAGTTTCAAAGTTAAAAGTGTGTAACCGTTTAATGACTTCCAGTTCCAGGCAAGCTTCAGAGATAAGTGTTTTTGACACAGAAATGCCAAATTTTAAGTTTCTGTTAGCCTGGAAACTGAAGGTAGAAGTGTCAAAGAATAATGTAATCTGAGATAACACAGCAGAAATGTTTGATAGTAATTTAAGAACTATCTCAGAGAGTGAGTCTGTGCATTTTGTATTTGTCTTTGGATCTGACAACGCTCTCTCATCAGCACTTGTCTTGCTCTGAAAGTAAGACTTAGATTACAGTGATTTCTCTTAGAGATAGATAGGAATTTAATAAGATTAGTTTAGATGTTTTCTGTATTTATGTGAGACTGTCCTGTGATGTTGTTTTAAAACATTTCCTGTGATTCTGAACTCTGTTGTCACTGTATTGAGTTATTGAGTATTGTCTTGTTATTTTATTATTTATTATTAAATATATCTAAACCTTTTAATTGTGTCTGGTTTGTTTAGTGATATTTAAGCTCTTAGTTTACGTGCATATGTATTTGGTGACACTGTACAGGCCAGTCTTAGATGGCCTTGCTGTTGGTTACATTTACCATTTGGATAAAAGTAACATTACACACTAGAATTGCTCACCCTTTGGGAAGGGCTTTATAGTAGTTGATAAGAGTGGTTTGTGGCAGCTGGTATTACCTTATAGTCTGGTCAGAAGGGGGATAGCTAGAGAACCTGTGCCAGTCTTCCCCAGGAGTGTTTGTGTGTTTGTATATAAATCAAATCTCAAAGTGTGTGTATGTGTGTGTGTGTGTGTGTGTGTGTGTGTGTGTGTGTGTGTGTGTGTGTGTGTGTGTGTGTGTGCGTGTCAGCTACTTGGGCATGGACACAAAGCTCTGGTTGGACAGAGAGGGTACTGGAGGTTTTGGCTTGACCACTCAGCTGAGATTTTAACCCTATAGCTGTGCCAGTGGAGAGTCTTATTGGGGACCTGGAGAGAAAGGCAGAAACCAGCCCCAGACTGTTTGTGATCTCTGTGTGCTCTTAAGGGAAATTGTACTTTACTGTGTGTGTACTTGTCATCCTCCCAATGTGCACATCCCTCACTGGTGCTAGTGGTGAGGATTGAGGCTCCTTGATTACTGGGCCAGTGCAGGGGCATCACAACATCTGTCTCTCCAAACCTCCTACCTTGAGATAAAATATTTTTTTAAACTGTTTAGGGGAGGTAGGTTGGCATAATGGTTAAGATGTTTGCCTTACAGACACATGGTGCAGGGCTTGATTCTTACATAAGATAATTAGCTAAGCTTAAAATAACCCACAAGGGCATTTAGCCTAATACTAAGCTATAAACCCAGGAATTACAGAGTATATGCAGTTTTACTATTTGCAGACTAGCAGTTTATTCACAAGCATTAAGCGGTCACGCATTATAATGTCAAGGACTGGTGGAGGTACCAAGTCTGATTTAAAAAAAAAAACAGCATATGCAGAAAATAAAAGAGCACCAAAATAACCATAGCATTATGCAAAAGATTCACATTTCTGCTTTTAATTTATTACATGAAGAATCAAAGAGTAATGCATATTCACAAAATATGTACTGCCTATTTGTGTTCATTTTGACAGTCAGATAAATGCATGAAGACACAAAACACATGCTTTCAGGAATGACCTGACCCAGAAAAGTGCAAAATAAAGAACTCACAACACAATGATTGATAAGACATGATAAAGACAACAAAATTATTAGAGCAACCTTAAAGAAAGCAATATATTTTCTATGTTTCAACATGACATTTAATTGTGTGGAGCATAAATTTATATCAGTTGTATTAAGAACATAACAGTCTTTCTTAACAAAATGTCAAATAATTGATTGTGTAACAGCTGGAGTCAATCATATGCTTATAGTTTACATTCAGATTATTTATGTTTTACGAGGGATACCTCAGGGTTACATTCTAGGCTCTTTTATATTTACTGTCCTTATTAATGAGTTAGTGGAAGTCTGACTGCAAATGGAATGTTTGCTGCATGTAGTCAATGTGGGTGGAATCCTTCCATGTTACATTTGTAGCAACATTTTGAATAAAAATACAATTATTGAATATGTATAGGCTTATTGAGAGCCGCGGTGCTACAGCGGTAGCATTGTTGCCTCACAGCAAGAGGTTCTCTTGTTCGATTCTTGGCTGGAGTGCCTTCTGTGTGGAGTCTGCATGTCCTCCCCGTGGTCGAGTGGCCTCTGAAAGACATGCATGTATGGGCATGCCTTTGCTGAAGATTGGGTGTCAGGCTGGCAACTCAGCACCATAAAAATCTAATGCTAATCCTTAGCGGACCGGAGACCTGCTGTGGTGACCCCTAACCGGGAAAAGCCAAAAAGACAAACAAAAACACCATAGGCTTATTCTGAATAACAGAAAATCAGAATATATGATTGCTGAACACCTAACAATTGCCCAGTAATTGAGTGGAAAGAACTTGACAGGGTTGCTTTTTTTTTCTTTGCAGGTATGATATTTAATGGCATAATGAATTTCTTAGCAAATATCACTTATTAAATGTCAAATAATAAAATATTTAGCATGATTCTTTTGTGCCAATTTAAATAGTCTCTTAATGGTGAAAGCAAGAGTCTGTCTTGTCGTGTCTTTTCTAGTGGGTAAAACTGAGTATAGCCTTTTTTTTAATTCATTGCACGTTGCAGTGTTAAGTTTTTTTCTAACTCTGAAAAAGTTGTGACACTACTTTTAAATTTATAACAAACTTTGCAGACAGGCATTTTGGTATTCTAGCATACTAAACAAGATCATAAGTGGAATGGAATTTTTTTTTCATATACATTACATAGACAGGCTACTAAAGGAAATATATGCCTAGATTCATGAAAGCCTGCACTTCTCAATAAGTGCAGTGGCGAGTGTGGTCTTTGTGATTCATTAAACAATACTACATGCCGTGCACAGCTGCAAAACAAAGGTAAGCAGCAGATTATGCTAATGAAGGCATAAGTGGCTTAATTGTATGGTAATGAAGCATTTTGACATGGTTGAGCAATTCAGGAGCATATAAAACCTGTGTCTACATGCACACAACTCTTCTAATGAGATATTTGTTTATGCCAGGCATATACAACACATTTAACAGGTTTTGTTTTTAAAATGGAAGTTTCACATTGCTACTACTAATATGCATTTCTCACATGTTTACATTCTCAGAGAAATGTTGTTGTAAAGTCTTATAATATTAGATGAGGATCCCTTCCAATAACAACTGCTTTACCTTCTGCAGCAATACAAATGGACAAAGTGCAGACATCACTCTCAATTTTCTATATAAAGACAATAACATCACAACTGTTTAACTATTACTTGCAAAAAAAGATCACATACCTTGACAGGAGTTGTAGTAAAGTTTGGCAAAATTTAAGCAACTGCAGCAGTTCAACAACAGTATCTGAAGTTGGTGAATCCAAGCAGTCTGCTCTACTACAATACAAGTTTAGCTCCATGTTGTGCTAATATACTGCAGAGTAACATATCTGGACACTGTGACGATGTAGATCAGCTGACAGCTCATTATCATTCATGAATCACTCAATCTGCTTGAATTTCTAGGCAAGTAAACATGGTTTGAGGACATACATGATGCCATGCCCAGGCCCTAGCAGAGCAATAGTGAGTATTGACAAGTGGTGCTTACTAAGGGCTTCCAAGTGTGAATCATTAGCAGGACTGCAGGAATAACTGTCATATACTCTTTACACTTTGATGTATACTTAATTTGGGTGTGGCAGGCAGGGTAGTCTTACAAAAAAGTTGGTGATTACATTGACTGACTTAGGAGATAACCTTTATACCACTTTTACCAATACATGCTTAAGAGGTAACTGTCCCTCTGAGTAAAACATTTTCTAAACTTTATATCAAGCATATAACAAACATAAAAAGCATATAACAAACATACAGACAATAACTAACTGCAAGTTATATTGTAGCCATTTTACAAACATATCAAAAGAGACTCCTTCATTTGATAGCATAGTGTCATGGTTAACTGGTGGAAATATCCCACTCATCCAGATATATGCTGTGAAATGACAAAGAAAGAGTGTGAAAAAATGGTTATGCTGGACTCTTAATGTGAAGTGTTACAATGTCACAGCTTGAGTATCATAGTACATATAGGTATGTGGCAAATGCTGTTAATCTTTTTAATGTTTCATAACAATGCTTTCCTGTGTTGCACTTAATTTAAAATCATTTTTTTCTCTAAAAATTGCAATTTACCTGATTTTGGCCTAGCACTCAAGTGTGGGGTCATTTATTGCACTGTTGTGATTATTTTGCTGCTTGTGTATCTCTGCTACCTTTAAACTACAACAAAAAGAAAAAAAAAATCTTGCTTTTTTCCCCACTTTCTGAAAGTTAAGAAAGTTCAGTTACAGATTTGCTGTTCTGAAATGTTTGGAAGTTTCTAGAAGGCCAGTGCTTGCTTGGGCTAAAGGGAAGTCTCTGTGTTCACCAGTGGGAGTGGTTAACACTGAACAGCCTGCCTGTCCCTGGTGGAGTGGTTACTACCTAGAAGCTGTAGTTTTATTGACCATTTTGGGTCAATTCTAAACTCCTTGATCTCTCTCTGTTAAAACCCTACAACTCTCTTTTTGTGCGGTTTTGCGCACTGAGCAGCGTTGGGCAGCGCCGCCTAAACAGGTTTAAACTATTCCAGGCTCCACAAAGTCTGCTCTTCACTTTTTCCCTTAGAACTGTTCAAACTTTCAAAGTAATCACTCTATTCTCTTTCTAAAGCCCTGCACTTGTTCAGCTCTTATAAGGAAACACTAACTAACTAAAGCACTACACCCTCCTTGACTTCTCATAAGTATTAGACTCCCGATTGGTCCTTCCTGATCAAGTGAAAAATCAGTTCTCTTTCCTAATCATCTGATCAGTAAAAAAAAACAGTTCCCTATACTAATCTGGTATGTCCAAGAGTCAGTTTCAAGGCTACTCTCCAGTCCAGCTGGTGAATCTGGGAATTTTGAGGCAATGTTACAATTGCCTTATGTACACAGACAACCCTCTCCTCCTTCCAACAAACTCTAATACATGTGAGAGATGCAGTTACACAGCCAAACTGGAGGCAGAGCTCTCTCAACCCAAGACTGGCACAGTCAGTCAGGAGGAAAAGGTAACCACCCACACCACAAATCCAGTCTCACACAGACCTATTGCATCTGCACACCCAACACATAAACACACAAAAACATACTCGGAGACTCTAAATTAAAATCTGCCTAAACAGCAAAGACCTCCTAAGCAGATATCCAAGCAACAGCCACCCCTTAACAATATCCATGAATTACATATCTCACAAAATCAGTGTGCCTCACAACCACAGCCCTTAAGGCCAAACAACACACCAAATACACTTGTTATAGGGGCCTCTATTGTCCGGCACACTGATGTCCTGCTCACCAGACTGAACAAGGAGAAGGTCACTGTAAGCTGCCTGTCGGGTGCCAGGATCCACCACATAATGCAAGCACTCAGGTCACTCCAAAGCAAGTACAAGTTTGACTCCATCATTGTCCATGCTGGTGTGAATGACCTGAGACGTACCTCCCAGGACTACATGAAAAGAGACATAGAGGAGCTCTCTGACCATGTAGCCCAGGCTGGTATGACCCTGACCTTGAGTAGCATCTTGCCCTCACCAAGAATGATGCCACAGTATAAAGACAAAATGATCAGTTTCAACAATTGGCTAAAGTATTGGTGTCATTCAAAGGGGATCCAGTGTCTGTCAGCCTGGGATAACATGCTCAACAAGCCACGTTGCTTCGCTAGGGATGGCTTGCACCTGTCACCCTTAGGCTTTTGTATACTGGCCAAGGCTCTTGCCACCCCTATAGTGCCTTTTTTAGGCAAGGCTCAAAGGACAACCCCACCTCCATAGACAACCCAAGGATAAAAAAACTAAAGGTAATGCTACTCAATGCCAGAAGTCTAAACCTCAAGATGCACGCACTCGAGGCTCTCCTCAGTATGGAGAAAATTGATGTCTGTGCAGTAACAGAAACCTGGTTCAAGGCTCCTGAGAGCACCCCAGCACTACCAGGTTATAACTCATACCATGCGTTTTGGCCCCAAAACTTGGACCGAAGCACAAAAGGAGGTGGAGTATCTATATTCATCAAAGATACCTACACCTCCAGGTTAGTGGCACTGCATGAAGCATTGGAAACCATCCATGTGCAACTAACAGCGGGCAAAACTGCCTTTCAGTTTGTAGCCTGCTACAGAACACCCTCCCTATTACAGGAACCCCACTTGGCATTCCTGAGAACACTGGAGAATATGAAGGTCTCTCCAAACACTATGTTATTGGGTGACTTCAACTACCCAAGCATTGACTGGGAAAACTACTCAAGCCCAAACACCCTTGCCCAATGGTTCCTTGAATTTATAAACTCTAATGCAATGGAACAACTGGTTACCACTCCCACAAGAGGGAACAACATATTGGACCTGGTCATCACCAATATGGGGACTCTATGTTCCACACCAGAGGTAAACCCCTCATTGGTAAGATCAGACCATAAACAAATTTCCCTGGACATCCATATCCCGTCCCCACCCCCAGCCAAGGAAATCACTGTAAAGAATTTCTCAAAAGCCAACTTTGCACTTCTCAAGACTGAGGTGGAATCCTTCAAAGCCCCTGGGCCAGATGATAATACAGCCCAATCCACAGAATCCTTTACAAATGCATTCTATGAGCACCTGCAGGAATGCATGGATTGTGCTATCCCAAATAAAACCAAAACTCACTCCTCCAAAAACAGGAGACCGGTCTGGTGGACCCCGGCCATAAATAAGCTATACAACAGAAGGAGGAAGCTACTACATGACAGAGCAAAATCCCAAAAAGGGAAGGCATCTCTGATCAGTATTAGCAAGAAACTTCGATCCCTCATAAAATCATCAAAGGCCAGTTTTGAAAGAAAAATTGCCCTAGACACTAAAGATAATCACAAGGCTTCTTTAGTTATGTCAGGAACATGGGCGGAAACTCCCAGATATGCTCTGAATTGTTGCATAACGGTACAAAATATACCGAACCTACAGACATAGCCAACATCCTGGCAGACAGATTCAGTGCAAACTCCCCTCCCCCCAAAGGAGCAAATGCCTATCCCAACTGAATGTAACCTCTCTGACATCACAGATGCACAGGTGAAAGCTGCCCTCTCCAAAGCAAAAAACACAGCATCTATGGAATCGGACGGTGTCCCAGGCTGTGTCTTACATGAGCTCCAAGAAGAACTGAACCCTCGCATTAAGTCACTTTTCAAACTTAGCCTTACTACAGGATATGTACCCAAAGAATGGCGTACAGCTACAGTGGTCCCACTCCACAAAGATGGTGCCACAATGGACCCCGGAAACTATCGTCACATAAGCCTGACTAGTCTGGTCTGTAAAGCTATGGAGCATATTATCATGGAACTCATAAACAAAGACATTGGGAGCCTCCAGACACTGGACCCTACCCAATTCGGCTTTGTTAAGGGCAGATCTTGCCTCTTAAACCTAGTTTATTTCTTTGAAACAGTTACCAAAGCCATAGATGTCCACACAGCCTACCTGGACCTCACAAAAGCCTTCGACACAATACCCCACTCGGGTATCATAAATAAGCTTACCAGCTTAAATATCAACCCCTATATCACAAGATGGGTTGCAAACTGGCTCAGAGATAGAACCCACATGGTCAGAATTGCAGGTGCCATGTCCGAATCCAAACCAGTTACAAGTGGCGTCCCACAGAGCTCAGTTCTGGGACCTCTCTTGTTCGGTATATACTTCTCTGAGGTTTAGGCTAACACAGGGGGATTATGGTTGACACAGTTTGCAGATGACTGCAAACTGGGGGCCATAATCGAATCTCTAGCTGACACAAGCATCCTCCAAAAGGGTCTCACAGAGATGGATGCTTGGTGCCAGAGCCACGGCCTCAAGCTAAATGCTAAAAAGTGCATAGTCATCCCCTTTGGAAAAAACAAGGTGCCCACAAATTACCACATAGGTGGTAATCCATTAAGTACGGAAGAAGTAATTAGAGATTTGGGGACCAACGTAGATAGTAATCTCTCCTTTGATAATCACGTTGCCAAAGTTGTTAGAAAGACCTTCTATATAGCCCACCTTATCACGAAAGGGTTCGCATCTAGATCAAGAGAGGTCATTGTGCCCCTCTACGCATCACTCATCAGGCCCATAATTGAATACAATGCCCCTTTTGGGATGTACCTTACTCGACACCTGCAGCAACTGGAGAGACCCCAAAAGTACCTCACCAAGAGGATCATGGGCTACAAACAGATGTCTTATGCAGCTCGACTAAAGAAACTCCAGCTCTACTCAGTTGCTTACCGCCTACTCAGAGGCGATCTATGCTTGACGTACAAAGCCATGTCAAACCCAGAATTAATGGACATGCTCCACCTCAAAAAATCCAAGTCCCTTAGAGCTATACGCTCCAGGGACCTAAACCTCAGCACAAAAATAAATAGGACATGCTGGAGGGACAGATTAATTTCCCAGAGGCTCCCCTCACTCTGGAATAGAATCCCAATTCATGTTAGACATAGCCCCTCACTGACCCTCTTCAAGCGAAATTTGGACACGTGGACGGGAAATCGCAAATTCACCCCTGGGATCTCTCCAGTGTCCCTGCTAGACAGAGGCACAGTAAACTAATCTTAAAAGGGTACCTTCTGTGACCTACTTTACAGAGGCACAGTAGGCTAATCTAATAGGGAGGCGGAAGCCAAATACACTCTGGCTAGACTTATAAATGCCCTAGGGCAGATAGCCTAGTATCTACCTATGAACCTAACCTATGAATCTATGCCATGGTTTAAAGGTTCAGATCTAGACACTGTGGTTTTTGTGTGAAAAGAATGATCTGTAATTTCCACATTTTCATGTCATAAGATTATAAAGTTGAGAAAATATCACACAGAGACAGTTTAAAATGTTTATTTATTTATTTATTTGGCTTCAGCCTTTGCACTCTGCTTAACAGTGTATATTGGGGATTGTCAGCAGTCACTAGCAGTGAGTGATAGTTCACTTCCCTACACAAAAACTCAAAAATTTAAGTAGGAATGCCATCAATAATGTAAAAGAGACTGGCATTGTTGCACTTCCTTCAGCAGTATGGATAGTACTGAGTGAAGAAAATATATCTATCATATATTTTTTCTGTGGCTCAGGGTGTTAATGCAGTAACATGAGTAACAGCACCAATAATGCAGGGATTCATTCCACTGTTTTCTAATTTTGCTTTTGATATTTCAAACTTACTTTTCACAGTTACACAAATGTTTTGTGTTGGAACCTAAACTACTGTTATTAGTCATACCACATTTTGATAATCATGATATAACAAGTGTGACATGGAAGGAATAGAAGGAATAGAAGCATCAGCAAGGGTGGGAGGTTGGCATAATGGTTAAGGTGTTTACCTTTCACACACAAGGTGCAAGGTCTGATTCTCACATGGGGTGATTGGCTTGGCCTAAAAATGGCCCACAAGGGCAGCTAGCCTAGTACTAATCTATGAACCTATGAACATAATAAATATAAAAATATGGATAATTAATGAAAAACATTGGAAATAAGTCAAAATTAATATTAACAACAGTAATACATTTCCTTTATAAAGATGTAAATCTTACTTGTATATTCTGTATATTAAATGAGGTTGTGTAATGTTCTGTGTGACCCCTTCATAAAGAAGTGCGATTATGAAGGTATGATGGAGGTGTAACAGAAATACAAGTTATCACATGGCAGATACTGCTAAAATATTGAATGTTTTAGGCTAATGTATAACTGATGGGTTTATTGCTACATATTTTAGAATACCACCATTTGGCTAAATTAGCAGATTGACTGCATTTTTTTATCTTCTGCCTTTGTATGCAACTTGCTGATATGCAATGATGACTGGTGACCTGCACTGAAAACCTGGTTAGATTGTGAAGGCTAAAACTCAAAGTTTAGTTTGGAATATGCTATTAGTAGTGCAAATGAGACTGGCACTGGTATGCCTCAGTCAGCATTCAGAGCAGTACTGTATGCAAAAAATATACATGTTATGAAACTCTTTCTGTAGCTAAATATGTTAATACAGTACAGTCTGCATAAAAAATAAGTAATGCAGGTTTGAAGCCAGATTGCAGACTGGGGGTCAGAATAACTACTGTCCTTAACATGTGTTACTGAGATCAGTCACATCAATTAAAAGCACTTTGTTGCCAGGTAATAATTTTCTCAAAATTAAAGCCCAATAACATAACAAGTGTCACTCCAACACATTGTCTTGTCAGATTTAGGTCTAACTCCACTAGTGTTCAAATTGTTGTACCTCATAGTACAACCTGAACATGTTAGTTTTCCTGTGGCATTAACAGTTAACACATAGAGTTTAGCAGTGCATCATTATTTTTTGGTCATGGGTTCAATTCCCAGGTGCTATCAGTCATATTTTGTAAAATGTATGTCCCACCAAGACATATCACAATTAAAATACTGTGTCTATTAACAACAATTATTACCAACATTATTGAAAAAGTAATGTAATATCTTTCTGTCACAAAAATATATAGGTTCATAGGTAGGTACTAGGCTATCAGCCCAAGGGCCTACGTAAGCCTAGCCAACAAGGTTCCCTGGCTTACGCCACCCAAGAAAGTTATTTTCCTGTGCCACTGTCGAGCAGAGACACAGAAGTGATCCCCGGGGTGTATTTCCTATTTCCCATCCATTCATCAAGATTTTTCTTGAAGAGTGCTAATGAAGAACTTTGCTTGACATAGATGGGTAGCCTGTTCCCGAGTATGGGAAGTCTCTGGGACAAGAATCTATCCCTCCAGTATGTCCTGTTTATTGTGGTGACAAGGTTTAGGTCCCTAGAGCGTGTAGCTCGGAGGGATTGGGATTTCTTTAAGTGTAGCATGTCCAACAGCTCTGGGTTTGACATAGCTTTATATGTTAGGCAGAGATCACCCCGGAGTAGGCAATATGCTACAGAATAAAGCTGGAGTTTTTTGAGATGGTCAGTGTAGGGCATTTGTTTGAGGCCAGTAATCCTCTTTGTGAGGTACTTCTGTGGCCTTTCCAGCTGCTGCAGGTGTCTTGTGAGGTACATTCCAAAAGGGGCATTGTACTCTATAATGGGTCTAATGAGTGTCGAGTAGAGGGGAACAATGACCTCTTTTTTCCTGGTTGAGAACCCTTTTATGATTCTGTGTGCCATGTAGAAGGACTTCCTGACTACTGTGGCAATGTGACTATCAAAGGAGACACTACTGTCCACCTGGGTCCCAAGATCTCTTATCACACATTCGGTGTTAAGTAGATTGCTGCCTATGTGGTAGTTCATGGGTACAGAGTTTTTGCCAAAGGGGATGATACTGCACTTTTTGGCATTGAGCTTGAGGCCATGGCTCTGACACCAGGCATCTGTCTTAGTGATGCCCTTCTGTAGGATGTCTACATCATTTGGAGACTTGACTATGGCTCCTAGTTTGCAGTCATCTGCAAACTTCGTTAGCCAGAGGCCTTCTGTGTTAGCCTGTACTTCAGAGAAGTAGATAACAAACAGGAAAAGTCCCAGGACTGAACCCTGTGGTACTCCACTTGTCACAGGTCTGAGGTCAGATTTGGAGTCTGCAACTTTTACAGTGTGGGTTCTGTCAGTGAGCCAGTTGGCAACCCATCTTGTGATGTAGGGATTTATACTTAGTTTAGTGAGTTTAGCTATAATTCCAGAATGGGGATGGTGTTGAAAGACTTGGCGATGTGTATGATTAGCTTCCACTACACAGACAGCATGTCCGGAGGTGCTAAAATATAATTTCCAAAAGGATGCCCTCAACCAAAAGAATATGCTGAATTCACAGTGAAACATTTATATATATATATATATATATATATATATATATATATATATAAAGAGAGAGAGAGTATCACATATGGCTAAGTGTCACTGCCATCCTTCACACCTGCATTGTACTTTGAAGTAATCATATTCAATGTATCTACCATGCCTTTTTGTGCTATCTAATATGCAAATGCAGTTAGCAAGGTTGCACAGCTGGTACATGTGAGATCTCAATTTGGTGCCAATTCCCTGCCACATTTTCAGATATTCTTCAGAAGACATGGAAGGCAAAAGTGATGATGCTGCTCAATTGTGAGCCCAAACATGGTGAGTAGAGAAGTCCTGAATCTTTGTGACACTTCTCATAAAGCAGTACAGCCCATAGGCTACTGCAGGAAGACTATTCCAGGTCTCAATACAAGCCTGTGGCTTGGAATAGCTTGGCCAAGCCTGTCACTAGTGCAATTGGCATTCCATGCACCTGCTGAATAAGGTTGCCACCATTACACCTGAAGAGGTACAAGCAAAACCTCCTGAGCTGATGGGAGGCAGAATTTAAAACTGCAAACACCCCTGACATTTGTAAGTGTAATGACCTGCCTCCAGCCAATACAATACCATGGTTTGGTAAGATAACAAATTATACATTTTTGTTTTCTGTTTTCTGTTCTGTACAGCTGCTGAAAAGATAACAGGGACCAGAGAGGCATATCCATAAAGACTGTCTCATCTCAAAGAGGCACAGGGTAAGTATGGCCCAGATATGAATGTAAGATAAATCAAAAGACATCAGAAATATCATTAAATTAAAAAATGCAGGGCATCAGTAAATATGATCTTGAGACCCTCACAACTGAGTAGGCAAATATTATCTATATAAGAAACATACATACCTGTAGTGGTGCTGCAGTAACGTTGTCGCATCACAGTAAGACGTTGTTGCATTCGATTCTTAGCTAGAGCGTCTTCTGTGTGGAGGCATGCTTGAATGGGTGTGCCTTCGTTGAAGGTTGTGCGTCAGGGCTGGTAACTCGGCATGTAAAAATCCCCTACTAAACATTAGTGGACCGGAGTTCCGCTGTGGCGACCCCTAACTGGGATAAGCCGAAAGTCACAACAACATGCCTGTTCCAATGACTCTTCATGATGGCACTAGGCAAAGTATGAAATATCGTATTATATATATTGTGGTTCCAAATCCAGGCAGCGACAATTAGATCTTAATACTGAATAATATAATTTAAAAAATATGTAACCAATAAAGTATCATTAAAAGTAAACCTTTGTAAATTGCTTTCTTTTATTGAAATGCATATATTATGTATGCAATATTCTACAAGTATATATCACCTAATATGTATAACAAGACTGAGATTAATGTGTTTTATCATATATTTATGACTTCACATTTGTATGTGAAAGTGGAAACTGTTACCATATGAATATGTCATTTTGGACATATTTTGAAATATAATATTGACATGGAATTGATGTTATTTTATCCGTTTTCTCTATCCCCACCCTATATCTCTCTTATAATTTTTTTTTTAGGCAAACATTCTTGTTGCAACACAAATGATCATCAACATGGGGAGCTGGACTGATCATTAGGGATTGTCTCACCATACCGCCAGTGGTGGCTGTAGCAGCAACATCACTGGCAGCATGGACACCCAACACATTGAGGTTAGAGAGCAGGTGCAGACACGCAGGACATGTGAGACAGACACAGATGGTGTGAGACACAAAAATTGGGGAGACAGCATAATTGGGGATAGGTGTGGGACATCTGAGGCACATCCACATCTAGCATGAGTATAGTGATACTCTATTAGCTCTGCCCCAGAAACTGGTGTAGTGGGGCCTACCAGGAGTAGAACTGTGAAGGTGGAGATTTTATTACCCATCAGTAGCTGACAGGGCTGGGGGGGACATTATGGAGAGGAGCCTCAGTGCTTGAATTTACAGAGCTGAAAAAAGTCCTGCATTGCATAGCTAAATTGATGCCCTGTCCAGAACTGACCATTATCTATGACAGGAGACAGTGATGACAGTTATGAGGCTGAGGACTAGATTCTCACTGTACTCATACTGGACATATATTCACCTCCAATATCCACTGTTCATTTCAGCACTGTCCTAGCACCCATTTTAAGATGTTTAATCTAGTCCAACATTTTAGAGGAATAAAGATGTTTGTCCATTACAACCACTCCCCCACCCTTATCAGGTTTCATGATGTGTTTATTGGTGTCACTTGCTAATCTGTAAAAAGCTCCTTCTCGTCTATGGTGAAGTTATAAAATTTTGGCCTCTTGTTCTTTTGGCATTATTCTCTTAAGCTCTTTTCACGTAGTTGCTCAAATAAATGTATACTGGGATGCAGAGGTGGATTGAATGCACTGGATCTCCATAACTCAGGGGATTCTAGACTATCTAGTATCCTCAGATGACAGGATACATTTCAAATTAATCTTCCTAGTAAATAATTGGCAAATGACACCGATATACATATCATGAATCCTGATAAGAGTGGGGGAGTCGTCATACTGGACAAACATCTTTATTCCTCTAAATTGTTGGATTACTTACACAATGGAAAATACTTCATGGAAGTTTTCACATAATGAGGTCAACACTGCCTGTTTTGCAGGGCATTTTTGTCACATTTGACTTACCTATGACCACTAGGGAATTCCTTACTGTTGAAATACCTAGAATTTCTGGAATCTTTGGGGTTCCAAAGATCCATAAATCAGTTTTGGGTTCCCCACTAAGACCCATTGTGGCATCTGCTGGGTTTATGACAGAACCATTGGCCAAGTTTGTAGATTTCAAGTTGAAATCCTTTTGTTCTGATAAATGGCACATTCTGAAAGATTCATGTCATTTTCTTGAAATTATCTCCGGGACACCATTCATGCTGGGAGCCTTATTTATCACCATTGATAATAAAGATTTATTTTCCATGATTCCCCATGAGGAAGGACTGGATTGATTTCATCAAACCATGGTGCAATTTAATAGACTGAACAATGGGGAAATCAGTTTATTACTCCAATGCATGGAGCTGGTGTTGACAAATAATTTTGGATATTATGAAGGAGAGTATTTTAAGCAACACAGGGGAGTGGTTATGGGGGCAGCGTCAGCCCCCATTTTTGCTAATATGGTCCTGTGGTTCTGGGAAGCATTTTTTGTTTTATGCTCTCCTTTTGCTTCCATGCTGGGGTTATACTTAAAATACTTAGATGACATCTTTATTTTGTGGAAAGGGCCACTGATTTCCTCTAATTCCCTCACCAATGGAATGACAGGTCTATCGACTTTCTTGACATCACTTTATACAAGAATTTTGAAGAATATTTTTAGGAAGAACACTTTTTCGAATGCCTACTTGCACTACAATAGCCAACATCCAGCATGGCAGAAAAAGAACTTGGTAAAAGGGCAACTGATTAGACTTAGTCGATTTGTATCTGATGACATGGTATTCCAAGCTGAAGTTGATACATTATGTGATCTTTTTAAGAACAGGGGATATCCACAGAATATGTTGGATGATATTAATGGACTTGTGAAGCAGCTTAGGAACGCCAGATACAGCCCTTTACTGTGGTAAGATATGGCAGGCAAAAGATTAAACAACCATAATGATAATGTGAAGGATCCATCTCAGGTGTTTGTCTTGCAGTTTAGTAATGACATTCACTCTTTAAAGGATTCCATCAACAACCATCAGTGTACTTTTTGTGGGAATCTTGGGCTTACTAATAAGCTGGGATCCCAACCAAGATTTATATTCAAGAACAACAAAAAATTTTAAAACTATTCTTGAATCAAGAAAAAAATTATGAAGGGTCACCCAATATAGGCTTGGGCATGAAAAAATGTGGAGCATGTTAGCAATGCAGACACAATTTTGAAGAAAGTTGTTTCCACGTCTATGTTTTTCCAAGTTTAGTCAACGTAAAGGGAAGATTTGATTGTAGTACAAAAGAGTGGTATACATTGTTTTTTGTGTATCCGGTCCAGCCTTGGCAAAACCATTGGCCCCTATGTACAAGAAAATACCAACATAATTATGCCATTAGTAGAAAAAAAAAACAATGCAACACCTTATATAAACATTCTGTGACATGTAAAGATTGCATAAAATTTAAATTTACCATGTTAGAGAAGGCTGAATTTCCAGAAAGAGGTGGTGACTGGGGGATCTTGGTAGAAAAGCGGAAGTATTATTGGCAAATACTTTTTAAATTCCACTGGCCCAGGTTTGAATGATCTCATATCAATTAAGCCTATAATAAAAATGAAAGCTGATAATCTGTCATAAGGTACTTAGGGGAGGTTTCTTTTCAAAATGTAACTAACTTACTTAATATTGTTGTTGAATGATTATGATTTCCATTTTATGTAACAATTTTAACATCTTAATATTATTCTCAGTTTCTCACATTATATCAAAGATATTTTTATCATTATTATTATTTTTCTTTTTGTAATGTACAAATTCATTTTATTTTAATAGCTGTATGCATTTCTGCATTAAATATTGTGGTGTGTGCGTCTTTAGGCTTTTCCCGGTTAGGGTTCGCCTCAGCGGAACTCCGGTCCGCTAATGATTGGCAGTAGAGTTTTACATGCTGGCTTGCCGGGCCTAACACACAACCTTCAACGAAGGAACGCCCATTCACACATGTCGTCACATAGTAGACGCTTTAACTGAGAATCGAATGGGCAACGTCTAACTGTGAGGCGACAACGCTACCGCAGCACCACCACCCATAGGTGGTATTTCAACAGGAGATGGTTTTCCTATTGGATGTAAAGAGTGCAAGACATTTTTAGCTAGTATCCCTTAAAGAAGTTTGATTGCTTAATGGCGCCTTTTAATGTATTTAAAAGGAAGGAACTGATGTATTATTTCAGTTCTAAAGACATTCCTAGTATATGGAATGAAAGCTCTAAATAAAAGATTTGTTTCTGGTTCCTGGTGCAGCTTTTCTTTGTTTTACTGTGGAAACATGATGGTCAGATGATACAGAGTTATTAACAAGAGTACCTAGATCCTTACAACAGTATCTGATTGGAGAAGTTCATATCCTGTACAGTAAGTGAACTGTTTTGTTTGCCAACATGAACTATGCTACATTTTTCACATTTAATTTGAGACCATTGTCCTTACACTGATTGTTAATATGGTCTAAGCCATGTTTGAGCAATTGTGAGTCAGTTGAAGATCGAATAACAACACCAAATTTACAGTCATCTGCAAACTTACTTAACCACAGGGCAGAAGTGCTAGCCTGAAGGGCTGAGAAATATATACCAAATAGGAGAGGGCCCAAAACTGAGCCCTGTGGTGCCCCGCTGGTAACTGTTTTGCTTTCAGAAGTGACACCTGCTACTCTAACCCACATGGGTTCTGTCAGACAACCAGTTAGCTATCCATCACACAATACAAGGATTTATATTCAGATTTACAAGTCTAACAATAATGCTTGCATGAGGAATAGTGTCAAAGGCCTTGGCCAGGTATAGATATGCTGCATGCACTGCATAACTACTATCCACTGCTTTAGTTATTTTTTAAAGAAGTTAATGAAGTTAAAAAGGCAGGACCTTCCTTTGATAAAGCCAAATTGATGTGGGTCCAGGGATGACAAATTTTCGATGTCCAGATTATTAATGAAGTCTGAGATAACATGCACAACAGCTTTACATATGAGACTAGTGAGACTAATGGGTCTGTAGTTACCAGGGTCCATAGTTGGGCCACCCTTGTATAATGGCATTACAATAGCTGTTTTCCATGCTTCAGGAATGTATCCAGTGTAGGGGTTCAGAACAGCCATATTTGACAATGATAATCAGGCAACCTAATATGTTGTCAGGGCCCACAGATGAAGTGTTCTTAATTTTTGAAAGGGCTGAGAGAACTTGTTCCGTAGTAATTAATGGTAGTGGCTAGAATTATGGATCCTGTTGGATAGCTGTAACTGTAGGTGGAGTAAAATTTACACTAAATTTGTTAGCTAGGATATAAGCTATTTCCTTTGAGTCAGAGTGTAATATTGTGGACTAGCTCTGAACACTGTTGGGTTTTAGTTCATAACTTCCTGACAAAATTAAAGAAAGATGTGCAGTTATTTTTGGGTTTAGTGGCTATTTTAAGTTCAGACTCAGCTCTGAGCTTCCTAATGGTTCCCTTAAGCTCTTTCTTGGTTTGCTTAACTGTGCTCTTAAGGTAGGCATAATGAGACCTATTATAAGCATTAAGTAGATGTCTTTATATTCAGTGTTGCAGTATTCTTTACATATGGGTTGTATTCTGCCCTACAACCCAACATCAGGCCAGTATACAAAAGCTTTTAGCTACTGCCAGTATGTGGGACATTGCGTGTCTGCTTTGACAATGTCAGCCATAAAAGGAAGTCTGCACGTACCATTCTCAGAACTTTTCTGCTGCCATTCGGAAGGTTGACTCCTATTTACAGTCTGCAGTTGAATTTTGTGTGTGTGTCAGGACCAGCTTCAGATAAGTGCCCAGTTGAGGATTTATTTTCTTGTTACTGTTGTCTGTTTTTGTTCATGTCATCCAGGAAGGGCAAGTGTAGGTGTGGAAGGCAGATTCCACATAAAGACAGCCACAACCACTGTTTTTTCTGTTTAGGGCCTAGTCACGATTTCTGATCCTGTTCCATCTGTCAGGCCTTTGCTCTTAAGATGTTGTGCAGCCATCTGCTGGCTCTTAATCTGTATCTTAAGAATCAGCAGCTTAAGCATCTAAAGATGTTATGGAGTGTTCCAGGGGTCCTTTAACTGAGTGAGTTTGAAGATGAAGGTGAGTAAACAGAAACCAGAATCTTCTTCCCCTTCCTCTTCTACCTCGGACATACCCCTTGAGGTCAGTGAAGACATGGTGGTACGGTCTGAGGTCGGGTCCATGTCTTTGGCAGGTACCTCTGCAGAAGCTGCCAAGGGAGTGGATCACAGCACATCTGAGGCTTTGCAGACATCCATTTCAGGCAATATGGGGGAACCACAGCTTCTTGTGCTGGAGGATCCGGTGATGTCTCTGCTGTTGCTGCTGCCATGACTAGGGATCCTTCTTCAACTGTGTCAGCCATTAGGCCTACGTCAGGTTCTTCCTTGTCCCCTATCACAGAAAGACATGTGAAAAAGAAACAGAAGACCAAATATTCTACCATCCCTTCTTCTCCTCAGTTGGATTGGGACACCTTTTCCCATGGTCTGATTAAGGCCTTGATGGCCTTGAAGCCTACTCTCTTTCTTCCTCAGCCTTCTTTCACTTCCTCTCTGGTTCAGGCTGTTGGGTCTCAGGTGCTTGACACTGATTCTGAGAATTCTTCCTCTGATGATGACTCCCTGGCATATTCCATGCAAATTACTTCTCCTCTGGAATATGCATCTCCTGAGGAGGAATCCAGTGAAGGGTATTCCCCTCAATAAGTAATTTATTTTGGAAAGACTATTAATAAAATGAGGGAGTTCTTCAAATGGGATTGTTCTCAGATTTCTGAAGAACAGAAGAGGTATTATGACCTCCTTCAGATGGAGGTTCCTTCTCCCTCTGCAGTTCCTCCAGTCCTCCTAGCTTTCCTAGATACATTTGCTTCCTCCTCTAAAGCTCCAGACTCTCAGGATCCCACTCCCAAGATGCCTGACAGATTAAGGTACCAGATGACTGCAGGTTTCTCTACAAGTGTCCCTCTGCAGTTCCAGCTGTGGTCTCCATAGTTTCTGATAAGTCTTCCTGGTTATCTCCTTCTGCCAAGCTTCTTCCTTCAGATGAAGAGAACAAGATTCTTGAGGGACTGGGTAAAAAGGTATAGACCTCTTCCATTTTAGCTATTAGAGTTATTAATATTAATTACTAGACCCACATGTCTAGGTACTCCTTAGCTTTGCTTTCTCAAGCTTCACAGGCCTTATCTTCTTTGCCAGACTCTGAGATTAAAACACAGGTCATGTGACTTTTGGCTACATCCTCTCAAGTGACAGACATTCCATTAAGTGCAGCTATGATGCTGCTGAGCAGCATCAAGAGCTGCTGCTGCTTCTGCCTCTGTTCTTAGGAAGCATTCATGGCTCAGAGGACAGTCTTTACCAAATGATATTAAGGCAAAGTTAACTGATGCTCTTTTGGACAAGCCTTACCTTTTTGGATCTGCTGCTGTAGCCTTACTTAAGGCTCTGCAAGAAAAAGGCAAAGAGCTTCAAGACCTCAAACACGTGTTTGTTTCTCTGATCCCTAAATTTCATAAAACGTCCCTTTCAAGACTTCCTTTGTTAGGAGACCTGCTCATTCTTCCTCTGCTTCTTCTTCTGCTCCTAAATCTAATAAGTCCACTAGAAGACCCCCTCAATTGAAAACATCTTCTTCAGTCCCCTCATCTCAGCAGTCCTTTCAAGCCAGATGCAGGTCTCTGTCACTGTCTTCCTTCTCTTCCAAGACATACTCCTCTTTCCCTTCACCTTTCCCTTTCTTTTTCAGCTTGGACAAGGATCACTCAGGATGCCTGGGTCCTAACCATTACCCTAAAATGTTTTTCTTTGACTTGGAAGAATCTCCCTCCTTTCATGGGAATTCCACAGCCTCCCTCCGGTCAGTTGCATCGGTTTCCAGAACTCCTTTCACACCTGATGTCTCAGGGCACCATTCAAACTGTACCTTTGGATCAGAGAGGCAGGGGTTTCTACTCAAGAATTATCCTGGTCCCAAGGAAAGATGGTCCTTCGTTGACCAATTCTAGATCTCTCCCAACTGAACACTTTCCTGCACGTTCCTTCTTTCTCGATGCTGTCCTTGCAGACACTCTTTCCCCTCATTCCACCTCAGTCTTTCATGTCTTCCTTGGATCTCAAAGATACTTATCTGCATATCCGCTTTTCGTCACACTAATAGAGTGACTTATTTGGAACTCCCAAAATACATAACAGCATCATAGACCCACCTATGAGAACATTGGTGGATGCCAGAGATAGCATAACGTATGCTTGTGCCAAATATCTTGATCAAATATTTAAAATAATATGTAGCCAAACAATCACATATTTGTAAAGACTCCTGGTCTTTCCTCAACAACATCTCAAAGTTGAAATTTCAGGAAAATCTTAATTTTCTAACTATAGATGTAAAAGATCTTTACTCATCTGTTCCATACATGGAAGGTATAGAATGGTTGAGCATCCTTCTATCAAGGATGGGAGCACCCAAGGCTAAAATTGAATTAATAGAAGAATTATTGGACTTGATTTTATCCAATAATTATATAATTTTTAACAACAAGTATTATCTGCAACAGATAGGATTAGCCATGGATCCCCTTGTGGAGCTAGATTTTCCAATTTAGTTATGGCTTACTGGGAAAACAAATTTATAAATAAAGCACCACAGGCATCAGGTTGTATCCGTTTTTACACTCGATTTTTGGATGATATGTTTATCCTGATCGAAGGAGATGAAAATGTAGCTCTCGACTTGGTAACATTTTTCAATAATACAACTTCATTTTTAAAATTCGCACACTGCTTTAGTCTGGATAGAATAGCTTACTTAGATGTGGACTTAATGAAGGATTACACTACTAAGAGTTTTACAGCTAAAATATTCAAAAGAGAAACTTATTCAAATGCGTTCTTGCACTTCACCAGTTGTCACCCTATGCTCCAAAAACAATCAGTGGTTAAGGGCCAACTGGTGAGGGCAGCAAGAATGGTTACACGAGTCAGATTTTATAGCAGAATGTGATAAGCTGGGAGAAATGTCCCTAATAAGAGGTTACCCAGTATCACTAGTGAAAGAATTAACCAAAGAAGTCCAGGTAAAGAGAGCTAAGGGGATATATCAACCTATTTTAAGACTCAAGATGGTTACAACACAGATAGAGACTTCTGAAACATACTGTATAAGTAGGGGTATAGGTGATGCCAGTAGCTTCATTACTACTTTTAGTATTAATGCATACGACTTAGTAAACATATTACAGAAAAACTGGGAGCTGATTACCTTTGATTACACCTTGGTTAATAAAATGCAACAAGTACCTAAAGTGGTATTTAAGCACGGCTACAATTTGAAGAACATGCTGGAAAGTACTAGTAAGAAAATGGGTCTAATAAAAAATGTAGGTACGAACAAATGTTCTATGTGCCCTTATTGTAAATATATGGATGTGGGTCAGCGTTTTACTATTAATGGAGTCAACTTTGAGTTGAAACATAAATCTAACTGTAACTCTAAAGGGGTGGTGTACTTGGCACAGTGCCAATCATGTCCGGCTTTTTATATTGGTAAGACCGATAGAAAAGTAAAAGAAAGAGTGTATGAACATCTGTACAGCATCAGAAAAAAGAAACATGAAAATGCATTAGCTAGGCACATAGACACCTTTACAAACCATTTATTTAAATTTAGAGTTATCGACCAAGTTTTGATGGATGGAAGAGGGTGACCCTATTCATTATTGTTGGAAAGACTGGAGTTATATTGGCAATTACAAACTCGTGCATGTCAGTACCCCGGCATGAATGATTCATATTCAATAGCTTGTATTTTAAAATTGAAAAGCCTTTCTAGATAATGTATATATATATATGTACATTTGAGTATGGTTGTAGCTTCACAAACCCCTTCTTTAAGAAGTATGGACTGGACAATGGGGAAGCACATAAATGGAATAATTACAGGGCAGTCCTGTTTGAGTTAGAATGCTTGTAATTAAATTTTATTATTTATTTATTTAATCTCAACAATGTATTTTAAAAACAGTACATATTTTATTATTATTATTATTATTATATATATATATATATATATATATATATATATATATATATATATATTGGTTTTTAGTGATGTATTATATCATTGCTTAAGTAGACTATTTATAGTAGGCACTTTATCATGCAGACAGTTAACTTTTGTGGAATTTCAATGGTGGTTGCGGTCACATGATGTTGGGACAATGATTTAAAAACTGTAATTATTTTAACTAGAGTTGTCTGAAGAAGTCACTCTATTAGTGTGACGAAAAGCACTTAACTGCATATTGATTAAAGTTTTGTTCTATATTTACACAGCTTGTACTGGTTCTTTCAGCGTGGCGAGTACTGGGTCTAGGCTATCCAGTTTGTTTGCTATTCAGTTTGTCTTGTGTTTTGGATATACTTATCTGCATATCCTCATCCATCCACTATAGAGGAATTTTTTACATTTCTCGGTGAGTTATTTGCACTATCAACTTTCTGCCTTGCCTTTTGGTCTTTCCACTGCCCCAAGGGTATTCACAAAGTGACTGACTCCTGCCATTGCTTTCTTGAGGGTTCAGGGTGTTCAGGTTTATCCTTACCTGGATGACCTTCTCTTCCTACCAAGCAACACAGATCTCTTGTCTTAAAATCTGAGGGAGACCATTCATCTCCTTCAAACTTTGGGTTTCACAATAAATTTCAAAAAATCCACTTTGACTCCATCTCAGGATCACATCTTCTTGGCATGCAGATTCAGGACAGACTTGATTATAGTGTTCCTACCAGCAGACAAGGTTTAGTCTCTCAGTTGTTTCATAGACACCCCTATGACTCTCTCTTCTATCTCAGCCAGGGAATTCCTACGACTTCTAGGCTTCATGGCTTCCACAATTCCCATGTTGCCCTATGCAAAACTCCATGTGAGAAAATTTCAGTGTTTTCTAAAGATCACCTGGCCTCAGCATGCTCATCTGCCAGATGTTGTGATTCCACTTCTTCCCTGCCTGAAAATAGAGTTCATCTGGTGCATTCAGCAGCTGCCTCTGAATTCAGGCCTACCACTTCTCTTGCCCCAGCCTTCTCAGCAGCATTTTACAATTGCTTCAGACATGGGCTGGGGCAACCTTTGCCTCCAAGAAGGTTCAGAGTCTTTGGTCTCCATCTCTAAAGAGTGAGCACATCAACATCAGACAAATGAAGACTTTGTTTCTAGCTTTGCAAACTTTCCATCCTCTCTTTCAACCAGGGACTCCGAAGATCTTTATAGACAACATAACTGGACCTTCTCTTCCTACCAAGCAACACAGATTTATTGTCTCAAAATCTGAAGGAGACCATTCATCTCCTTCAAACCTTGGGTTTCACAATAAATTTCAAAAAATCCACTTTGACTCCATCTCAGGATCACATCTTCATGGGATGCAGGTTCAGGACAGACTTGATGATAGTGTTCCTACCAGCAGGCAAGGTTCAGTCTCTCACTTGTTTCATAGAGACCCTTATGACTCTCTCTTCCATCTCAGCCAGGGATTTTCTAAGACTTCTAGGGCTCATGGCTTCCACAATTCCCATGTTGCCCTTTGCAAAACTCCATGTGAGAAAATGTCAGTGTTTTCTAAAACTCACCTGGTCTCAGCATGCTCATCTGCTAGATGTTGTGATTCCACTTCCTCCCTGCCTGAAAATAGAGCTCCTGTGGTGCATTCAGCAGCCGCCTCTGAATTCAGGCCTACCACTTCTCTTGCCCCAGCCTTCTCAGCAGCATTTCACAATTGCTTCAGACATGGGCTGGGGCAACCTTTGCCTCCAAGAAGGTTCAGAGTCTTTGGTCTCCATCTCTAAAGAGTGAGCATATCAACATCAGACAAATGAAGACTCTGTTTCTAGCTTTGCAAACTTTCCATCCTCTCTTTCAACCAGGGCCTCCGAAGATCTTTATAGACAACATAACTGGACCTTCTCTTCCTACCAAGCAACACATATTTATTGTCTCAAAATCTGAAGGAGACCATTCATCTCCTTCAAACCCTGGGTTTCACAATAAATTTAAAAAAATCCACTTTGACTCCATCTGAGGATCACATCTTCTTGGGATGCAGGTTCAGGACAGACTTGATGATAGTGTTCCTACCAGCAGACAAGGTTCAGTCTCTCACTTGTTTCATAGGGACCCTTATGACTCTCTCTTCCATCTCAGCCAGGGATTTTCTAAGAATTCTAGGGCTCATGGCTTCCACAATTCCCATGTTGCCCTTTGCAAAACTCCATGTGAGAAAATGTCAGTGTTTTCTAAAAATCACCTGGTCTCAGCATGCTCATCTGCTAGATGTTGTGATTCCACTTCCTCCTTGCCTGAAAATAGAGCTCCTGTGGTGCATTCAGCAGCTGACTCTGAATTCAGGCCTACCACTTCTCTTGCCCCAGCCTTCTCAGCAGCTTTTCACAGATGCTTCAGACATGGGCTGGGGCAACCTTTGCCTCCAAGAAGGTTCCGAGTCTTTGGTCTCCATCTCAGAAGAGTGAGCACATCAGCATCAGACAAATGAGGACTCTGCTTCTAGCTTTGCAAACCTTCCATCCGCTCTTTCAACCAGGGCCTCTGAAGATCTTTACAGGCAACATCACTGTTGTTTGGTACATAAACTAGCAGAGGCACCAAATCTTACCTTCTATGTATGCTAGCTATCATGGCCTGGGAATTAGCCATTCAGTACAAGGTCACTCTCCATGCTGTTTACCTACCCTCTGCTCAAAACTCTGTGGCAGAAGCATTAAGCAGGTCCAAGATACACTCCCACAAATGGATGCTTCACAGGGATGTGGTCCTTGACCTGGTTCATCAGTGGGGCACTCCACATCTGAACTTATGTGCCTCCCCTAAAAACAGACAGCTTCCTCTGTTTTGTGCCAGGATTCCACATCTTCTGGCTTGGAAAGTGGACACCCTGTCTTTCTTATGGAAGGGGATGTTTCTTTATGCATTCCCCCCCTTCCCTCTCATCCAGAAAGTCATGCTGAAAATTCAGCAGGACAAACCAAAAATCTTGTTGGTGACTCCCTTTTGTCCAAGACAGCATTGGTTCCCTCTTCTTCTGCAGTTAGCCAAGGGCCATTACCACAAGTTACCTCATCAGTTGAACCTGGTCACACAGGATGAGGTGTCCCTGCATCATCCACATCTGTCAGCATTACATCTGACCTTGTGGGTGATTAACTTTTGATCCCTTTCAGGCACCTGTACATTCAGGACATGCTTGGGGTTGTGTAGGAGGCCAGGAAACCCAAAACAAGGAAGTCTTATATTTCCAAATGGATAAGATTTTCTATCTGATGCTTTAAAAGAGGTCTAGATCCACTTTCTGTGGCCATTCCACTTGTACTCTCTTACCTGTGTGACCTACTTAAACGTGGCTTATCATATTTCTTAGTGAAAGTCCACTGCTCTCCTATTTCTGCTTGTCTGCCACTATCACCTCCTTTAGCTCCCAGATTGGAGGCTAAACTTTTCATTAAAGGTGTCCTACATATTAAGCTCCCAAGAAAGCCTCCTCCTTGGGACCTTAATTATGTTTTAGAAAAGCTAACTCTGCCCACCTTTGAGCCAGCAAGTTCTGTTTCTCTGAAGTTTTGCGCTTGGAAGGCTGTGCTCCTGGTTGCCTTGACCTCTGCTAGGAGGGCCTCTGAGATACAGGCTTTGATGACTACTACACCTTTCTTAG
Organism: Protopterus annectens; assembly: GCF_019279795.1. NCBI lineage: Eukaryota > Metazoa > Chordata > Ceratodontiformes > Protopteridae > Protopterus > Protopterus annectens. Next base: position 606,446,108 of record NC_056736.1, read on the forward strand.
TTTTTTACAAGGACAGAGTTGCCTTGAGGACCAACCCTTCTTTCATGCCTAAGGTGGTGAATGACTTGTCTCTTAATCAGTCTATCCTACTGCCTACTTTTTTCCCTTCTCCTTAGTCCTCTAGGGAAAACATTTTGCATAAGCTTGATGTGCATAGATGGGTCTATATTATATTCTCGAAAGCCGACAATGTAGAATCTGACATTGTCGACACGAGAATATCAAACGGTCAGAATCTCGAGAGTGTAAATGGAAATCTCTGTAAGAGGAGATTTTCATTTACTGCAATGTAGTGCGGTCTCGGGGTTGGTATATTTAAGTAGCGGGGGGTGTGAGGGTTGCAGGGGGGCTTGCCCCCCTGCTTAAACCCATTAGGGTACTTTTTTCTTTTTTTTTTTTTGTCTTTTTATAAGGTCGATGTTTGAAGGCATTGACCATATGGTGTTGGCAATATGTTGTTCGATGTTTTCAAATGTCCATCTTATAATATAGACCTGCATAGACAATTTAAATTTTATTTGAACCAGACTAAAGCTATCAGGAAATCAGATCAGCTTTTTGTGTCCTTTCATCCCAGGGCTCTGGGGTTGCCTGTCTCTAAACAAACTATATCATCTTGGATTGTAAGATTGCAATTTTAAGATTTCTAAGGCCATTGTGTTTTGTTATGATTTCCATGGCAAGTCCTTGTCTACTTCTGTCAAAGCCCACTAGATTTGTGGCTTCTTTGGGGGCTTTCTTTAAGGGTCTGGATACTAATTCCATTTTGGAGGCTGCTACTTGGTCCTCTGTAGCTGGACTCTATTTCTAGGTCCAGGGCAGAGTTTGTTAGGGGTATTCTTCATTGGTTTGTGGAGAATTATTCCTTGCAGCCTTCCTCTGTTCCCACCACCTTCCATGGCCCCTAACAAGCTATGGCACTCTACTATATGTTAAGAATAGTACCTAGATTTGCTGCCCAACAAACCTACAAATCCCATCACTGTTTCTCTCTAAAACACCTAAACTGGCTTGAATTACCCCACCAGCTTCTTCTCTCTCAGCTCCAGATCATTCATTCTATCCTATACCAGCCTTCCTACTGCCCAACACTATCACCCTCTCCTCTCCCATTATTCTCCCTCCAGACCAAGACCTACTACAAATCATCTACACCCTTTCTCTAAACGTTGCACCTTATTGTTTTCACAGCACCCTTCCTACTTCTCTCCACACTCACTTCATATCACTCCCACATTTCCTATCCCCCAGCACAATCTCCTACCTCCCACAACTATGATACTCAATCAACTATATCCTTCTTTCATATCTCATCAACTTTATTCAACCTCTCCACCTCATGTCCACACAAACTGTGTATACTCCAAATCCTCACTCCTATCCAGAAATCTAAAGCTAAGCTACACAAAGTACTTATATTTATCACAACACACTCTCTTCCCACTAACTACCTACTCACATCTGGGGACATCCACCCTAACCCAGGCCCCACTCCACATCATAACCACACACCTCTCCCAACATTTAACTCCCCTCTCTCCTCACACACTTCATCAAACTCACCCCTATCCAAACACTTGTATATATACGGACTAAACATTCAGAGCCTATCCAACAAAATCACTGAGCTCCATTCCTGGATAACCCACACAACCCCCCACATCCTTGCCTTATCTGAAACTTGGCTTAAGCCTCACATCACCAATAAAGGAATTCTCCCACCAGGCTATTATATCTATCTCTCCAATAGATTCCCCCCCAAAAAAGGTGGTGTTGCCATCCTACACTGCAACAGTGAAACCTCTCCCCATTTCCCTCTCCCATCCCGACTTCCACCCTGCTGAACTTATTATCTTATACTGCCACCTCAACCCCCACAAAAAAATTGCAGTTACCTCAATTTATATCCCTCTAAGAAATAATTTTTCCACCTTAGAGAATATTCTGTCCTGGTTTTCCCAGAATATACTCTATGAAACCCTTATCTTAGGTGACATTAACATAGACTGATCCAAACTTAAAACTGACTCTCCCCAAGTTAGTATCAACCTACATGGCTTCCAACAACTGATATCTTTCTCCACCCACCTTAATAAAAATACTTCTTCTTTCTCCACAATAGACTGGATACCCACCAACTCACCCCATTGCTACCATTTTTTGCTTATTTGTAGTAGTTATTGCTTATTTTAGATATGTATAGCAATTTTATTGCATACTGCATACTTGTTGTGTATTTCATAGCTATTGGCTCACTTGTGATAAACATTTCTGTAGTGTTTTCTGCCTAAAATAGTTTAGGTGGTAGCTGTAATATTGTCCATATTCCTGATTGTGCTTGTGATAAACATTTCTGCAGTGTGTTCTGCCTAAAATGGTTTAGGTAGTAGCTGTAATATTATCCATATTCCTGATTATGTTGTGGGCCTAGTTGTTTGTTAGAGGCTGTTTTCTGAGATCACTGTCCAGGCCATCTTAGTTAGCAAAGACCATCCCCCACTTCAGTGATAGTTTAGTGTTTAAGGTCATTGTCTAGTTGGGTTGCCAGGGCTACGGCTTGGAGAAAGCACCTCATTGGTCTTTTGAACATTTTTTAAAGTGTTTCAGGTTTCAACTTTCTGTTAAGAAGTTAACTTGAGTGTTTCAGCCATTCCACACAGAGCTATCTGAGGAGGAGCAGCTGATCTGTGATATATAGCAATAAGTAGCCTGTTTTTTGCTTATTTGTAGCAGTTATTGCTTATTTTAGATACTGACAGCAATTTTATTGTATACTGCATACTTGTACTGTATTTCATAGCTATTGGCTCACTTGCGATAAACATTTCTGTAGTATTTTCTCCCACCCACCCACTCTCCCTATTCACATCTTGTCTTTATACCTGCTGGCCTTGCAGTTTTGCACCCCTACTCTAAATTTGATCTTGGACACTACTCCCAGTCTAGTGTCATTAGCTCATTCTACCTAATACAGAGAGAACATCTGAGAAGGCCTTCTGTTCTTCCTTTCTCCCTTTCTTAAAAAAAAAACTGTATTTGCCTTAATATTGCTACAACTCAAGTGCTCTAGGTTGCACTGCATCTGAATTGTTTTAGTGTGTTTTAGCTGCTTTTCTGTATATATAGACTATTCTATATATGTAGACTAGCTTCTTATTCTACTGTATTACTGCTTCTTAAATCTTTTTTTCAGTTGTGCACTTGCCTTGCTTCATTTAAAAAGTTTTAAATTGTTAATTTTGTAGAATTTTAATTGTATTTACTGTTTAGGGCTACACACTCAAGTGTGTTAGCCTTTTCTGTGTTTATTTAGTGTATCATTGCATTGTTTAGCCTGTTTTAACAACAACAAAAAAAACTATCTTGTTTGCTCATTTTCCACCTTTCCTAGCTAGTATAGTCCAGATCCCAGGCTTTGCTGGTTTCAGGACTTTATTTTCTGTGTTCAGAGCTATCCAGACCTTGCTGTGGTAGAGGGAAGTCCTACTGCTTACAAGTGGGAGTGGTGAGCATTGTACTGCCTGTCTGACACTAGAGGAGTGGTTTCCAGCTCTGAAATTGTAATTTTAGCCATTTTGGGCTGATTTCTATCCCTTTCAACTTTCTGGCTTAAAAATGCATGTGGCTGCACATTTTTCACATTGTGCAGCACCGCCAGGCTACAGTTAAACTATTGCAGGTGCCAGAAAGTCTGCTCTTCAAATTCTGCCATAGACCTACCTGGTTTCTCAGTAGTAGCACTAAAATCTGAACCCCTGTGACTAGCACTTGCTCTAGAACCTGCTGGAAAGCACTAGGAAGCCTTAAACTGATACAAGCACTCAACTCTCCTTGTTAATAAGGAAAAATTAATCGTAGGCACTAAACAGCTTATAATTGCAAAGTACCTTGCAAAGGTAAGGGAAAAAGCTCTTGTACTTTACAAAAAAGCACCTAAACAGGCATGTCCAAGGGTCAGCTTCCAGTGATTTCTCCTGTCCACCTGGTGAATCTGGGCATACTGGGGCAATGCAGCAACTGCCTCATGTACACAGACAGCCTTCTCCTCCTACTACCCAACACTACAACCTGCGAGAGATGCACTTACATAGCCAAACTGGAAGCAAAGTTCTCTCCAGCTAAGATTGTGCTAGACAGTCAAGAGGAGAAGATTAACATCTGCACTACACCTCAAGCAACACATAGCTCTTCAAAACCCACACCATCAACACCCACACATAGCAACACTAAACCCACATATGCTGAGGCCCTTAACATTAACCTGCCCAAGCAAAAAGGACCTCTGAAGCTGAAACGCAAACAAACATCAGTCACAACCAAAGTGACACATAGCTCACAACACCAGTGTGCAACCCAACAACAGCCCCTAAGGCAAGACAATGTACCCAACACTTTAGTCATAGGTGACTCTATAGTCAGGCACACTGATGTCCCACTCACCAGGCTGAACAAGGAGAAAATTACAGTCAGCTGCCTGTCAGGTGCCAGGATTCGCCACATAATGCATGCACTCAAGTCACTCCACAGCAAGTACAAACACGACTCTATCATTGTCCATGTTGGAGTGAATGACTTGAGACGTACCTCCCTGGACTACATGAAAAGAGACATGGAAGAGCTCTCAGATCATGTGGCCCAGGCAGATATGACCCTAGCCCTGAGTAGCATCCTGCCTTCACCCAGAATGATACCACAGTATAAGGACAAAATGATTGACTTCAACAATTGGCTAAGCTTCTGGTGTCATTCAAAGAGGATCCAGTATCTGTCTGCCTGGGACAACATGATTGACAAACCACAATGCTTTGCCAGAGATGGTCTGCACCTGTCGCCCCTGGGATTCAGGTTACTGGCTAAAGCTCTCACCACCCCTACAGTGCCGTTTTTAGGCAAGGTTCAAAGGACAAAACCACCACCGTAACAGATACAAGCATGCAAAATCTGAAGGTAATGCTACTCAATGCTAGAAGTCTAAACCTCAAAATGCACTCTCTCGAGACACTCCTAAAAATGGAGAACATCAATATCTGTGCAGTAACCTGGTTCAAGGCTCCAGAGAGCACCCCTGCAATACCAGGCTACAACTCTTACCACACTTTTTGGCCACCAAACCAAGACCGAAACACTAAAGGTGGAGGAGTGTCCATATTCACCAAGGATATTCACACCTTCAGGCTAGTTGCCCAACACAATGTATCTAAAATTCTCCAGGTGCAACTAACACTAGATAAGACTGCAATCCAAATTGTAGCTTGCTACAGATCCCCCTCCATGCTGCAAGATTCTCACTACACCTTTCTAAACATACTGGACAATATTAAGATACAACCAAACACCCTAATACTGGGTGATTTCAACTACCCTGCCATTAACTGGGAAAACTACTTGGGTACCAACACATTTTCCCAATGGTTCATGGAATTCATAAATTCCAATGCCCTGGATCAACTAATCCATTGTCCCACCAGGGGCTCCAATATCCTAGACCTGGCCATTATCAACATGGGAGATAGATGCTCCACACCAGTGGTCACCCCCTCATTGGTTAGGTCTGACCATAAGCAAATCACCCTTGACATCCACATCCCACCCCCCAGTAAGGAAACCTCCATAAAAAACTTCTCGAAAGCCAATTTCCTGTTACTCAAGTCAGAAGTGACAAACTTCATGACACCCATGCAGATGGGAGCTGAAAGTTCGACTGCTGAATCCTATACTAAGGCACTGTATGAGCACATCCACTTGTGCATGAATCGTGCCATCCTAAATAGAACCAAGATGCTCTCCTCCAAAAAAAGGAAGCCAATCTGGTGGTCCCCTGCCATAAACAAGCTATACAACAGAAGAAAGAAACTGTTGCAGAAAAGAGGAAACTCCCAGGATGCAAAAAACTCCCTTACCGGCCTTAGTAAGAAGCTGATCTCCCTCATAAAATCCTCCAAAGTAGTTACAAAAACAAAATTGCCAAAAATTCCAAAGATAACCACAAGGCATTCTATAGGTATGTCACGAATCTAAATGGCAATGCTCAGATATGCTCTGAGCTACAACAGAATGGCATTAAATATACTGATCCCAAGGATATTGCCAATATCCTGGCAGATCGATTTAGTGCAAGCTTCACCCCCTCTTACCCCCTAAAAGGCCCATCTCAATATGAAAAGATTGCAAAATCCCAGTAATCATGGCCACACAGGTAGAAACCGCACTCTCCAAAGCTAAGAATACAGCATTCATGGGACCAGATGATATCCTGGGCTGTGTACTACATGAACTACAAAATAAACTGGCACCTCACCTAAGTGTCATGTTTGCTCATAGCCTCACCTCAGGCTTTGTGCCCACTGAGTGGTGCACAGCTACAGTTATCCCACTCCACAAGAGGGGATCCACCTTGGATCCCAGGAACTACCATCCCATCAGTCTGATGAGCCTGATCTGCAAAGGCATGGAATGCATTATTATGGAACTTATAAACAAAGACATTGGCAACCATCAAACACTGGACCCCACGCAGTTTGGGTTAGTGAAAGGCTGATCTTGACTCCTGAACCTGACTGACTTCTTTGAATCAGTCTCCAGAGCTGTGGACGAAGGTAAGGCGGTCCACACAGCCTATCTAGACCTTGCCAAGGCCTTCGACACCATCCCCCACTCTGGAATCATAGATAAACTTACTAAGCTGGGTATAAATCCCTACGTCACTCGATTGGTTGCCAACTGGCTTACTGACAGAACCCAGACTGTAAAAGTAGCTGACTCCAAATCCAGCTCCAGACAAGTAACAAGTGGAGTACCTCAGGGTTCAGTCCTGGGACCGCTCTTATTTGGCGTCTACTTCTCTGAAGTACAGGCCTACACTAAGGGACTCTGGCTAACAAAGTTCACAGATGACTGCAAACTGGGAGCCATTATTGAATCCCAAGATGATGTGGATATTCTACAAAAGGGCCTTACAGAAACAGATGCTTGGTGCCAGAGCCATGGGCTCAAGCTTAATGCCAAGAAATATATAGTTATCGCGTTTGGGAAAAAATGTGTACCCATGAATTACCACATAGGTGGCAATACACTAAACACCGAAAGTGTGATAAGAGACTTAGGGACACAGGTGGACAGTGGTCTTACCTTCGATAACCACATCGCCACAACAGTCAGGAAATCCTTCTATGTGGCACACCTCATCACTAAGGGCTTTTCATCCAGACAAAAGGAGGTTATTGTCCCACTGAACTCATCCCTCATTAGACCCATTATACAGTGCAAAGCCTTGTTTGGTATGTACCTCACAAGATATCTGCAACAGCTGGAAAGGCCGCAGAAAGACCTCACTAAAAGAATCACAGGCCTAAAGCAGATGCCCTATACTGGCCATCTAAAAAAACTCCTGCTATACTCTGTGGCATATCGTCTACTAAGAGGCGATTTCTGCCTAACATACAAGGCCATGTCAAACCCTGAGCTGATGGACATGCCCCACTTAAAGAAATCCCAGTCCCTCAGAGCCACACGCTCCAGGGATCTAAACCTTGTCATCACAATGAACAAAACATGCTGGAGGGATAGATTCCTGACCAAGAGACTCCCCATACTCTGGAACAGACTGCCCATACATGTCAAGCAGAGCACCTCCTTGGCGCTCTTCAAAAGGAACCTTGACGATTGGATGGGAGATAGGAAATTCACCCCGGGGATCACGTCAGTTGCCTTGCTAGACAGGGGTCCAGGGAAGTAAATATTGCGGGAAGAAATATCCAGGGAATTGTTATGGCTAGTACCAACCTATGAACCTATGAACCTATAACCCCACTACCCTACCAGATAGTCTTAGTGATCACCTCTCTACCACTATTCTAAAATATTCAGCCAATCACCCAGACCCCACCTTTATAGAGACTGTCGTAAGCTCACTAACTTTAATTTATCCCAATTTGACTCCACTCTTTCTAGTATAGACTAGTCCATTCTCAGAAATATCCCTCTCAATGACGCTGTCAGCACTTTCAACACTATCTTCCTGAATACCCTAAACTCCCTTGCTCCCTCCAGGAAGATCAGAATAAAATCTAATCATGCTCCCTGACTTTCTAAAGAAACCAAATCCCTTATGCACAATAGAGATAGTGCTTGGAAAGCCTGGATTAAAACAAAGGAACTACCTCTCTTACACAAATATAGACAACTTAGAAATCTTACTAAAAAACAAACCAACAATGATAAAAAATCCTATTTTAATTCTGCTCAACACAAATACAAATCCAAGCCTAGGAATCTTGGTCAACTCTTAACAGAATTCTTTCTCCCGGCTGTCCTTCAAACCCCTGTCCTTACCAAAACACATCCCCTCTGGAAACAGCTACTCTCCTAAACAAGTACTTTATAGACAGCATCCAAACACTCTTGCCATCAATGTCTAGCAATCCTACATTACCCACTTCTCCTAACTCTTCTGCAAAAAATCTTTTCTCTTTTCTCCCATTTCCTACATCATATATCAGGTCTCTTTTACAAAAGCTCAAACCCTGCTCTCCCTCCACTGATAATCTACCTCCTGCCTTTGTCAAACATGCTGCTGACTCAATTGCCTATCCAGTATCTAGTCTAATCAATAGATCAATTCAAGAATCTACTGTCCCTACCCTTTGGAAATCCTTCTTCACTATTCCCCTGCATAAAGGAGGTAACTCCACAAACCCATCTAACTACCCACCCATAGCTATCTTACCCCCACTGTCAAAAATCCTCGAAAAATGTATACACTCACTGCTCCTGAAATACCTTCTCCAAAATGACCTTCTCACCCCCACTCAGCATGGTTTCCGTCCTAACCACAGCACAACCACTGCCCTCTTATCTTTTACACATACCATTGCTGAAGCCCAAGATAACCACAAACTCATATCATGTCTTCTCCTTGACCTCTCCAAAGCCTTTGATACAGTCAGCCACCCCCTACTAATGTCTAAACTTGCTCAGCTCAACTTCTCCTCATCCTCCCTTCACTAGTTCAGTAGTTACCTATCCAGCAGGCAGCAATATGTTAAATGGCTGTCATCTTCTACTCCATTTATACCTGTCCCAACTGGGATACCCCAAGGCTCCATCCTGGGTCCCATCTTGTTTAATATCTTTACCAATGACCTCAAAACTTCCTGTAGACAGTCCTCCCTCATCCAATATGCTGACGACTCTACCCTCATCTCCATTTCTGGCAACACATCTGAACTCCATACTGCTACCCAACAGGCCTTTCTTTCCACAGAACAATAGTTATCCAATAACTTACTCATCCTTAACCCAAAAAAGACTAAAGTCTTACTCTTCCTTCCTCGATCACTCACTCATCACAAATCTACCTTTACTATCACATCCTCCAACAACGCAATAATCCAACCAGAAGCCCATTCAAAACTCCTAGGAATCATCATAGATGATGAACTCAAATTTAACCTACACCTGTTACAATGGATAAAAAAGACACATCAAAAGCTCGGTCTCCTATATCGCAACAAAACATTTCTGACCACAAACTCTAGACTATTCCTTGCACAAACTCTACCCCCCCCCCTTCTATATGCTGCACCAATATTTACCAACATCCAAACTACAACCTTGAACAAATTAGAGAAAACTTACCACAAGATAGCCAGATTTGTCACTAACTCTCCATATAACGGGCATCAGTGTCTGCCCTTAACCCTCGACAGTGGCTTGACTTCCCCCAACTACTACTGAGACTATTCCAAATTCTACACTCCATCCTCTACAACCAGCATCCTGTCCTGCTCTCTCATCACTCATCTCAATCTATTCTCCACCTCGGACTCTTTGTATCTCTAATCAGCAATTACTTGACATCTACCAACCCAAACAAATAGTAGGCACACTCCTACACAAACATTCCATTGCCAAGGCTTGGAATAAACTCCCAACAGAGATACATTCCATCATGCACCCATCTCACTTTAAAGAAAAAATCAAACTTCATCTACTTAACTCGAAACTCCGCCCCTGTCAAGCCCCTATTTAACTCCCATTACCCCTCCTTTCTTACCCCATTTCTAAAACTCCCTCTACTTCCAATGTACTCTACAATGGGTATACTTACTAACTAAATCAAACACACTGAAAAAACTCTTGCTGTAAATATGTAAATATTTTGTTACTCTGTACAAATATGGTGCTCTGTTACAAGCTTCAATGTGTTCTAACTTTGTAATTGAAATGATCTATTGTTAATACTCTTTACTTACTGGACTGTTAAATTTCTGTGCAGTATTTTTAGAGCTTTTCTCCTTGGGTATCCACTGAAAATGGGCCACTAGCCCAGTTGGACCAACCCGGTTAACAAATGACAATAAATAAATAACTCTACAAACCCAAGTCTAAATTTGGATGTAACATGTACAGCTATCACCCCACTATTGCCTGGAATAGGTTCCCACTAGAAATCAGGACCCTTACACATCCTAAACAATTTAAGACAGCCACCAAAAAGCACTTTAAAAGTCACTGGTCCTGCCACTGCACTCTCCCTCCTTAAACATCCCCTACATGCCATACCTTAATCTACTTTCTGCCCTTAAATCACTCTTCTCACTAGCTCTCTTTAATCTTCCTTGACTGCTCTTTCTTCTGTCTTCTAAAACCTATTAAGCTAATGGTCTCAGAGGAACATTCTACAGTAATTGTCTTGCTTCATGCAACTACATTATGATGAAACTGGGTTTTTGTAGCCACTTACCCCCCCCCCCCAAAAAAAAAAAACTATAGTCATCTTAATGACATTATTTCTTTTTATACATCTTGAAAGAACTTTGCTGTACTCCTGATTATTGACACTGTATAACATACTTAATGCCTTGTAATAATTCTGAACATTGCTGTTTAATACTAATTTATAATGAAAATTGTATAATATGTTGGAGCTTTTCTCCCCGGACCTCCGCTGAAAAAGGGCTCTTCAGCTCAGTCGGACAAGCCCGGTCAACAAATGTAAAATAATAAATAAAATAAATAAATAATAATAAATAATACTGCAAAATTGAATAAAAGGACATAGAATAGTTGTGTAAAATCTTACCATAACCATAGATGTTCTTCTCTTCTATGTTGCAGTATTCTTTCTCTTCCACCCTCCCCCTGCATCTTGTCACTTCCCTGGATGACTTATTGTTTTCCTTAGGGCTCTTGTTCCTCATGGGGCATTTCTATTCTGAGGATGGTACATGCGGACGTCCTTTTATGGCTGACATTGTCAAAGCAGACATGTGACGTCCCACATACTGGGAGTAGCTAAAAGCTTTTGTATACTGGCTGGAGATTGGGTGGTTGGGTGGAATGCAACTCATATGTAAAGAATACTGCAAAATAGAAGAGAAGGACATCTAAGGTTGTGATAAGATTTTTACACAACTATTATTTTTTTTCTCTTGTTATATAATTTATTTATATAGGTATTCCACCACAGTGGTTTGTTTTTAAACTTCTCTTTATATTTATTGCATATAGGGACTGCCTTATCAATGCAAATATTTAATTGGGAGTAAAAGTCAGAAACATAGGTAGCAGTTTTAGCAAATTGCAGCAGAATTTATTTATGTTATCAAGTAAGTTAAGAAGGTTTGTTTTGAAAAGTCCCTAAACAGAGAACTGTTTACAGGGGAAGTATCAGCAGTTTTAAAGGAAAATATCAGCAAGTGATGGTCTGATTTACTGATACATGATGACACATATGGAGTTGTGCAAGAAGTGGCCATATTTGTGAGGACTAGGTCCAGGATATTGGGGCCCAATAGGATGATTAACTATTTGTGATAGAGAGTTAGCATTTATAATGTCAAGAGCATACTGGGTATGCTGATCATTGGCAGTGTAGATCAGTCAGCGTTATTGATGGATATTTGAAGTCCCACAGTAGAATGGTGTTGGATTTCATAGGAATTTCAGTTACTGTGTTAAGATAGCTGTCAAGCTCACAAGGGGATATAAATAATGTTCTATAGCTAGCTATGAAGTGGTAGTCAGCTTTGTTTAGCATGATTTGGACTTCTAGGAGTTCCGATATTTTGTCCCAAGGAATTTGTTGTGAGGTGCTGATATCCTTGACAAATACAGATACTTCCTCACAACTGACTGTACTGTACTCTCACTTGTGTAATTAGATAGGTAGGTGGTTTGAATCCAGCAATTACACACTTGAATCAGAGTGTGTGCATGTGTGCGTGTATGTTTGCATGTGTGCGCATGTGTGTGTGTGTGTGTGTGTGTGTGTGTGTGTGTGTGTGTGTGTGTGTGTGTGTGTGTGTGTACGTGTGAATCTAGATCTGTGTAGTAACTGGCATCACCCATAGGTCTGATCTGTACATTGACACCAGGAGGGGGATCTCCCAGCACTTTTAGCCCACACATCTGCTTTGTTAAATAATGATGCCACCCCCTGAAATGTGCTTTATCTCACCCTTGGGTTTAATTTCTCTATGTTTTTGGTTTTCTAATACCATGACAGGAATGGACCCCATTGCTAAGTCAATTTATGATTACAGTTCATGAAATGAATATCAGTTCAATCTTTGATGTTAGCCAAAAGTGTTCTTTGCAACACTAATGTGCCCAGAACTGACTCCTTTTGCAGATCATGTGGAGTTTCATGTATCGGCAACATATCTAAATACAACTATAAATTATTTTTAATGAGATTCATTGCTCCTACTACTATTGGAACTGTTTGGGCATCCTTCTTCCATATTGCCCTCATTTCTTCCTGAACATCCTAGTATTGTATGACTTTTGTGTCTATCTGTACGTAAGACACAGTAATTACTGGGTGTAGCAATTTCAATAATCAGTGCTACTTTTGTCTTCTTTTCATGATCTACTATATCTGGTTTTCTCTCATCTATTTTTTGAACTGTTGGTAATGGGTGATCCCAGTAAGACTTCACTTGTGGTGATGGAGATTGACACATTGCTCTTTTGCTAGTGGATTTAGACAGGCAGCTGTTCATATCCAGCAAAGGCCAAAATATTGTGACTGTATTTAGATGAAACACAGACTTGTCCAACATCCCTCCATCTTTCCATCTCTTTTAGGTGACGCAGGCTGTTCAGCATATTGATGAGGACATCACATTCAAATCTATGTTCTGTGTGCCTTGAGATAACAGGTCACCTGTGGTGAATGTAGTTAAGACCGAGCTCTATAGCATGTGCAGCTACATAGGCAGCTGTTCAAATTTTGTAAGGTACATATGCCCATACATATTGATGTACAAAAGTGGTTTAAACAACAAACAGTTATATTACTAACTTACAGTAGTGTGAAGAGTAGCATTCCCAAATCCTTTGGACCCCTCAAAAAAAAGTATTAGTAGATACATAACTATGCAAAACATTGCTTAGTTCAGACCTTGAAGTGTATCCTTACTGAATCATGTACATTAAGCTCTCCTGTGGCAGAAATAGCTAATACACAGCCCTGTAGACTGTGGAGGGTGGTAGGCGGGTGTTCAAGGCAAGGTGTAAATAATGCATATATCAGGGAATGCATACAGGCATTATTCACTTTTAAAAAAATGCTCTTTATTCTATGAGTTCATGGAAACATTTATGTATGACTTTTATTATTTTGTTCACAGTATGGGGGTTTAAAGACAAAAATGGCTTATTCATCAGTTCCTGATGTGTGTCATGCTAAAAATGCTCATAAAGTGTGGGTACATGTGTCTTTTTATGCTTTCTTACTGTTTTTTTTTTTGTAATTACTTTGAATATGTCAAAACTTTACAATCTTGAACTCAGTCAACTTGACTCTGCCAGTATCCACCCAATGGAGGTAGTGACCTAGGCATGGAGGATGTCATTTGTTACAGGCCAGAGTGCAGCTTTTGTATGTGTAATGTGAATTTTTCACAGTTCATTTAATAATTGCTGTTAATGCTGTACCTGCTTGTAAGCTATGGTTGTGTACTGTCATACAGGTAATAGTAACGTGTGCCACAATACACACTTCAGGGCAATATGTGATGTACAACATGATGCTATACTGCATTTAGAGGTGTAGTGTACCAATATTTTGTATATCGACATGTGTTGTGTTGCAGTTGCAGCAGGAAGGATACACATACTATCGATGTTTATACTTCTAAAAATCCATTACAGTCAAATAATGTTTACATGGCATTTGATACATTTCCCTATAGTTGATGGTGTTATACAATAACAATGGCATTTTCCTAAATCTTCTATGTGCTACCTATACATTTCTGGGTCTTCTTATCACAAAGCTGTACAACATATACATAGGCGTATACTGGCACTCCTACATATACAAGCCTGTCACCACACGAGTGACTACACATGAGATTTGCCTTGATTCATGTACATGTCACAGGAGAGGGCCCCTCATGTCTTCTAATAACTCCATCTCACATCTGTTATACTTACTTATATGTACCTATGGCTAGCAGCACCCTTTTCTGTTAATATGCTGGCCAAAGTGACAGTTCTTTAAATGTCAGGTTCTTCTGGATTGCAGTATGTACACACATGCCATGCATGAATAGTTACACTTTCTACCATTCAGTTAATGACAGTTGCTGACACAACTGAGTTTTTCAAAGATTGTTCACTTTCACTGCAATGATTTTATCACTGTGCATGATTCTTCTCCATATGTCTCTGATGTTACATGTGTGTACACTGGCATTGCAACTTCATATTCATGTTTCAGTCATACATGCAGGCATAAAAGGGGTAACATGGTTTGGCCTCTCCCTGTGTTCAAACATCAGTTGTATTCATTATTTATTTGATTAATCTTGCTTGGCTGACTTTCACAATATTGTTCACAACTTGTGCAATAACTGCATAATATGTCATGTACCCTACTGCATGTGCTTTCATTGCCCATCTGTTAGTTCACCTGCATACCTCTCAGTTGTCCAGATTTTCACAGAATGTCAAGATTTTTGCCTCTTATTTTAGGTCTGTTCCTCATAAAACTTACGATTTTCTAGAAAATCTTTGAGGACTGACATCACTAAATAATACTAAATAATGGCAGACATTTTGGTTTCCGACTTCATATCCTTCAGAAAATATATAATAATGCAAAATATATCATTCTATAAACTTTCTAAAGTTTATAGGAGCAATATTTAAAACCTGTCCCTATTTTTGGGCCTTTGTCCCCCCATTATTTCTGTCTTTGTCCAGATTTCTTGTTCTGAGAGGTTTGCTCACCTGTGAAAGTTCACCTACACATATGCATGATATTCAGTCAATGTGCTGGTTTGTCTCTCTCATCTGTTTTTGTCAAAAACTTTTTTTTTTAAATCCATAAAAACATGTCATTGTCTGCTCGTGATTAATACTATTATGACTCATAATTAATTATGCTGTTACTTGTACAGTAATCTTTTGATATAACAATACAATTTTAATTATGTTTTTAAAGTTGCCCTTTCCTTGTATTGTGGCACCCACAAATGCTCACTTACTGAGCTTTGGCTTATTTATAACTTGTTGTGTATACTTTGTGCTTGAGATGATCTGCACCTCATCATGGCTGTTAACAACTGTTCTGGTCACAACCAGGTGCTCCTCAAAGTGTAGGTTTGTTTAGCAGCTTGCATTTGATATGGACATTTGCAAACTCCGAAGCAAACCTTCAGCCTTGGGGCTACCCACAGATACTATCCAGTGTCACAGCAGCTAAGACCAGCTAATGAAAAGCAGATCTTAGGCTGTCAATGGGGTAATAATATCTCCACTGATGTGTCAGTCCCTTTGGAGGTGCCGCAGGGCTCTCTCCTTGGCCACATCTGTGTTCCATCAGTGAAAGATATATAGAAATGCTGCATTACTGCCTGGATAACTCAGTACATAACTTACTGCTGCTTTGTTGTAATGTGACTATGTTAGCTATACAGTCTATAATGCAGAGCTGATTTACTTCTGTTCAGGCTTAGTTATTTGACTTCAGCCTATACCCGGACATCCTTAAAACAAAATGGATGTTGTTTTGGAATATACCAACCCCTTCTGTATCTACTTCTGTCTTGCTTCTGCTTATATCTGGAGAGCTCTGACTGAATAAACTTATTTGAAGATTATTAGGATATTTGCAACAAGCAGTTGCTATGTTTAAAAGAGAAAATAGTTTTTTTTTAACTAAAACCTGAGTGCCATAGCACTCTGTGAAGTGTATAAACTGTAGCAACTAAAATTTAGCAGTTGCTACAGTTTAAAGGAGAAAAGATTTCTTTCTTTTTTTAATGAAAACCTAAATACTGTAGCACTCTGTGCAGAAATATACTGCAATTTAAAATAAAAGAAAACAAGATTTTTTTTTCTTTTTACTAAAATGAAAAGAAGGAAGGTTAGAAGCAGGCAGTAGAAATGAGACCTGATTGGCTGAGGTGGGGGAGGGCATGTTGTGTACCTGGTTGGTGTGCCAAAAGAAGGAGTGGATTTTTTTTTTTTTTTTTAATTGACATGAGCAGATTGGATACTGTCTGCAGGAAGACAAACAATTGCAGAAGTATCTTTTTTTTTTGCTTTCTGAGGAAGACCTGGGGGAGGGGACATGATGAGTAGATTGGGTACTGTCTGCAGGAAGGCAGACAACCGCAGAAGTCCTTTTTTTTTGCTTTTCCCTTGAAAAGCTGAGAGGAGAGGGTGGGGTACTGGTTTGTGGTATGGCACTGGCACTGTGGTACAGGGTGGTGGTCAAACCTTCTGTTTATACCTGTAATACACTAGCAGAAAGCTTGGTTCAGGACTTTGTAGTCATAGCCGGCCTTAGGCATCCACCCATAATAATCTCATTGAATGATTCAATGATGATATTCTAGATAATGCAGTTAGATGAATTTCAAAATGATGAGCTGACAGTAATGATAACTGCAGAATATTAACCTTATAGAAATTCCATTAATTGCAGCCTGTCTGTCAGTGTGACAGTTTTGTTGACACACTTTTGCTGATTAACAGTACAATCTGCTCTCCAGACTAGCGGGCTGAAGAGGAATGAAGCATAAGGCAGCACACACATACATGATATTTGAATTTTGCATGGTCATCTAAGCTGCACACCAATAAAAATTCCACTCTTTTTCCCCCAACATACTGCTCCACAGTACAAATTCAAACTGCAACTGGACGTGTCCAGTCATGCATTATCAACTACAGTCGTTCACGACAGCTGAATGGTACACACTGCTAACCTGTACATGCTCCAAACTACAAATTCAGTTGCAAAATAAAATATAGCTCAAATATATTTTCAAGGTAGTTGAACTGTACACGTTCCCTTAAGTGCAATACTAAAAATGAGGGGAAAAAATATCTATCTATCTATCTATCTATCTATATATATATATATAATATTTATTCTCATCCACTTACTGCCATAACAGATATATGATCACACAGGAAGCTGAAGATACTCAATAAAATATAGAACTAATACCATTAGAAACACACAGGACATTAGACTGCACATAAAAACAACATTCGGGATAGCCAAATGACATGTTATAGTCCAAATGTGCCCAGAAATCATTGCAACCTTCCTACTGAAGAATTACCAGACCCGAGCCAGTACCTGCATTTTATAAACCTGCATTACAGTCAAACCTCTAGTATGATTTTCTTCCCAGTAGTGGAGACCCTTCTCCCACCCAATAGCTGGCTGTCTATTGATAAAACCACAGCGTTTTTCTGTTGTTTTTCATGGGACACTGAACAAAGGACCATGACATCTTCATTTTTTAATGCTTAGGACCCACATTAATGGGCCTCTGCCTCATGAGTGGTACCACTATTGTTGTGTAGATATAATGGGACATGTTATTTCACACATGAGCTGCAAAGTTACCTCAGATAGGAATTGTGCCATGACACTTCAGATTTAATGACACAGACCCCACCCAAAATGAGTATCTTTTTATATTTTTTCCTCAGAATGTAACAGACTTCCATTTTTAGACTGCGCTTCATTTAATATACATTTAAAAGTTCATAATTTTAACAGCAAAATTGGAAAATGCCATGCATGGAGCTTACCTCATGAGTAACTGCACTGCACACTTCCATCCAAACAGGTGTTTCATTTGGTGTAAAAAATACATTATTTTTACACAAAAATTGCAAAACAAGATCTAGGTTCTCACCTCATGAACAATTGCTCTGTCTTGCACACTTCCATCCTACCAAGTATTTCATTTGGTATGTATTTAAATATTCAGCATTTTTAAAGCAAAAAGGCAAAATGACATCTATGGATTTTATCTCATGAACAAGGATAACTCCTTCCAATTTGATGTTGCAAATCAAAACTCAGCAAAAGATTTCCTCAGTATTGCAGTTTTACAAGCTTCAGTTCCCCTTCTTTCTCACTCATTACCGGTGACATAACAGAACTACCCACACTTAATGTCACTCTATATGCTGATGATATTTTACTTCTAGAAGCCAATAAATCATATACAAATGTATAAGTACAACTACAGGAAAATCTTTCAAAACTTTGCCACTGGACATCAAACAATAAACTACATCTCAATCCTAGAAGAACAAATGTAATGATATTAACCCCCCTCCTCCAAAATAGCAAGCTTACCTTCTATCCCACAAGTAATACAATTCCCTATGTTTCCAAATGCAAATACCAAGGAATAATTCTTGATCAGTCCATCACTTTCACCAACCAAACTGAACTATTACAAATAAAGTACTTTCATAACTGAAGCTCTGTTACAGGATATCTCATTTCCTCTCTCCAAAAGCCAGAGCTAGAATGGCACAAAACATACCCCTACCAAACCTGGAGTATGGCCTACCTTTACTTGCCCTGTGGTAAAGTAAGGCCCAGATTTGTGCTGAATTCATAATTAATGGTATTACATACACAGAACCTATGGATATAGCAAACCTGCTGGCTGACAGGTTCAGTGAAAACTTCACTCCATTGTCCTTACCTCCCTACCACATATACCCCAAGGTATCCCTAACACATGTCTCCTACCTAGTATCTCAGAGGAGCAGGTCTTAAAAAATGCCCTCTCCAAGGCTAAAAACACAGCCTGTCGGGGACCAGCCAACATCCTGGGCTGTGTTGTACATGGGTTAAAACTGAAATTAGTATCACCATTAGGCACAATTTTCAATCACAGCCTAAGCACTGGCTTTGTCACAGAAGAATGGAAGACAGCTACTTTCATCCCTTTGCACAAAGGGGGTGCATTCACTGACCCCAGGAACTATATAACCATTAGCCTGACCAGCTTTATTTGCAAGGCCATGGGACAAATTATCATGGATCTTATTAAAAAAGTTATAGGAAATCGTCAAATGCTCAACCCCACCCAATTTGGCTTTGTCAAGGAATGATCATGCCTGTTAAACTTGGTGGACTTGTTTGAGACAGTCACCAAACCCTAGATGATGGCAAATTTGTGCATATGGCCTACCTAGACCTAGTCAAGGCATCTAACACAATCCTCGACTCAGGCATCATTGATAAACTCACCCATCTGGGTATCAACCCATATAGTGTCTGGTGGGCTGCAAACTGGCCCACTGATAGAACTCATATGGTCAAAATAGGGGACTCAACCTCCTCCAGCAGACCCGTAACCAGTGGTGTTCCACAGAGATCAGATTTGGGACCCCTAATGTTCGGAATCTACTTCTCCAAAGTATAGGCTAAAACTAAAGGACTGCGTCTGACAAAGTTTGCTGATGACTGCAAACTGGGAGCGATCATTGAAACCCCTAGTGGTGTCAACATCCTGCAAGAAGGTCTTACACAGACTTATGACTGGTGCCAAAGTCATGGTCTTAAACTTAATGCAAAAAAATGCATTATCATTCCCCTTCAACAAGTATGATGATCCTGCAAACTACTACATCAATAGCAATGCCCTAAGCACACAGTCAGCGGTGAGAGATCTGGGCACACTGGTTTTATATTGCTCATCTCATAAGTAAGGGCATTGCCTCCAGAAAAGAGAAGTTATAACCCCCCTGTATTCCTCCCTCATAGGACAATAGTAGAGTACAATGCTCCCTTTAGTATGTTCCTTTCAAAACACCTACAGCAATTGGAGAGGTCACAAAGGTTCCTTACAAAAAAAATTCAGGGTCTTTAAGATCTGTCTTATGCAGACAGACTGAAATTATTGTTACTTTACTCTGTGCCTTACAGACTACTTAGAGGCGACCTATACCTTGCATATAGAGCAATCTCTGACCCAGCTTTAATGGAAATGCTGCCAATTTACAAGTCAAATGGCACATAAGTCATTACTCAATGGACCTTAACCTGGTATGTGACATCAACAGAATTTGCTAGAGAGACAGATTTGTGTCACAGAGGTTGCCCCACCTTTGGAACAAGCTTACTATTCATGTTAAACAAAACTCCTCATTGACCCTATTTAAGTGTAATTTGGATGATTGGATAGGTAACCAGAAATTCACCCCGGGGGTTCCCCCTGTGTCTCTGTTGGACAGGGGCAACAGGAGTTAATTTTAGTGTCTGCTTGAACCAGACACCCTTGGGAACACAGGTTGAACTTGGCTAGGCTTGTAAGGACCCTGGTGCCATTAGCCTAGTAACCTCCTATGATCCTATGATCCCTGTACTGCAACTACAACACTCAAAAGATTAGTGATTGCTGAAATCAATAGTTTTAGATTTTCCATAGCAAATGCTCAGACTCACTACTCTAATCTCATTGGGGATATACACTGACTGCCAGTGTCCAAGTGTACTACTTATCTTTTTAAGAATGCTCTGTTAAAAATATTAAACCTACGACTCTTCCCACTGCCAAGATCTAAAATAACATTTAGGGAACCAAACGTATTCTTTACGAAATACCAAATCTGATAACATTACACTAATCACACCACCCTTCAAAAATAAAGTAGGAGAAAAAACTTTGTTACGACTAGAACCTGCCTCTTGGAATAATTTACCTGCTGAAATCAAATCAGTAACCACAAAGAATGACTTCAAGAAAGTACTATGCAAACATCTTATTGAGGAAACCATTAGCAATTGATACAGGGAGAATGGATGGCCTAACATTAAACCCTAACATTAAACCTTAATATTATTAAAAATACGTGTCAATCTGTACAAACTGTAATAAATTTATTTGTGTTAAAAATAACAATCTGTGCATACTGTAATTAACTTACAACTATACTACCCTTGTATTGAGTCATTGTCTGCTAGTCTTCATCATGTTTGCAGTGCTAATTAATTACTTATAATTTCATGCTTGTCCTATCTAAATTGGGTTTTGGTTGAAAAGAGTCAATAGACCAGCACAATTACCTGGTCAATAAATAGTAAGTAAGTAAACAAATAAATAAATAAACTGCTCTGTCCTTGCACATTTTTCTTCTTAATAGATGACTTTGGGCAGGAAATATCAGATTTCACAATGGATACCAGATCACCTTTTAAGCCAGAAATATACAGTGATACTTCAGACTTCATCGCGTTGTCGCCTCACAACAAGATGTTGTCCCGTTCAATTCTCAGCTAGACCGTCTTCTGTGTGGAGGCATGCGTGAATGGGCATGCCTTCGTTGAAGGTTGTGCGTCAGGGCTGGTAACTCGGCATGTAAAAATACACTACCAAACATTAGCGGACCGGAGTTCCGCTGTGGCGACCCCTAACTGGGATAAGCCGAAAGACACAACAACAACAACAACTTCAGACTTTATCACATGGACCTGTCAGCTGAGTAGTATGAACGTTTATCCCAACATATTACTGAATGCTATACCTGTGAGTTTGTATTTAATTTGGCAAACTGTCTGTGTAACATTATGCCCTGTACTGGATATTTCACCTAAGAAACAGCTGCAGTATTTTTTTTTCAATTTTTCACTTTTTCTCCCCACTGCATCATCCTATTGCTCCATACCCAGTGCCCCATGTCCATTACTGAGTATACCAGCCATCTCCTAACTACTCGGCTTCCTCCAATAAGGCTGGGCGCTTGCAAAGATCATATGAGCATCGTGTGTGTGTGTGTGTGTGTGTGTGTGTGTGTGTATCAACATCTGCTAGGGGGGATTCATTTCACCTAGCTTATTAAACCCCCTCCTGGTTCTTTTGGCAGGGTACAAGGGGCAGACATGCAATGGAGATGTGTGTCATTGTGCCCTGCTTCCACAGCAACTCAGCTACATTTCCATCTTACCTCCCCCCTTTGGATGATGGATATAAATAACAGTATCCACAGCCTTCACCAGGGTCATTGCAGGAGATGCCCACAGAACCACCCTACCACCAGGGATAATAATGCCCATCTCTTCCTGCTACTCTGTTAGTCTCCTGCGCCACTAACTGAACCCAGGTCGACTGAACCAAAGCCAGGGCTTTACTCATCTAGGCAACTAGAGTAACCCATAAGCAGCTGCAGTATTCTTGCACATTCATTCACTCTCTGAGACAACTTTACCCATTTCAAGATCACTGGAGAACCACAGGCTATACCAGCACTCAGTAAGTATAGCATGGATTGGGATTAGAGAAATACATTCTGCACAGGATGACACTAAATCACAGCATTTTACTCCATATTTCCATCCCTAAAAAGGGATTCCATCTATTAAAAATTAAAAAAAGCATGTAGTAACTGCAAGATTAGCTTTTTAGAAGAAATAACAGGACACCTCAAATTCATGACATAGAACTCTTAAGATAGATTTTCTGAAAGTTATTTCTTCACAGCCAAATAACAACCAAAGTTATGTCAACAGTTAACCTGGTAAACATTTTGTCATTAATTAAAGTTCAGCACTTTCATAAAAAAATGCAAAATCTCATGTGTGTGACTCCTCAGTTTATGAATCACTGTACTTTGATTGCCTATTTCCACCCCAAATGCCAATTTCAGATAGCAAACTTGAAAAAAAAAAAGTACAGAGACAATATCACTTTTTTGAGATGAAACTGCAGTCATACCTCAGACTTCCTGATAAAACCCCATAATCTGTGCATTTTGAAACTCATCTCTAAGGTTGCCCCTTCTCCTAAATTCATGCTTACTTTCTGTGTCCAGGGTCACCCCTGCTACTGCCCAAATCCATGGTCAGTATTCATTGCTGTTGGTCTTCTCATCATTCAGTTCCCGAATTCATATTCTGGTAGTCAGGTGTCTCATACCGCCTAGATGCAGATGTAGTGATTGTTGTTCAAACTCATATGCCAATTCCCTGAATTAATCTTCTTTGTTCGTGTCCAAGGTCACCTTCTGTAGCTCATGAACCCATATTTATTGCTCAGGGTGCCATATTAATGACTGATGGTACCCCACAATTCCAGTATCATAGTTTTTTTCCATGATTTCCAGTTACAGTCATTATGGTTTGCCCTCTGCTTGTAGAGGTTTCTTTAAAAAAATCTGGTTTCTTTTTACCTCCCAAAAACATGCTGTCTGAGGGACAATTTTAAATTCTTCATATATAACCTTTGACTTTCTCCATGTTTGTGCTGCCTGGGTTGGGGCTTTAAATGCTGTATAAAATGTCCACTTAAATGTTTATTAAACTATTAACTAGATACATTTTGGAGCAGGAGCAGAGCATGTTAAAACTGTACTTCACAGTGATTCCTCTGAGCACTTGTTTCAGCTCCAAAGACAAATGTAAATGGTGCACACTGTTTATATATATTTGTTTTAAAAAACATTCCACATTTTTTTAAATGAGATGCATTTGAGTTCCAGCATAATTTTTACATATACATGTCGTATAACCAGGGACACATACCTGCATTTATTAAAAAATAAAATTCTATTTTCATGAGCTGAAATTCCATGAAATTTCTGGTCGATGTCAAGATTCTGTCTTCTGTTACATTCCTTGGGTGTGAATATATATCATAGTATTAAAACATATTCTAAATACAGACTGGCTGCATTGTGCAAAGGCACAGAGCCCATACTGTGACCCATGTGACTGAGCTTTGATTAGTGGCCCCAGCACTGGAGGAGCCAAGTGGGGGTGGGGGTGGGGTGGGGACTGAAGGGCCATTTGGAGGGTAGTAGGTGCCTGAGGAGCACATAAGGAAGTGAAATTTCTCTGGTGGAGACTTTGGAAACCACTTACCTTGCTTGATAAGAAAGGCGGTGGTGCTTATTGTCAATGACCCTTGTGGAAGTGAGGGGTGAGCAGTGAGGACAGGCCCACTGCATGCCCCTCTGTCTCTACAAGCCAGGCATTTATGGGGATGGTACGGCTAAAAGAAAAAAAAAACTCAAACCACCCCTTATAGCTGTCTGCATGATGGGCCCTCCCAGTCAACCCTCACCCCATGTTGGAGACATAATAGGACGATTGGTTGGATGGGGGCAAAGAGAGATTAAAAAAACATATTCTAAGTACAGAAGACTGACAGAAGCAAGCTGATAGTTTTACAGATAGTAAACAGAAGCAGAAGAAATACAAGTTAAGGTGACTTAATTAATTTCTGTTCTAAAACAGGGCTTCTTAAACTATGGGGTCACATAACTCAATGTTGGGGTCACAGTGGCATTGACTGCCCCCGCTGGCTCGGAGAAGGCCCACTGGCCGGGAGATTAATTTTCTTTTAATTTAAAAAAAAATATATATATATATATTTTTAAGGGTGTTCTTTAAGAACTCCCTTTGCAGCTGGTTGCACAGAAGGAGAAGATGAAAACAGGTCGTAAACGTCTGATTGTTCCAGTTGTTTACAATTTTGTTTTCTGTGAGAGCAGAAATTTAATTCAAGAAGATGTTTGGACTGTGGACCATGAACAAAGAAATGAGAGGTAGGTGTCTGTGTGGGTGTTTAAGTGTTTTAACAGGTGTGTGTGTGTGTGTGTGTGTGTGTGTGTGTGTGTAAGAAATAGGTAGGTAGGGGTGTGTGTAAGAAGTAGGTAGGTAGGGGTGTGTGTGTGTCTGTGTGTGTGTGTGTGTGTGTGTGTGTGTGTGTGTGTGTGTGTGTGTAAGAGGGAAGTGGGGGGTCATACCTCTCAATTGTCCAGATTTTCCCAGAATGTCCAGATTTTTGCCTCATATTTTTGGTCTGTTTCTCATAAAATTGTGTTTTTCTGGTAAATCCCTGGCAAATCATTGAGGACTGAAGTCAGAAAATAATAGCAGACATTTGAGCTTTAGACTTCATATCCTTCAGAAAATTCACACTAATGCAAAACTCAACATTTTAAGTTTGTAAGAGCAATATTTAAAAGGTGTCCCTATTTCTGGGCCTTATTATTTGTGGCTTTATCCAGATTTCTTGCTCTAAGTCTAAGAGGTTGAGAGGTTTGGGGGGTGTATATGTGTTTCATACCTCTCAACTGTAAATATTTTTACAGAATGTCCAGATTTTTGCCTTTTGGTCTGTTCCTCATAAAAATTGTCTTTTCTGAGAAATGTCTGGGATGATAAGGATTAAAGTTACTAAATAATGACATACATTTGAGATTCAGACTTCATATCCTTCAGAAAATGCATTCAAGCACAAATTCTGTTATTTTAGCAACGTTCTAAGTTTATAAGAGCAATATTTAAAATGTGTTCATAATTCTGGGCCTTTGTCCCCTCACATTATGCCAGGCTTTGCCCAGATTTTTTGTGCTACCAGGTTGAGGTGTGTGTGTGTGTGTGTGTGTGTGTGTGTGTGTGTGTGTGTGTGTGTGTGTGTGTGTGTGTGTGTGTGTGTGTGAAATGCTCTAGTTAGGGTTAGCAGGTGGTTAGTAATTTGCTTAGGCGCAAGCCCTGTACCTTAGCTACAGGAAACAAGAGCCTGAATCCTGTACCCCAACTACCAAGTTGCATTTTTGAAGGAACTGACTTTCAGGTGCGTTTTTTCAAGGAATTTAGTTTCAAGTGCATTTTTAAGGAATTGTGAGCCTCAAGGGAAGAGAAGTTTACTGCTGCTCATGCTAAGTCTGTTTACAATGTGCAACTGTTTTGTTTAGCAAATTATATCACTACTTTAGTTTAAAATTTTAAAAGTGGTGTTAGTATGACAGTGGGTAGCATACCCGCCTTTTGAAGAGAAGGTTGTGGGTTCTACTCCCACAGCATGTAGGTGAATTGTTGATACTCTGTTGTATTTTAAGGTGGTGGGGTGCTGCAGTCCTAAGTATGTCCTCCTTTGGATGAGATCATAGTAACTATGAACCTGTTGCCATCCATTCCCTGGCCTACTGCTTACAATATTAGCAGCTTACCATTTTTTAATGTAACATAGGCAATTTATTCTTCAAGGGCAGCAGGTACTGAATTTGTAGATGAAACAAAACAGTAGATAAAACACTGACATATAAAATTGTTTGCTAGCAGCAACCTTTTCATTAGTTACAGACTTCTTTAATGTGGAATTATTCAGATGATTTCTACTTCTGCAGAGATTGTGCATATTGACTGATGTTGGTGGATTGTAATGACAGAAGTTTGAGTGGCCTTTTATGGTTGAAATGTTCTGAATTGGGCAGTTTTGTCATTACTGGGTCATATGTTTTGTTTCATTGCTTACTGGAAAAAATTTAAAAACTATAAATTTAAAACATGCCCTAAGGAATATAATTTAATTATTATATATTAATATGAATACATTCAGGAAGGTAAAGCAAAGAACTTTTGCATGGTCGTAAAAATGAGTGCAAGGGGCCTATGATTTGAAAACAGCCTAAAGGCAAACTGAAAATGTCACTGGCCAGATGCATTTTCTTTGAAAGTGGGTTTCAATGCTGTTTCAGTGAATGTGAGTTTCAAAGGCAGAGAAGTTTTAATGCTAAATCTGTTTTCATTGTGAGACTGTATTGCTTTGTTTAGCAATTGTCAATCAGTGCTTGTGCTATAAAATTTGAAATACAAGTTATAAATTAAATCCAAATATTTGTAATCAATGTAGAAATAAAGCAGAAAAATGTGTGCACACTGAGATTTTTGAATAGTGTTTATGGCAACTGGGTATTAATAGCCAAGTAATGTCACACTGGAATGGTTGTGTGGGGGTGGGGTGGGGGGTGGACTGAGTGGGGGAGGGGTCGACCTGTATATCTGGGGTCACATAAAATTTTCTCTTGCAAAAACTGAGTTGTGAGTAGCAAAAGTTTAAGAAGCCTGTTCTAAAATGCAGCAGTCTATAAACTGCATGCTTTTATGCTACTCATAAAGTCCAAGTTCTGTAGTGTTAAGGTATTTTCAAGGGAAATTAGAAAACCATGTCCTTCATTACAATGTTTTATTGTGAGAAAAAATGCATTTGCAAATATTACATGAAAACTTGGCATTCAAAAACTTGTCACATAAAGCATAAAACCACAATGTTCTTTATTTTTCAAAAAGAAATCTACATATTGTAACACTACATATAAAATATACTAATAGTTTTATAATGAATTATTTAAGTGCCCCATACATTGCCTTATCCTAATAGAGATTGCCTTGTGCTATTTAATTGTGGTAGTCATACTATGCGATTAAATTAGCATGTATTTTTCTAAGACTCTACCAGTATCTGACAGTGCAGATGATTAAGACTATGGAGCTGTTAATGAGCTGCTTCCTGTAGTTCAGGGTTTGATTCCCTCATCCCTTGTTTTCCTGGTGTGTGACTCTGAACAAGTCAATTAACCAGACAGTGGTCCTGGGTTGCCCCTGAAAAAAGACACTTGTATGCAGTGAGTTAACATGGTTAACTAATAAATAAAGTATAAAACACATTGTTGTTTATTTGTAGCATTGTTAAACATGCTAGTACAAAGTTTATTTGCCATGTTTTTATTTCTGCTTATTTTTCTACATATTAGTTCTATATGGCCCCCGGTCGAGTGGCCTCCGAAAGACATGCGTGAATGGGCGTGCCTTTGCTGAAGGTTGGGCATCGGGATGGCAACTCGGCACCATAAAAATCGACTGCCAATCATTAGCGGACCGGAGTTCTGCTGTGGCAATCCCTAACCAGGAAAAGCCGAAAAGACAAACAAACATTAGTTCTATATGGCTTATGGTCAGCATTTAATATTACTGCCGTTGATTTTGTCTTGAAATGCTTGTTTCCTATTTTTTTTCTTTTTGCTTCTTTTTTGTCTTTAAAATGTATTTGTAAATTTGTCTTGCTTCCCATTACAAATGAACCAGTTGTGTTTGTGTGTGTGTGTGAAGTATATGTTTACACAGATATGCTCATGTAACTTCACTGACAAACATCAACCTATACCAACATGTTCATGGCAACTAATTGATTTTACCGGTTCAGAACAGCAATTTCCACTGTTCTAACAGGATAACAAGTTCGCCGTCACTCCCAGTCACCCCACCCAGAGCCATACTTCTCAACTGTACAGATTTTTGCAGAATTTCCAGATTTTTGAAACATATTTTTGGTCTGTTTCTCATACAATTGTGTTTTTCTGGCAAATTACTGGTACATTGTTAAAGATT
This sequence comes from Protopterus annectens, assembly GCF_019279795.1. NCBI lineage: Eukaryota > Metazoa > Chordata > Ceratodontiformes > Protopteridae > Protopterus > Protopterus annectens. The sequence continues at coordinate 606,474,564 of NC_056736.1, forward strand.
GAAGTTAGAAAATAATGCCAGATATTTGAGTTTTAGACTTCCTACCCTTCAGAAAATTCATGCCAATACAAAACCTGTTATTCTGTCAACTTTCTAAGTTTGCAAGAACAATATTTAAAATTGTCCCTATTTTTGGGCCTTTGTCCCACTTTTATTTATGGCTTTGTCCAGATTTCTTGCTCTAAGAGGTTGAGAGGTTTGCCCAGAGTTGCCACTCTTTCCAGGTGTTTCTGTTTTCCCTGTAGTTACAGAGCTGTAGTTGACTAGCCATCCAGTTGTAAGCATCCTAACTGTTGTACTGGGGAGTTGGGTGTTAGGGCTGTCTAATAGAATCATGTATATGCATACATCTGATATGGTATTGTGTGTGTGTGTGTGTGTGTGTGTGTGTGTGTGTGTGTGTGTGTGTATTGGGTATGACTTCAGTGGAAAGGGCTGCACAGCTATAACATCATGATTGTGAAGGAAGAGAAACAACAGTGATCAAGATCCAATGTCACATTTTCACACTTAATAGCATTTGATATCAAGTCAAAAGATGGCAAAATATCACGTTTCATAGCTTTACAATGACATTTCTGAATTATGGAGATAAAAAGGGTAACCAGCTTTCTCATCCCTGTAACTGTTTTGTTTCACCATCATGCTAACCAATATAACTCCTTGGCAACTATTAATTATCACCATCATGTAACTTTCCAGATTCGGCAGACTCACTACAACATCTCGTAGGCTGTGGATACAAGCTATAGGAGTGAAAAATCATCTAACAGCCTTCTGTTTCCACCAACTCCTTTCTTATTGCTTGATGGTGCCTGACAACACTAACTTGTGTGATAAAGAATAGTTGTGTATAATCTTACAATAACCATAGATGTTCTTCTCTTCTACGTTGCAGTATTCTTTACAGATGGGTTGTATTCCGCTCTACGACCCAACGTCCGACCTGTATCCAAAAGCTTAATGCCACTGCCTGTATGTGGGATATTGCACAAAGGCACAGAGAAGGTCAGCCATAAAAGGGATGTCTGCACATACAATCCTCAGAATAAGGTAGCCCCACGATTAAAAAAAAACCCATAGGGAAATTAAAAAAAAGAGTCATCCTAGTAAAGAGCAAGACGTAGGGGAAAGGCGAGTGGGATAGAATACTGCAACATAGATGAGAAAGACATCTATGGTTATGGTAAGATTTTACACAACTATTCTATGTCCTTCTATTCATTGTTGCAATATTCTTTACATATGGGAGAGTGCAAAAGCTGAAAAGGAACCCTGGGAGGGGGCAGGAAGAAAGGATGACTAAGCAGAAACTTTTTCACAAATCCATGCAAGATTGCTCTGGTAAATCCTGCCCTGGATCTGGATATATTATCCAATTTGTAATGTTTTGTAAAGGTATGAAAAGAAGACCACGTAGCAGCTTCCAAAATGTATTGAGCATCCAGTCCTTTGAAATAAGCCCCTGAGGATACAACTGATCTGGTGGAATGGGCCTTAGAAGAGGATAAGTATTTTCCAAAAAAATCATAACAAAACACAATGGCATTAGAGATCCATGAAGAAATAGTTTGCTTAGAAACAGGTAATCCCATTGCCCTGGGATGAAAAGACACAAAAAGTTGATCAGATTCACTAATAGACTTAGTTTTGTTAAGGTAGAATCTGAGCTATGTACATCAGAGGAATGAAAATCCTCTCACTAGGAGTTGAGAAGGAAAAAAATAAGCAACTGGATAGACTGATTCAGAGACAACTCACTGACCACTTTTGGCATAAAGGAAGGGTTAGTTCTCAAACATACTCTATCCTTGTGAAAAAACAAAAAGGGGGGGTGAAGCCACTAATGCCAGAATTTCAGAGACCCTTGTAGCAGAGGGTAAAGCTACCAGAAGTACTGTTTTCAAAGTGCAACACTTTAGAGAAACAGAGGTTGCTGGCTCAAAAGGGCCCTGAGTAAGCTTCTCTAACATATAGTTGAGATCCCAAGGGGGAGGAACTGGTTTCCTGTATAGGACGCCTTTTAGGAAAAGCTTAACCTCTAGCCTGGAAGCTAAGGGAGGAGTTAAAGGCAAGCAAGCTAACCAGGCTGAACAGTGGACCTTGACATGAATAAGAAAGACCATTGTTGAGCAGCTCACACAGGTAAAAAGCACTAAAGGAATATCTGACAAGAAGGGGTTTTCTTTTCTTTTTTGGCATCAGATAGAAAATCTTTTCTACTTGGAAATGTAATATTTCCTAGTACTGGGTTTCCTGGCCCTCTACAAAACCTGAAGCATGTCCTTAGAAAACAGGTGCCTGAAAGGAATCAAAAGTTGATCACCCACAGCAAAGTCAATTGCAGAGTTGACAGTTGTGGATGAATCAGAGATCTCTTGTCCTGAGTGAGCAGGTCTATCCAGTGAGGCAACTTGTGGTGTTGGCCCCTGGTTAATTGCAGAAGAAGAGGGAACCAGTGCTGTCTTGGCCAAAAGAGGATCACTAGCACGATTTTTTGGTTGTCCTGTAGAATTTTCAACAGGACTTTTTGAATTAAAGGGAAGGGGGGAATGCATAAAGAAACATCCCATTCCATGAGAAGGATACAGTGTCCATCTTCCAAGTCTCAGGGTGAGGGACCCTGCACAAAATAAGAGGAAGTTGTCTGTTCAAAGGGGAATCAAAGAGATCCAGTTCTGGAGCACCCCACCAGTAAACTAAATCCAGGAACACATCCCTGTGAAGCATCAACTTGTGGGATTGTGTCATGGATCTGCTTAATGCATCTACCACCAAGTTCTGAGCAGAAGGAAGGTACACTGCATGCAGTGACACTTTGTACTGAATATCTAATTCGTATGCTTTGATGGCTAAGTGACAAAGAAGATAAGATTTTGTGCCCTCCTTGCTTGTTTATGCAAGAAATGACCGTAGTATTGTCTATAAGAATCCTGAGAGGTCCTGGTAGAAACATTGGATGAAAGGTCTGCAGGGCTAAAATAAGTGCCCTCATTTTTCTGATGTTGATGTGCTCCCTTTTTTGAGATAGGGAGCAAAGACCCTGTACCTTTTTGGCAGCAAAGGTTACCCCCCAGCCTAAATCTGAGGCTTCTGTGAAAAGTTGCTGGACTAGCCGAGGTATCCAAAGTGGTAAGCCAGGATTCTGACTGAGTTGCTGCATCCACCAACCCAGCTCTACTGTCAAGCAAGGGAGAAGGGGGAATCAAAGCCTCCAAGGGACGAGCATGATGGGACCAAACTGTCATCAAAAACCACTGGAACATCCTCGTGTTGTTTGGCAAAGGGCAACATGGGGATTGTAGAGGCCATGAATCCCAGTAGTCCCAGAAACTTCCTGGCCATGATAGAGGAAAGAAGCAGAGGAGACTCTATGAATGTTGTGAGTGAAAAAGCCTTTTCTGAAGGTAGAAACACCATCAAGTCTGTTCTGAACCCGCAGTCCAGGAAAATGAGATCCTGACTTGGGGTCAGATTTGATTTCTTGAAATTTATTGTGAATCCTAAGCCTTGTAGAAAGGGAATAGCTTGGTCCAGGTTGGGGCTGCTGGCCAGAAAGAGCAGATTGTCCAATGGCTGGGGCTAGACACTCTGTGAAAACCCTTGGAGCAGTGAAAAGACCAAAAGGCAAGGCAGAAAACTGAAAGTTCAAAAAACCTACCGAGAAATGCAAGAACTTATTTTATTTTACATTTGTTTACCAGGAAAGTCGGACTGGACACATGTCCATTTTCAGCCGAGGCCCGGGGAGAAAAGCTCCACATGAAACAAAAGGCAAACAGAAGTAACATATATTGGTGGATTACATACAGTTATTTTACATACAGGTAGTTTACATACGGTTAGTATTTAGTCTTTCTGGATAGTATCTTTGCAAGATAAGATTGTACACAGTCTGCCATACTAACATTTATAATTAATATCTTAGTATAATAATCATAACATTGCAACGCATTTATCATATGAATAAGCAGTACATCAACATTTGAGTTTTTTACTACATAACGTCTTTCCTAGGCAATAGCTGAAGAGAATAAGTAGTTAAGTTTATTCTGAATGTCCTCGGCTTTTAAATCCAGCAGTTTGAGTGGTGTTAGTATACTAGGGTCTATGTAATAGATAGGGTTAGTGGTTGTGGTTAATTCAAATCAGGCTAGTGGTGATAGGAAAGGGGTTAGTCAGAGGCAGAACAAGGGCACATCCATTTGTTTTAATAGGTTTTTTTTAGAGTTGATTTAAAGTGGACAATAGATGTAATGGATGTAATGTTTTCTGGGAATGCATTTCAGATATTTCCAATATAATTTGAGAAGAAGGAGTCCCCTGCTTGTTTTTTGCTTATGCTGATTTTTATATGTTGTTTTTAGTGGATCTTAATGTTCTACTGGTGGTATAGGGTTGGACCAAGGTTTGTAGGGCAGGTATTTTGTCAGGTTCATATAGTATTTTGTGGGCCATAGTTAAGTGGTTGTAATGAAGGATGTGTGGGAGCTCAAGCCAGTTGAGTTGTTTGAGAGCATCGCAGTGGTGGGTTCTAGCTGTTAAGTTTGAAGCGAATCTAGCAATTTTGTTATAGCTGGATTCAAGTTTTGCAATCTCAGATTTCTTTAGGTTTGTGAGTATGGGGGCTGCATATAAGAGAGTTGAGATTAAGTGTGATTGGGTAATGGTAGCTTTAGTATTTTTGGTAAAGTACTGTTTGTTTCTATATAGGGTTCCTAATTTTTTGCGTACTTTTTTAACTGTTTGTGAAACATGAATATCGAACTTTAAATTGATGTCAATTTCAACACCTAAGAGTTTGGTGTGTGGAGTTGGGGAGATAATGGTGTTGTTTAGTGACATAATGTTAAAGGTATTAGTGATTAAGGTTGTTTTAGTGGGGTGGAATATCATAAGTTTTGTTTTTTGGGATTTAAAATTAGTAAACAAACACGAAAAAACCAAACTAGTGAAAAAATGAAAAGTGGCAATAGCGAGCAAAATGAAGCTGGAAACTTGGAACACAAATTCTGCAACATGAAGCTGGAAACTTGGAACACAAATTCTGCAACTTCAGAAAAACACAATGTTATTTATTGTAGATAAGCGCTTTCGGTAGAGAGCAATCTCCCCACCTTCATCAGATCACAAGAAATGTAACATCACACGTTCTTATATATACAAATCCATCCCAGTCAATTAGAGAAATAATTAACAAAATTAACAAATTTAATACAATAATAAAGTAATAGATTGTTAACCAATCCGCCTCATTATCTAAACCATTCTTGTTAGATAAACAATTTAAAAGTATTTTAAAAAATGCATATATATGTGTAAATACATTAATGTAATGACCCTAAAAAACCTGTTTTTTATTATTGTGGTCTTTTTGATTTAATTTAATTTAGTTTAAATAAACCAAAATAAAAGACTCGTGCTTGTTTGAAACTACAAGTAAAAAGAATGTAAGTAAAAACACTTGATAATAACAAATTTGAAAAATCATCATATGTAACATATATACTATAAAATCTATAAAAATCTAGTGTACAATAAAAATCTAATGTACAATAAAAACCACTATCCATTAGAACAGCATGCTTTTTGTGTATTTAATATATGTGTATTAAAGGCTACCATTACTGAGCCTTTTGGGGAAATTTATATATATTCAAAAAAGAAGAGAAAAAAGGCAACTCTTTAACCAGTCTTCAAAAGACTTGCTTAGAATGAAAAGCTATTAGCCATTGAAGTGAAGGGAAATAGAAAGGGAATAAAAAGGGAATAAAAAATTGGTTTGAAAACCTATATAAACCTAAATAAACCAAAAAGGTTTATAAAGAAACATTTCTCAATAACTGTGTCAACACAATCCAATAACATAACATCCATAATCAAGCATCCTTTGTCTTCCATTTAACCCAACCCTATTCTATCTCATCAGGGCCTTTAATTTCAAGGTACATTTAATGGAGACTAACTCATTAAGTCCCGGAAATGTGTATGATGAAGTCCTAATTTGCCAGAATACCTCCTGCTCCTCTAGTTGCAATTGCCAAGGCCCTCCTCTTAGGGCTGGCTGTATTTGCTGGATAACTGAAAACAAAAAGGTTTTTATTGTACATTAGATTTTTATTGTACACTAGATTTTTATAGATTTTATAGTATATATGTTACATATGATGATTTTTCAAATTTGTTATTATCAAGTGTTTTTACTTACATTTCTTTTTACTTGTAGTTTCAAACAAGCACAAGTGTTTTATTTTGGTTTATTTAAACTAAATTAAATTAAATCAAAAAGACCACAATAATAAAAAAACAGGTTTTTTAGGGTCATTACATTAATGTATTTACACATATATATGCATTTTTTAAAATACTTTTAAATTGTTTATCTAACAAGAATGGTTTAGATAATGAGGCGGATTGGTTAACAATCTATTACTTTATTATTGTATTAAATTTGTTAATTTTGTTAATTATTTCTCTAATTGACTGGGATGGATTTGTATATATAAGAACGTGTGATGTTACATTTCTTGTGATCTGATGAAGGTGGGGAGATTGCTCTCACCAAAGCTTATCTACAATAAATAACATTGTGTTTTTCTGAAGTTGCAGAATTTGTGTTCCAAGTTTCCAGCTTCATTTTGCTCGCTATTGCCACTTTTCATTTAAAATTAGTAGCTAGGAAGGATTGTTGAGTAAAGGCATGCAGTTCTTGTATTGTGGGAGTGACACATATTACCATTGAATCATCTGCATGTTGGATGAGAGAGGCTAGTGGGGTTGAGATGTGTAGGTTATTAGTAAATACAGAAAAGAGTGGTGGACCTAAGATTGAGCCTTGGGGGATACCCATTGTCACTGGTAGTAGGGGAGATAAAGTCTGTTGCCAAGAGCCTGCTTGTTGGTGACCAGTCAGGTAGTCCTGGAACCAGGCAAGAGTATTGTGGCAAAAGTTTAGTTTGGAAAGTACATTTAGTAGTTTGCTATGGGAAACCATATCAAAGGCTTTTGATAGGCCAAGGAAGATGGAAGATATGTAGTTCTTATTATTCCTATGATAGTTGACAGTGTTGGTAAATGCCATTAGAGGCATAGATGTACTGTGAAATGCGTGGAAGCCATGCTGTGTGTTGGTTGGCAATTTGTGGGTATGCAGGTAATTACAGACTTGCATGTGAAGGATCCTCTCTAGAATTTTGGATAGGGGTGACAATATTGCGATGGGTCAGTAGTTGGTGAGTTCTGTTGATGAGCCACCCTTATGGAGAGGTAAAATGTGTGAAATTTTCCAAATGGCAGGGACGTTATGTTCAGCTATGGATCTTTTCATAAGAATTGGTACAGGTTAGGCTATACCTTCTGCTGTTAGTTTTAGGAACTCAGTAGGCAGGTTATCTGCAGCTAAAGTGGTGGGTTTTAGCTTCTTAAGTAGTTTTTTGATTGTCTCTGTAGGTAAGAGTTGCAGGGAGAAGTTGGATTTGGTGTTGGGAGAGACAGAGGTAGGGGGAGTTGAGGTAACTGAGGGAGTTTGGTTTCTGGCTAAAGCTAGTATTGTTTCAGTAAAGTATTTATTGAACAGGGTAGCTGTATTGTCAGAGTTATTAGTAGTATTAGGAGGAACAGAGGATGAATAGGGATATCCAGATAGGCATCCTTGAGATCCAGAGAAGCTAGGAAAGCCTGGGGTGGTACAAGGGGGAAGAAGAGGTTGCAGAGATAGCATCCTGAAAAATGCACCACCAGGAAGGTGTTTAAAGTTGAGAGTTCTAGAATGGGCCTCCAAGGACCAATTTTGTTTGGAACCAGAAACATCCTGGAGTAAAACCCCCTTCCTTGCTGGCCTGGAGGGACAGGTTGAATGGTGCCTTGGTTAGAAAGTTGAGCAGTTAACTGAGGAAATAGGTACAGTTGATTGGTGGGTGGCTGAGGAATCCCCTGAAAGGGGGAAGAGCCTTCCAAGTCATAAAGTATCCATTTTGCATAACTGAAATCACCCAGGAATCCTGAGTGATTTTCTTCCAGGCTGAAAGGGATAGAGAAAGGGGAATGGATAGAGGAGTATGACTTGGAAGATGAAGTTGAACGTCACAGAGAACCTTGTCTGGGCTGAAAAGGCTGCTGGGGAGAAAGGACAGAAGCAACAGCCTTAGACTGAGGAGGCCTCCTTGAAGACTTATGTGGCCTAGTTCCAGAAGGAGTAGAAGAGGATGAGTGAGCAGGTTTCCTGACAAAGGGAGTCTTGGCAGGGAAGTTCCTATGGAATTTAGGAATGGGGGAAACCAGCAAGCACTTTAAATCATGGAGCTTCTTACCTTTTTCCATCAGAGTCTTAAAAAGTTCTGCAGCCACTTTGCCAAAAAGGGCAGAATTGTCCAAGGGAGCATCAAGTAATCTGGCCTTGATATCATCAGGGAGAGCCTGGAGATGTAGCCAGGAATACCTCCTGAGAACAGAAGCAGAAGATGCAGCTCTGGAGGAAGCTTTAACAGCATCATACCTGCATTTGATTGAATGTCTAGTTACCTGGGAGGTTGCAGCAATTCGGGTAACTGGGACAGGGCCTGAGAAAGCAAGGCTAGAGCATCCGAGACATGTCTGTCTGGTAATTAATTACTCTGATAGCCAAGGCAGAAGAAGTATAAACCTTCTTTCCCAACCTTTCTAAAATCTTACTTTCATTGTCAGAAGGAGCAACATGAGAGGATTTGTCAGACTTAATGGAGACCACAGCTGGATCAGCTGAAGGACATTTAAAAAGAAATGTGCAATCCTCAGGGACCTTATAGAAACAGTCAGGTCTTTCTGGAGCAGGAGCCTGAGAGTCTGAAGTTTTAGAAGTAGATGGAATAGCATCTAAGAAAGCTGGAAGGAGTGGAGGTACTGCTGAAGGAGCAGGTGCCTCCAGCTGAAGAAGATCGTAATATCTTTTTCACTCCTCTGAGATTTGGGAAGAATACCACTTAAAGAATTCCCTCATTTTATTGATAGTCTCCTCAAAGGAAAGTTCTTTTATGGGGGAATCCCCACATTAGACTCTTCCTCTAGAAAAGCATATTCCAAAGGGGAAGGAATTTGTGTGGAGTATGCTAAAGAGTCTTCATCTGAAGAAGGCCCCTCAGATTCAGAATCCTGTACTGGGTAAGAGGCCGACTGCATAGTAGGATACTCCTGGGAGGCAGACAGCAGAACAGGAGAAGAGGAAAAGGCAGGCCCTGAAATGGGTGAAGCTGAGGTTGGAGGTCTCAAGGCCATTAGAGACTTAATAAGACGGAGGGGTGGAAGGGACAGTGGAATGCCTCATCTTCTGCTTCTTTTTAACATGCTTCCCTTGAGGTAGAGGAAGGGCAGATGTAGGTCTAATGCCCGGGACTTCTTTAGATAGGGAAGCAGGAACGATTCCCGAGTCCACCGAAATAACAAGCTGCAGTTCCCCCAAGTCATCCAAACCAGATGTCTGCATTGCCTTGGACATGCTCGGATCCCCACTTCTGATGGCTTGCAATGTGGTATGAAGTTATCTACCCATGTTACAAGGTTTGAAGTTACCTATGGATGTATCAAGGTATTTTATTTATTTTATTTTATTTTATTTTTTATTTAACATTTGTTAACTGGGAAAGTCCGACTTGGAACGAAGCCAATTTTCAGCAGAGGCCTGGGGAGAAATGCTCCAGATGCATGTCTTTGTAATATGGGAGGAAAGTGGAGCACCCGGAGGAAACCCACATGAATGTAGTGAGGACATGCAGACTCCACACAGAAGACACCCCAGCCAAGAATCGAATTGGAGGACCTCTTGCTGTGTTAGGTGACAACGTTACCGCTGTACCACTGCACCAGCTATATGAAGTTATCTACCCATGTTACAGGGTATGAAGTTATCTACCCACGAACTAAGGTATGAAGTCACCTACACATGTATCAAGGTTTGAAGTTATCTACCCATGTTACAAGGTATGAAGTTACCTACCCATATTACAAGGCATGAAGTTATTTAGCCCTGTACCAAGGTAAGAAGTCACCTATGCATGTATCAAGGTTTGAAATTATCTACCCATGTTACAAGGTATGAAGTTACCTACCCATCTTACAAGGTATGATGTTATCTACCCACGTAGCAAGGTATGAAGTCACCTACCCATGTATCAGGGTATGAAGTTACCTACCCATGTATCAGGGCATGAAGTTATCTACACATGTTGCAAGGTATGAAGTTACATACACATGTATCAATGTATGAAGTTATCTACCCATGTATCAAGGTATGAAGTTATCTACCCATGTATCAAGGTATGAAGTTACCTACCCATGTATCAAGGTATGAAGTTACCTACCCATGTATCAAGGTATGAAGTTACCTACCCATGTATCAAGGTATGAAGTTACATACACATGTATCAAGGTATGAAGTTATCTGCCCATGTATCAAGGTATGAAGTTATCTACCCATGTATCAAGGTATGAAGTTACCTACCCATGTATCAGGGTATGAAGTTATCTACCCATGTATCAGGGCATGAAGTTATCTACACATGTTGCAAGGTATGAAGTTACATACACATGTATCAAGGTATGAAGTTATCTACCCATGTATCAAGGTATGAAGCTATCTACCCATGTATCAAGGTATGAAGTTACCTACCCATGTATCAAGGTATGAAGTTACCTACCCATGCATCAAGGTATGAAGTTACCTATCCACGTATCAAGGTATGAAGTTACCTACCCATGTATCAAGGTATGAAGTTACCTACCCATGTATCAAGGTATGAAGTTACCTACCCATGTATCAAGGTATGAAGTTATCTACCCATGTATCAAGGTATGAAGTTACCTACCCATGTATCAGGGTATGAAGTTACCTACCCATGTATCAAGGTATGAAGTTACCTACCCATGTATCAAGGTATGAAGTTACCTATCCACGTATCAAGGTATGAAGTTACCTACCCATGTATCAAGGTATGAAGTTACCTACCCACATATCAAGGTATGAAGTTACCTACCCACGTATCAAGGTATGAAGTTACCTATCCACGTATCAAGGTATGAAGTTACCTACCCACGTATCAAGTTCTTACATTTTGCAGTGGGATGTTTTCAATACTGTAAACCAGATGGAATGTTTGTTTGCCAAATGCAACAATATTGCATTTTTAACATTTAATTTTAGACTGTTTTCAGAGCATCAGCTATTAAAATGTGTAAGTTCACTTTGTAGCTTCTGCATATAAGAATAGACAGTAGGAGGGCCAATTATTTGAAACAGGGTTCTCTGTGTTTCATTTGAGTGAGCACTTTCTTTTATGAAAGGTTATCTCTGAGTAATCAGTACTTGGAGAAGCACAGGAGGTTTGTGATGCTACCGTAATTCCTACCAAATTAATGGACTGAGTTACTGAACTGCTGTTTTTGAAACTCTTTCTATGTGATACTTACATGACGCATAGGATATTGAGGGCTGGGTACTTCAAATTTATGATGTGGAACAAAGCAAAATAGTATGTGTACTACTCAGAATAATGTTTTTTTTTCCACCTAAGGAAACCATGATTTGGAGAAATTTGCTGAAAAGGAACTTGAACAATGTCACTTTCAATAATTGACCCATAATTATTCATTTCTTTTTAAATTGAATGTTCTACGTCTGCAGTGCTTGTATATGGTACAAAGGTTACATCATATTTCTCAAATATGTTCTATAGCTGTGTTGCAGAAGTGTTTACTATATACTTAATAATAATAATTATGTACAGTACTCTTTTCTTGCAAATACCATCTGCATGCACATTGCCTTTTGTATGTGTTTATTTGTCAGTTTGGTAAGTGAACTAATTCAAAAATGCTTTTCAGGCAGAATTTAAGCCAGATGGATGTAAACAGAAATTACATTCATTATGAAGGATTATACAAGTTACTTGAGGTCACAGTCTTACAGAAGGCAAAGAGGCAAGACATTAAAGGAAAATGACATTAGCACAAAATGTTTTGGTGCAGAAAGACGTACACACAAACAACAGTGTTTTCATAATTTATAAGTGCAGAACCATTTATTTGTACCAATTGTTAATAAACCTTTAGTGAGTGAAATTGATAATGAGATGTGTAATGTTTATAAAGGGAAACCTACGGAAGCTCGGGTCTCAAAAATTGTTTTGTATTATCAGATTTTATTAGGGGAATGTATAACTGAAGTTATCACAAAGTGAAAAGATGAATCATAAGTACGACCAAAAAAAAAGGGGGATCAAAATGTTCAATGCCGAACCTCTCACTTAAAACAGGCATTAACATGTTCACGGAATTTCTTGTTGTTTGATATTGCTGCATTATTAAAGACAAGCATTAATCAAAGTGCGACATACAAACCAACAGATTCAGATTTACTAGCAAAACATTTTAATTAAATGCATTCCTACTTTAGTTGAGATCAAAGGGTGCTAACATGAAAACGTATGAGACATCAGTGCAGAGCAGACCTCTCAACTGTCCCTGATCTTCAGGGACGTCTCTGATATAGACTCCGATTTTATGTCTGTCCCTCTTAATCCCCCTGAAAACTGGTGAGCGCTGAAAAAAAAGGTGGTGAATTGCCCTTAATAAATAATGATAGTAGTACAGAGTTATAGACGTTTCATGTCAGAAAACCTATATTAATCCACATTCCCTTATTCTGCAAATGTTTCCGGTTAATACTACAAATATTTAGAAAATGTCCCTGATTGTCCCTGATCATTTGAAGAGTTGTTCCTGATTCTGTTGAGATTTGTCTCAGATTGGTTGAGAGCTATGGTGCAGAGTCTATAATAACAGAGCTCTTACAATTTTTTACACTGGACCCTGGATTCAGTAGCATTTCCTGCATGGAAACAACTGTGTACATTCAGCATGGCAGCAAGCCATGCTTATGTATGAAGGCATGGTGCCGTGCCCTACTACATACACGGGCATGTGTACAAGTGGAGGGGTGTGTGTCTCTCACAATACACACGCCCCATGCATGGAAATGTTCATTAACGAAGAGTGTGTGTCCGCGGACACTACTGTTAGTGTCCATGGACAGAAAAAACACAAAATTTAAGTAAAGTAAGCACATAGCACATATTCCCCATATCCAACAGCAATATTTAAAGTCCGTCCCTATTTGTTCCCCCATCAATAACTGTCCACCCAGATTGTGTGCAAGTGTAAGCTAATGCAGATCCCCTGTCATGTCACAACATACAGCCCCTTCAGATAAAGGAGCAGAAATCAATGCTCATACCACTAATAAAATAATTAAAACACATATATTTAAAACCCCATCTGCAATAAAGTTTAAAATGTAGCAAAAAAATAAACAGCCCTTGCACCCAGGACCCTGGAAACCATAATCAAAGCACTTAGCCACTAAGCCATTTGAGATGTAGAATAGTCTGACATTGTACCTAACATATCATGCAGTCTGGTCATTTAAATTAATGAAAAAAAAGTGTCAGTCCCAAGTCCAGGACCCTATACACCATAGTCAAAGCACCTAACCACTAAGCCATGTGAGACGTAGAATAGTATGATGTTTTACCTACAATATCATGCAGTCTGGTCATTTAAGTTAATGGAAAAAAAGTGTCAGTTTCAAGTCCAGGACCCCATACACCATAGTCAAAGCACCTAATCACTAAGCCATGTGAGACATAGAATAGCGTGATGTTTACCTAACATATCATGCAGTCTGGTTATTTAAATTAATGGAAAAAAAAATGTCAGCCCCAACTCTAGGACCCCATACACCATAGTCAAAGCACCTAACCACTAAGCCAGTTGAGACATAGAATAGCATGATGTTTTACCTACTATATCATGCAGTCTAGTCATTTAAATTAATGAAAAAAAATGTCAGCCCCAACTCTAGGACCCCATACACCATAGTCAAAGCACCTAACCACTAAACCATGTGAGATGTAGAACAGCATGTGTTTTACCTACCATCTCATGCAGTCTGGTCATTTAAATTAATGAAAAAAAAGTGTCAGTCCCAAGTCCAGGACCCTATACACCATAGTCAAAGCACCTAACCACTAAGCCATGTGAGACGTAGAATAGTATGATGTTTTACCTACCATATCATGCAGTCTGGTTATTTAAATTAATGAAAAAAAATGTCAGTCCCAAGTCACAAACACCATAGTTAAAGCACTCAACTACTGAGACATTTGAGACATAGAACATCATGATATTGTACCTACCATATCATGCAGTCTGGTTATTTACCATTAATGGAAATAAAGCTGTCATTCCTAAGTCTTTAACCCAGGACCATGTATGCCACAGTCAGAGCCCCATACCAGTACACCATCTGAACTGTACAAGTCACTGTTGCTTTTCCAAAGTTATCATGCAATACAGGTATACCACCACCATGTGAAAGCTCTGTAGAATCAATCATGTGTTGCATATAGACATATATATGGAACCATAAATACCTAAAATACATATACACATATAAATATATGACTGAAAACATTATATATATATATATATATATATATATATATGTGTATATATATGGGTCCACTATGTAATCCCAAAATACTGAAATCCCGAATTTCAATATTTTGAAATTACATAGCCGAAAACTCAAAGTTCCAAAACCGGCAGAGGCTCGAAATTCAAAATCCCGAAGTACGGAGATGTTGAATTTCCACTTCTGCTGGTGTGGTGTGTGGATGGATGGGTGAAAGTTTAGGTAAGTATGTATGTGTAAGTGTGTTGGTTAGGGACTTTAGTGTGTGTAAGTGTGTGTTGTGACTGTGATGTGTGTGTAAGGGACTGTAAAATGTGTGGGTGTGAGTTTCCTTTGTGTGTCTGTGCGATCTCGAAGTTAGAATATATAAGTAGGGGGGGTGTGGGGGGGTGCAGATTGGCTTGCCCCCTGCTTATCTGTAGTGTAGTATTATTTATTTGATTGTGGGGGAGTTGTGTGTATGTTTATGTGTGTGCTGTATGTGTAGCGTGCATTCGGGATTTTGAATTTTGCGGTTATGCGGTTTTGGAATGTGTGCTGTATTTGGGTTTTCGGCTATGTAATTTCGAAATACTGAAATTCGGGATTTCAGTATTTCAGGATTACATAGTGGACCCATATATATATATATATATATATATATATATATATATATATATATATATATATATACATATAAACATTTCTCTACATATATATACACATATATATGTATAGATATATTAAAAAATATATGTTTTTCATTAAAAAATATATATGTGTACTCACAAAACACACAGTGCATAACCCAGAAACATAACTATCAATGTCTAACTGAAAGTAACATGTACAAAATGTCTGTACAAAAGGAGAGAAATGGAGCACATATAGAGACATATGTAGAAAATAGCTGTCAGAACCAAACAGTTGTACAGCAAAAGGGTGCATGTCAGCAAAAGTGTCTAAAGGATGTGTGGCTGGGAAATGACATGTTATGTCATTATTCACTGACATAAATCCTGGGATCATAACAATGATTTCACAGATAATTACAAATAAACTGTGGAACTGAACCAATGTATGGGCCATACACCTGGACATGCGGCAAGCAGCCTGGCAGTGGAAAGATATGCTCAGATCCCTTTAGTGCAATGAATCTGGAACAAGCCAGACAAAGTGGGTGGACAAAGGCTTGACAATACAGAGATATCCAAATAATGTGAGTAGATAAACTGAGGAAGTTGTTGTACAAATACTGTTACTGCTAGCATATTTGGAGACAAATATCACAAATCTGGGACTCATGTTCTCTGTATAATGTAGTGACCCTAATCCTCACATCATCCCACTGATGTGTCAGGAATACACAACAGTGATGGTGACCACACGTAAGATATTGGCCAGAAATTGTACCATTCCCCACTCAGGAATCATAGAAACATGCACTAAGCTAGGCCCCAACAACTGTATCACTAGATGGGTTGCAAACTGGCCCATAGATAGAACCCACAGTGTGAAAGTAGCTGACTCCAAGTCAGACTGGTGACCAGTCATGAGTGGAGTCCCACAGGGTTTGGACCTGGGTCCTCTTCTATTTGGTATCTAGTACTCTGAAGTTCAGGCCAACATGAAGGGACTGTGGCTGACAAAAATTGCAGACGATTGCAAATTTGGGGCTATAATTAACTCCCCAAATGATGTTGACATCCTATAGAAATGCCTCAATGAGACCAACAACTGGTGTCAGAACCATGGCCTTAAGCTCAATGCCAAATAATGTGTCGTCATCCCCCTTGGTAAAAACCCAGTTCCCTTGAATTACCACATTGATGGTAGTCCACTGAACACAGAAGGCGTTATAACAGATCTCGGAACACAGGTTAACAGCAACCTCTCTTTTGACTACCACATTGTCACTGTGGTCAGAAAGTCCTTCTGTATGTCACATCTCATTACTAGGGGTTTTGCAACCAGGAAGTAAGAGGTCATTGTCTCCCTCTACTCTACCATCATTAGGCCAATCATCGAGTATGATGCCCCATTTGGCATGTACCTTACTAGACACCTGCAACAACTGGAGAGGGCGCAAAGGTACCTCACAAAGAGGACCATAGCCCTAAACACTTGTCCCATATGGACAGACTCAAACAAATCCAACTAGTCTCTGTCTCATATTGCCTACTTAGAGGCGATCACAGCTTGACTTACAAAGCCATGTGTGACCCAGCTCTGTTAGAAATCCTACATCTAAAGAAATCCCAAGCCCTCCACACCACATGCTCCAGAGTCCTCAATCTCATTACCACAATTAACAGAACATGCAGTAGGGACAGGTTCATAACCCAGAGACTGCCCATAATATGGAACAGACATCCCATACATGTCAAGCAGAGCACCTCACTGGCCTTCTTCAAGAGAAATCTAGATGAGTGGAGTGGAAATAGGAGATTCACCCTGGGGATCACTCCAGTGGCTCTACTCGACAGAGGCACTAGGAACTAAGGTTGGGTGGCATGATGCCAGGGTAATCCTATGGGCTAGGCTTGTAAAGGCTCCAGGCCCATTAGCCTAGTACACACCTATGCCTCTCTCTCTACATATACATAATATGCCAAGAGTGTTTTAGACGTGAAGAGAGTATCTGACAGAGTGATGTTTATGAAGCTCGAAATTGATGGTGTAATGATGAATGTTGTTAGTACATATGCTCCACAAGTTGGGTGTGCGATGGATGAGAAAGAGAAATTTTGGAGTGAGTTGAATGAAGTTGTGGTGAGTGTACCCAAGGGTGAGAGACTAGTGATTGGAGCGGACTTTAATGGGCATGTTGGTGAAGTGAACAGAGGGGATGAGGAAGTGATGGTTAGGTATGGTGTTAAGGAGAGGAATGCAGAAGGTCAGATGATTGTTGATTTTGTGAAAAGGATGGACATGGCTGTGGTGAATACGTATTTTAAGAAGAGGGAGGAGCACAGGGTGACATACAAGAGTGGAGGAAGATGCACACAGATGGATTATATTCTATGTAGGAGGGCCAGTCTGAAGGAGATTGGAGAATGTAAAGTGGTGGCAGGGGAAAGTGTAGTTAAGCAGCATAGAATGGTGGTCTGTAGGATGACGTTGGTGATCAAGAAGAGGAGGAGGAGTGTGAAAGCAATGCCAAGGATTAAATGGTGGAAGTTAAAAAGATTGTGAAGTGGAGTTTAAGGAAGAGTTAAGACAGGCACTGGGAGGCAGTGGAGAGTTACCGAATAGCTGGGTAACTACAGCAGAACTAGTAAGGGAGACTGCTAGAAAGGTGCTTGGTGTGACATCTGGACAGAGGAAGGAGGACAAGGAGACCTGGTGGTGGAATGAAGAAGTACAGGAGAGTATACAGAGGAAGAGGCTGGCGAAGAAGAAGTCGGATTGTCAAAGAGATGAAGAAAGACATGAGTATAAGGAGATGAGGCGCATGGCAAAGAGAGAGGTGGTGAAAGCTAAGGATTAGGCATATGGAGAGTTGTACGAGAGATTGGACACTAAAGAGGGAGAATAGGACCTGTACCGATTGGCAAGACAGAGGGACCGAGCTAGGAAAGATGTGCAGCAGGTAAGGGTGATAAAGGATAGTGAGGGAAACGTACTCACAAGCGAGGAGAGTGTGTTGAGTAGATGGAAAGAGTATTTTGAGAGGCTGATGAATGAAGAGAATGATAGAGAGAGAAGGTTGGATGATGTGGGGATAGTGAATCAGGAAGTGAAACAGATTAGCAAGGAGGAAGTAAGGACAGCTATGATGAGGATGAAGAATGGAAAGGCTGTTGGCCCAGATGACATACCAATGGAAGCATGGAGGTGCTTAAGAGAAATGGCAGTGGAATTTTTAACTAGATTGTTTAATGAAATTTTGGAAAGTCAGAGGATGCCTGAGGAGTGGATAAAAAGTGTTTTGGTACCTATCCTTAAGAATTAGGGTGATGTGCAGAGCTGCAGTAACTACAGAGGGATAAAATTAATCAGTCACAGCTTGAAGTTATGGGAAAGAGTAGTAGAAGCTAGGTTAAGAAGGGAGGTGATGATTAGTGATCAGCAGTATGGTTTCATGCCAGGAAAGAGCACTACAGATGCAATGTTTGCTCTGAGAGTGTTATTGGAGAAATACAGAGAAGGTCAGAAGGAGTTGCATTGTGTCTTTGTAGACTTGGAGAAAGCATATGACAGGGTGCCTAGAGAAGAGTTGTGGTATTGTATGAGGAAGTCGGGAGTGGCAGAGAAGTATGTAAGAGTGGTACAGGATATGCACGAGGGTAGTGTGACAGTGGTGAGGACTGTAGTGGGAGTGACAGATCCATTTAAGGTGGAGGTGGAATTACATCAAGGATCAGCTCTGAGTCCTTTCTTATTTGCAGTGGTGATGGACAGGTTGACAGATGAGATCAGACAGGAGGCCCCGTGGACTATGATGTTTGCAGATGACATTGTGATCTGTAGTGAGAGTAGGAATCAGGTTGAGGAGACTCTGGAGAGGTGGAGATATGCTCTAGAGAGCAGAGGAATGAAGGTCAACAGGGCTAAGACAGAATATATGTGTGTAAATGAGAGGGAGGGTAGAGGAATGGTGAGGATGCAGGGAGTAGAGTTGGTAAAGGTGGATGAGTTTAAGTACTTGGGATCAACAGTTCAGAGTAATGGTGAATGTGGAAGAGAGGTGAAGAAGAGAGTTCAGGCAGGGTGGAATGGGTGGAGAAGAGTGACAGGAGTGATTTGTGACAGACGGGTAACAGTAAGAGTGAAAGGGAAGGTCTACAAGAGGGCAGTGAGACCAGCTATGTTATATGGGTTGGAGACAGTGGCATTGACAAAAAGGCAGGAGTCAGAGCTGGATGTGGCAGAGTTAAAGATGTTAAGATTTGCACTCGGTGTGACTAGGATGGATAGGATTAGGAATCAGTATATTAGAGGGTCAGCTCATGTTGGACAGTTTGGAGACAAAGCAAGAGAGACGAGATAGCGTTGGTTTGGACATGTGCTGAGGAGGGATGATGGGTATATTGGGAAAAAGATGTTAAGGATGGAGCTGCCAGGTAAGAGGAAAAGAGGAAGGCCTAAGATAAGGTTTATGGATGTGGTGAGAGAGGACATGCAGGCGGTTGGTGTGACAGAGCAAGATGCAGAGGATAGGAAGAAATGGAAAGAGATGATCTGTTGTGGAGACCCCTAATGGGAAAAGCCGAAAGATGATGATGATACATATATATATATATATATATATATATATATATATATATATATATATATATATATATATATATATCTATATGTATATATCTATATATATATGTATATATCTATCTATATATATATATATATATATATATATATATGTATATATATATATATATATATATATATATATATAGTTATGTGTGTGTGTGTGTGTGTGTGTGTGTGTGTGTGTGTAGTGTGTGTGTATATATATATATATATATATATATATATATATATATATATATATATATATATACACACACACACACACACACATATATATACATATATAAAATATCAAAGAACCCAAAAGCAGAGTAACACTGTAAGAAGGCACAACATCCAAACATGTAAATCCAAGTATAAAACTCCTTTATTGTACAATATTAAGCACTTTCACGGTTGAACAAAACCGCTTCATCAGACAAGGAATGATGAAACTAAACACCTTATATACATACACAATGAAACCAATTAAAATTCCCTCCAAAACTCTTAAAGGGACATGAACAAAAATCAGCCCTTGCCTAGCTTCTTCATTTTCAGTACGGGCTTGACAGATACAGATTCATTCAAGCCATATTGTTTATGTGCTGCAAGTCTAAAAATCCACTGTAGTTCCTCAGTATTAGACACAATGGGGCCTAATCTATTACATTTATGCATGACATGAAGGACTTGAAAAAGGAACCTATGGTCAGATCCATATTCTAATGTGTGCTTGGACAATGCACTATAAATAAAAGATTTCCTAGTGCAATAGTCATGGTCCCTTAATCTTATTCTCAAACACCGATTAGTTTTCCCCACATAAAAATGGAAACATGTAACACAATGAGCCACATAAATTAAATCAGTAGTGTTACAATCTGCCCAGCATCTCAGTTCCCATAATTTACCAGTGGCTGGATGTTTAAAAAAACCTAGATTCATCAATGAACTCACAGAAATTACAGGAACCACACTTGTGTGTTCCTGTAGCCACTAAAGGTGCTTTGTAAAACTTAGGATAGCACAAAAGTTGCTTCAAACTTCTTTTATTTTTAAAGACAAACTTAGGTTCATGTCCCACTATATCACTAGTTTTAGAATCAACCAACCAAATTTGCCAATTGTCAAAAATCATCCTTTTTACATTGTCAATATCGCTTGAAAAAGATAACACAACAGGTAATTTATCCCCAGCCATGTATTTAGTATTAAAATCACCTGATACAACTTGTGCACGCGACCTATCTGAAAAAGATGACTTAGCTAGCCCACTATGCTCAGCTTGTACTTTATTAAAAGCTTTAGAAACTATGGTGGGTCAAGGGATGAGGGTGTCACGGCTATCATGTAAGGAATGTGATTTTAAAAATGAAATGGAATATTTACATGATGCTTTTATACAGAGAGGCTATTCCTCATATAAAATTTCTAAAGCTTTTAATAAAGTGCAAGCTGAGCATAGTGGGCGAGCTAAGCCATTTTTTTTCAGATATTTCACCTGCACAAGTTGTATCAGGCGATTTTAATACTAAATACATGGCTGAGGATAGATTACCTGTTGTGTTATCTTTTTCGAGCAATGTTGACACTATAAAAAAGGTGATTTTTGACAATTGGAAAATTTTGTTGGTTGATTCTAAAACTAGTGATATAGTGGGACATGAACCTAAGTTTGTCTTGAAAAATAAAAGAAGTTTGAAGCAACTTTTGTGCTATCCTAAGTTTTACAAAGCACCTTTAGTGGCTACAGGAACACACAAGTGTGGTTCCTGTTATTTCTGTGAGTTCATTGATGAATCTAGGTTTTTTAAACATCCAGCCACTGGTAAATTATGGGAACTGAGATGTTGGGCAGATTGTAACACTACTGATTTAATTTATGTGGCTCATTGTGTTACATGTTTCCATTTTTATGTGGGGAAAACTAATCGGTGTTTGAGAATAAGAATAAGGGATCATGACTATTGCACTAGGAAATCTTTTATTTATAGTGCATTGTCCAAGCACACATTACAATATGGATCTGACCATAGGTTCCTTTTTCAAGTCCTTGCCAAGGCCTTCAACAGCATCCCCCACTTTGGAATTACAGATAAACTCACTAAACTAGGCATGCATACCAATGTCATGAGATGGGTTGCCACTTGGCTTACAGACAGAATCCACACTGTGAAAGTAGCAGACTCCAAATCCGACTCCACATCAGTGACAAGTGGAGTACAACACGGTTCAGTCCTAGGTCATCTCCTGTTTGGCATCTACTTCTCTGAAGTTTAGGCTAACACAGTGGGTCTATGGCTAACAATGTTTGCAGATGACTGCCAACTGGGGGCCATTATTGAATCCTGTAAAGATATGGACATACTACGAAATGGCTTCACTGACACAGATGCCTTGTGTCAAAGCCATGGCCTCAAACTTAACACCAAAAAATGCAATGACAACCCCTTTGGGTAAAACTCTGTGCCCAGGAACTACCATATGACAAACCCAGAGCTGCTGGACATGCTACACATAAAGAAATCCCAGTCTCTCCAAAACACATGCTCCAGGGAGCTAAACCTCATCACCACAATACACAGAACATGCTGGAGGGATAGATTACTATCCATAACATGTCCTATACTCTGGAAAAAACTACTCATGTATGTGACACAGAGCTCCTCATTAGCCCTCTTTAATATAAATAGTGACATTTGGATGGTAAATAAAAAATCCACCCTTTGATTCACCTCTGTGTGTCTGCTCGACAGGGGCATAGGACATTATTTGTCTTGTGTGGTGAAAGCCAGGGAATCCTTTTGGCTAGGCTTATATATGCCCTAGGGCCAATAGCCTAGTATCTACCTATGAACCTATGCACACACACACACACACACATATTTTATATATATATATATATATATATATATATATATATATATATATATATATATATATATATATATATATATATACATATATATATATATATATATAGGAGCCCTTCATTTGTTAGAACTTTCAAATGTTCGAAACTCATATGGCCGACACCATATGAGCGAACGTTTGAAAGGCCGACAAATGATAGCGGAGATCCTGCTACAGTGTGGTACTGGGAGATTCCCCTTTCCTACACTGTAGTGCAATCTCAGAGTGAGAATATTTAAGTAGCATGGGGTATGGGGGGGTGCAGGGGGGCTTGCCTCCCTGCATAACACAGTTTTCCTGTGTTTATACATATCTATATGTGTATGTAGTCATATAACATGCAGTGCAGACATACCTCAGAATCATACATATCAACATCTTAGTGCAAGACAAATGAACAAAGGCTGTACAAAGGTTGGGTAATGGGCCACATATATGGACAGAATCAGAATATTACTGTCATAACTGAACAGTTGTACAGCAACAGGGACTGCATCAACAGAACTTTCGGAATAATATGGGGATGGGAATTGACATGTATGTCAGTCTTCGCTAACATAGATCCTTGCATCATAGCAGTGTTACCCAGAGAAATGCAAAGAAACTGTGGAACAGTAACAAATTAAGGGCCAAACACCGGACAGTCTTCAAACAGCCTGGCAGTGGAGAGGTATGCTCACAACCCTGCAGTGCAATGAATCTGGAACAACCCAGACAAAGTGGGGGGACAAAGGCATGAAAATAGAGACATATCCAAATGATGTGAGTAGATAAGCTGAGAATGTTGTTGTTGTAGTAACATTATTCCTGCTAACATATATTGGCAGAAATATCACCGTAGGCATTTTAGAGTTAATGTATATAAAATAGAATATAGTAGATGTTGGTGTCAGCTCTATATAAACTTGTTAATGTTAGTCTAAAAAGCTTTCAACAATGATGTTACACAACGAAGAATATCTTCTCATTGGGAAGAAAGTTACCTTTATATAAATTCGTATAGTCCTTTCACGACCTTTATTTATATAAAGGTAACGTTCTTCCCAATGAGAAGATATTATGTGTAACATCATTGTTGAAAGCTTTTTAGACTAACATTAACAAGTTTATATAGAGCTGACACCAACATCTACTATATTCTATTTTATATACATTTAATTTGTTCAGTTGGTGTAACAGTCGGCAAAGTGTTTTGGCTGGTTTGTTTCATTTTTATTTTTAGTTATTTTAGAGTTAATGTTCAGAAGCCAAATGAAAACACCACCTCAATAGATACATGCATACATAATCTGAGGGTTATGCTACTGTGCTGTGGTGATGCTATACATCACTACTGAAGGCCCTGTGGTTGTCTCTGCTATCTTCTGCAATCATGTTGTCATAGGTACCTTTACAGGTGTTGAGGAGAGATCACAACCTTTGGTTGAGGCTGATAAAGGAGTATTCCCAGACTTGGGACTTCATCTTATTCAGCATGAAGTACCTCCTTCTGTTGTAGGGTTTCTTTATGGCAGGGGACCACCACATTGGCTTCCTTATTTCTGAGGAGAGCATCTTGGTTGTATTGCGTAAGGCGAGATCTATGCATTTGTGTGTGTGTTCATACAGTGCATTGGTGTAAGATCCTGTGGTCATGCAACTAGTCTCCATCTGCATGGTGTATGTGCCCAAACCTACCTTTGGAGAAGTGTTCATGGTGGTTACCTTTGTGGGGGGAGGGAGGGATGTGGAATTCCAATGTGATTAGTTTGTGTTAATAACTAACCAGGGAGGAGTTGCCTATTGGTGTAGAGCAATATTTGCCCATGTTAATAATGATCAGGTCAAGGATGTGGATACCTCTAGTGGGAGTAAGAACGAGCATGTCCAGAGCATTGGAATCAATTAATCCTAGAAAGCATTAGCCATGTGTATTGGTACATGAGTAGTTTTTCCAGTTAATGGTGAGGTACTTGATGTCGGGCAGTATGAGAGTGATAGGTTGGAACCTAATATTCCCCAGGGTGTTTAGGAATGGGAAGTGTGAGTCTTGGACCATGTTTGTGAACCTGCACCAGGCTAAGACCTGTATTGCTGTCTTACACAATGTTAGCTGCACCTGAAGTATCCCAGATGAATTATGTTGTGCTAACAGTCTGGAGGTGTGTGCATCCATTATGAATATTGAAACACCACCACCTTTGCAGCTGCAGTCCAACTTTGGGACCACAGAGATGTGTAATGAGTGATAGCCTGGTAGTGCAGGTGTGCTTCCTGCCACCTTGAACCAGTTCCCTGTTACAGCACAAATGTTAATGTTCTCCATTTTAAGGAGTGCTTTGAGTGAGTGCATTTTTAAATGTTGACCTCTAGTGCTGAGCAGCATGATCCTCAGATTATATTTGTTTGTAGCTGTTACAGTGGTAATGTGGTCTGTGGAACACTGCCTAAAAAAGCCACTATAGGGGTAGCAAGAGCCTTGGCTAGTATCTGGAAGCCCAGGGGTGACAGATGCAGGACATCTATGGCAAAGGATCATGGACTGTCAAACATGTCATCCCAGGCACACAGATAGTGGAACCCCTTAATATGATACCAGAGATGTAGCCAATTGTTGAGAACAATTGTTTTCAGCTTGTACTGTGGTATCAGTCTGGGTGATGGTAGGATGCTGCTCAGGGCTATGGTCATACCCGTCTGGGCTACATAGTCGGCGGACTCCTCCATGTCAGTTTCCATATAGTCGAGGGAGGTACATCTCAGGACATTCACACCCACATATACAATGACAGAGTCATATGTGTACCTGTTGTTGGGGACCTCAGTGTGCGTGTTATGTGGTGGATCCTGGTGCCAACAGCCAGTTGACTGTCACCTTCACCTTTTTCAACCTAGTGAGTGGGACATCACTGTTCCTCACTATCAAGTCAACTAGGCCTATTGTTTTGGCCATGCTGTTTTGCCTTAGCCACTTTGGTTGAGTGGCACACTGTTTAGGACACATATGTGTCTTGTGATTAGTGTTGTGTGGCATTGGTGGAGTGCATGTCCACCTTGGAGGTCTCTGCTGTTTTTGCAGCTTTTCATTGAGATCCTCTGCAAAGGTGGGTGTGTCATTTGTGTTTTTATATGAAGGCAATCCTGGTGTGTGTTCTGGAGGGCTGTGTGTTCCATGTAGTGTGGTGCAAGTGTTGACCGTCTCCTCTTGACCAAATATTCTGGTCTTAGCTGGGGAGTGTGTGGCTTCCAATTTGGATGTATATGTGCATCTCTTGCAAGTCTGAGTGTAGAGAGATAAGAGGTGAGGGTTGTCAGTGTACATGAGGAGTTGCGACATTGCCTCAGGATGGCCAAGTTCAGCAGGTTAATAGATGAAGGCACAGGGAACTGACCTGTAGACATGCCTGGAGGGGTGGCCATTAATAATAATTATGGGAGCTGTTTCTTCATAGAATGCTTAGTGCTATTAGCATGTTTGTATGGTAAAATACTTGCTACAAGACGTCTGGTAAAGTGCTAAAGTAATATGCTTTTGAAAGTGCAGGAGAGGAGAGAACTAGCATATCTAAGTGACACATTGAAGAGCAGACTTTGGCAACACTCAGAAGCTAACATACAGTCCTGGATACAGCAATTCTGTACTTGGACTAGACTAGTTACAGAAAAGGTAACTAATTAGTATTATTTTAATAGCCAAATGTCTGGTATATTATAAGTGTCTCCATGTAGTGTAGCTGGTGTACAATGGATGTGTGAGTGCATATCACATGTCCAACCACCCATGTATACACGTGTCCCATACAGTATACTCACACCCCTTGCTACTGTAATGACAGCACATATATGCATGTTATGTACAGGAAATAATATACACCTGGCCTGCAACAAAATATACAACCCTTGAACCTGTACACAACAGTCAAAGCATATAACCACTAACCCATCTGAGCTGTACTATTTTATGATGTTCTCAACCTTAGCATGCAGTGCAGTCAGTTTGTCATAGGAAAGGAAGACTGTGGAATCAGTAATGATTTAGTTGTCAGTAACTTGCAGCACTATCAGAGCCAAGAGCACCTTAGGACAATTCTGGAACATGCCAGATGAAGTGGGGGGACCAGTCTATTGACATACAAACACACTGATAATAATACAAAGGGACCCATGCCACTGACATCTGCTGCCCCCCCCCTACACAGTACAACTAATAAGTACACAGTACACTGCTATAAAATCAGGATACACCATACACAATGGCCAGACATACACTGACCTCTTAGCAATATAACTAAAATGACTGAGGGCAGTAAAACAACAGACAACCAGCCATCAATACACAGAAATGTTTTAATGTGTTTTGCCATCAAGTATTACATTACAAAACATAATTGCCTGAAATACAGGAACCAATTGACATTTAATTACATATGTTCTTCAACAGTCTCTACTTACACACCTCAGTTAACCCCCTATGGGATACAGTATCAAATGATACTATGTAAATTGATTCTACACAAAACAATGGTTCTAAGTGTATGATTAAACTGGGAAGCAGACATTTTCCAAAAAAGTACATTGTAACCCACTACAGTCCCCATGGTGAAATGTATGACAAGTAACAGCTATAGAACATTTGTCCATGTAATAACTAATATCGCTCATATAGGTTCATAGGTAGGTACTAGGCTATCTGCCTGAAGGCATTTATAAGCCTAGCCAAAATGTGTTGGGTTTCACCTCCCCCTTAGATTAGTTCCCTGTGCCTCTGTCCAGCAGAGCCACTGAAGTGATCCTGGGATAAATTTTCTGTTTCCCATCCACTCATTAAGGTTTCTCTTGAAGAGTGTTAGCAAGGAGCTCTGCCTAATGTAGACTAGAATCTTGTTCTAAAGCATGGGAAGTCTCTGGGACAGGAATCTATCCCTCCAGCATGTCCTATTTATTGTTGTGGTGAGGTTTAGATCTCTAGAGTGTGTGGCTCAAGGGGATATGGTTTTCTTTAGGTGGAGCATGTCCATCAATTGTAGGTTGGACATGGCCTTGTATGTCAGGCAGAGATCACCTCTGAGTAGGCGGTATGCAACTGAGTACAGTTGGAGTTTCTTCATTCGAGCTGCATAGGGCATCTGTTTGAGGCCAGTGATCCTCTTGGTGAGGTACTTCTGTGGTCTTTCCAGCTGTTGCAGGTGTCTTTTAAGGTACATCCCAAATGGGGCATTGTACTCTATGATGGCTCTGATGAGTGATGAATAGAGGGGCACAATGACCTCTTTTGATCTGGATGCGAACCCTTTTGTGATTAGATGGGCCACATAGAAGGATTTTCTAACCACTTTGGCAATGTGATTATCAAAGGAGAGATTACTATCTACTTGGGTCCCCAGATCCCTTATTACATCTTCCGTATTTAGGGGACTACCACCTATGTGGTAGTTTGTGGGTACTTTGCTTTTTCCAAATGGAATGACTATGCACTTTTTGGCATTTAGCTTGAGGCCATGATTTTGACACCAGGTATCCATCTCAGTGAGACTGAGTTTTCAAACAGACTGATTCTAAGCAATGTCCTACTATTCCGCAGACCCACCTCTTCACTGTACAGGGTTTTACATGCTGTCCAGCCTTTGCACTCATATGTATGGCCCCTACCTCCCTTAATGTGTCTTATTACACAACATCACAGGGATGATAGCTGGAATGTCAGCACTACATATTGATAGACCATACCTATCAACCTTCTACTGCATGACAACTGGACAAAGCCTGTCATATAAGTGGAGGTCAGAGGTCCAAACACAGGGCCATATTTGATATATTGCTGTTATATGTTGAGAAAGTTGCTGGTGTAACAGGGTTGGTTGCAACATCTCAATTCTGAGGGATATGAAGTCAGAAACACATATGGATGTTGCCATTTACTGGCAGCAATTACCGGAATATGCCACTGATTTGCCAAAGACAACACCTGTCTGGGTAACATGCAAAACATAACAGGCAAACCTCTGGCCATTATGTGGATAGGCTTACAGTTCAGATCTATGCAGACACATAACTTTGTCAGACTGACATCCATGCAGAAGGAGCATGTACACACAAAGCCCATAAAACTAGCGGTATTCACACTATATAACGGCAATACTCACATTTGGTCCCTAAGTCTGTAACCTTCTCCACCATTTAGTTGTCCTGTCTGCACAAGTCTTGTTGTAAGAGTTATTCCCATCTGCTGTGTGTAACACTCAGTAGCCATAGACCTCCAGGATGTGTTCCTCACAGCCAAGGCAAAGGGACAACACCCACATTAAGTACTTAAGTACTCAATTACAGGAGTGTGTTGCTATGACACTGGCTATTGGAAGAACAACCCACCTGCTCTGCATGCAATTAGCAAGTGGGGAACACCAATTGGTGCACAGGCCATCACCTGGTCAACAGCATTACCTACAAAGGGCATGCAGATACCTATTCCAAACATATGTCTACCAGTGCTCCATGTTGGGAAACAGAAAGACGTAGAGCAACCTGCTGATACAACCCAGTGCAGTGTGAAATAATAAAAAGGTACGTGAAACAAGTCAGCATATAAGTGAATGTAGTATGTGTTTTCTAATAATGGGAAATAGGATTTTGACAGATTTACGTCTGAGCGAGACTTACTGTAGTGATGACTTGCTAAACAGCATCTATGGCCACAACATCTGCCTCTCTCTGCTGTGACATAGAACACAGCTCAGGACCCTAACTCACCCCAGGAAAGGACAGCTCACACATGACAAACACTGGAGTCTATGTCAAACACTACTGACTGTGCCACTGCTGGGCCAGCTACAAGGATATTGTACATATCCATATGCTACCTGTAAATATGAGCATGCTACACATGTTTGTTGTGTAAATCTATGAGAACTATATAGTGTGTATACACCTTCCATAGCCAGAGAACTGGCAGATTCCACACATCTGGATGAACAGGGGTGCTCATAGGTGGACTGCTGCCCATCATAGCCCTGCCACAAGTGCCACAGCAGGTGTCTCCAAACACATGTTTTGGGCTGTCATGGAGGCACAGGCACACATCAAATCTAACACTGGACATATTCTCAGAGTCACAAATGCAACTCTTCATGCTATGTGTGGCAACATCCTTGATCTTGGAGATGCCCACCATTATTATGCTGAGGTCAGAGATAGACGGTTGGGTGAGATGGTGGTAATCGTCAATTGTGGGATGTCTGTGCCACAGCATGTGGCAGGAGTTAGGCATCACCCACGTGAATGTAGGACAGCACATGTGCTAGGAGTACAATGGTGTAACACTGTAAACCATTGCCACATTTGTCACTCAAACACACACAGTCAGAATACTGATCTCACACACACAAACATACACACTTGGCACAACTGAGATTAGAACCACTACCTACCTAGGTCTTGCTATTCAAGTGCTCTGCATTTATTGAACATGCCAAGGAGAAAGTAGGGTGAAGTGTGCTCCACAGTCCCTCTAAGGTGAACAACATCCACTGGCCTTGCATAGTATGGGAATGGGAGATGTTCTGGGTGAGAATGGCCAGGAAATACTATCAGCTACAGAAATGTACACAATGACCAACACAGATATAGCCATACACACATTTGCCACACCTGTGGTTAGCAGCCCTGCCTATCTTGTCATTCAGTCCATACTGTTACAGAGTGTTGGCACACAGCACATGCCTTATTGGGCTAAAGAGTGTCATCAGTTACCTGTATGGTTGATGGTGACAGCGGTCATCATACAGTGGACCTTGGGACATATACTGGGGGTACCATGATGTAAAATATTACACCCAGCATCCCACCCACACTGCATATAGTACTCACTCATACCCACGATAATACTATGTCAAACCCACAATCACACATTTACCAGGAATGAAATTCAAACCTTTGCCTGCCTATGTGATTATTGCTATTATACTGACATGCATTTATCGCACGTGCCACAGAGCTAGTAGGGTGAAGATTGTTCCATGGCTCTCCTAAGGTGAGCAACATCACCATCCCTTGTAATGTATGGCACTGTGCAGTGTATTTGGAGAATGGGACCTCAGAATGCTGTCTCCTACAAATATGTCCATGGAGATATGAGAAGAGTAGGGCATGTGAGTACACTGGTATCATGGCACCTGACATATGTCAGTGTGCCATCTATCGACTACTGCCACCTGAGTGATCCCCAGGGTGACAGGTATATTCACCATCCACTCATCTGCATTTCTCTTGAAGAGGGCCAGTGAGGTGCTTTGATTGACATGTATGCAACATATATTGCATAGCATGGCCATTGTCTGGGTTATGGACTTGTCCCCAAGCATGTTCTTTTGAATGTGGTAATGTGGTTGAGGTATCCATGGCATGTGGTGCATACAGATTGTGGTTTTCTAGCTGTGGCATTTGTAACACAGCTGGGCAGACAGTCAGTCAAGCAGGGATTGCCTGTAAGTAGCCAAGATGTGACCGGGAACACTTGGAGGTTTTGGGCTCTTTCCATATCAGACAACTGTTTCATGCCTAGGGTCATACATGTCAGGTACACTTGCAGCCTACCTAGTTGTTGAAGGTGTCCACTGAGTTACATGGCAAATGGACCACTGGGCCTGCTGATTGGCTTAATGAGCAGGGAGTAGAGGGAGACATTGATCTCTTCATTCCTGGATGCCACATCTTTAGTTATGCAATGTGTCACATGGAAGGACTTTCTGTCCACAGTGGCAGTGTGGTGGTCAGAAGAGAGATTTATTGTCAAGATGTGTTCACAGACCTCCTATAAGGACATCTGTCTCCATTAGACTACCACCAATATGGTCATTTGTGGACAGCACACTGATTCAGCAGGGAATTGGGACACATTTCTTGACATTGAGACTAAGGCCAGTGTTCTGACAACAGGTGGAGGTGTCAGTGGAAACTTTATGCAAGATGTTAACATAATGTGGGGATATAAACAGATCCCCCAATTAGCAATTGTCTGCAAACATTGTTAACCACAGTTCATTCCTGTTGGGCTGGATATCAGAGCCACATACAACACACAAGTCTGGACACAGGACAAGAACCTGTGGTACTCCACACATGACTGGCAGTCTGACACCACTCATGACTGTTTTGCAGTCCGACATGTAGTCTACTGCTTTCACATGGTGAGATCCATCTGTGAGCCCATTTGCAGATCACTTAGTGACATACCGATTAATGAATAGATGAGTGTGTTGGCCTATGATTCCTGAGTGTGAATTTGTATCATAGGACTACAAGGGCCACATATCTTGTTTTGGACTCCATATTGTTCTATAGTAATATCACATGGCAAGCAGATTATAGGACTGAAGAGTGTCCACAGCTACCACAAAAGTGGGCCCTGTACAGTGGGCATTTGGTAGTTTGCTGGGAAGACCACACAAAAGTGTAGCAAAACCCACCCTCCAACCACAGACACACCCACATACACACTTGCCAGGACCGAGATTCAATCACCTACCTAACTAGTTTACTGCACTATAGTATTACACATTTATCAGGCGCATCACAATGCTTTCATAGTTGCGTACTGTCCAAAGGTATCTTTAAAGGTGAGTGACATCAGCAGCAGGGCTAAAGGAAGGGAAGGTGAAGTGTAGTAAATGCCACTGGCCTCAAAATCATGTTTCCACAACTACAGACACTCTCACACAAACACATTTTACATTTACAAGGACCAAGTTTACAACGTCTACCTAACTAGTTTACTGCACTATAGTATTATACATTTATCAGACATGCCACAAAACTTACTTATTTGACAGCTGTCCAAACGTATCTTTAACAGTGAGTGACATCAGCAGCAGTGATAACAGAGGGGAAAGGGAAGTGTAGTAAGTGCCAGTGGGGGTCAAAATCATGTCTCTATAACTACAGACCCTCTCACACAAACCTTTACATTTGCCAGGACTGAGATTAAAACTCCTATCTAACTAGTTTACTGCACTATAGTATTACGCATTTATTAGACGCACCACAAAGCTTACATATTTGAAAGCTGTCCAAAGGTATCTTTAACAGTGAGTGACATCAGCAGCAGTGATAAAGGTGGGGAAAGGGAAGTGTAGTATGTGCCAATGGGCTCAAAATCATGTCTCTATAACTACAGACCCTCTCACACAAACTTTTACATTTGCCAGGACTAAGATTAGAACTCCTACCTAACTAGTTTACTCCACTATAGTATTATACATTTATCAGACACGCCACAAAGTTTACATATTTGACAGCTGTCCAAATGTATCTTTAACAGTGAGTGACATCAGCAGCAGTGATAAAGGAGGGGAAAGGGAAGTGCAGTAAGTGCCAATGGGCTCAAAATCATGTCTCTATAACTACAGACACTCTCACACAAACACTTTTATATTTGCAGGACAGATATTAGAACTCCTGCCTAGCTAGTTTACAGCATTATAGTAGTATGCATTTATCAGACACACTGCAAAGCTTACATATTTGAGAGCTATTCAAAGGTATCTTTAACAATGAGGGACATCAGCAGCAGTGATAAGGGAGGGGAAAGGGAAGTGTAGTGAGTGCCAATGGGCTCAAAATCATGTCTCTATAACTACAGACCCTCTCACACAAACCTTTACATTTGCCAGGACTGAGACTAGAACTCCTACCTAACTAGTTTACTGCACTATAATATTACATATTTATCAGACTCACCATGACCTGATCATCACCAACATGGGGACTCTATGTTCCAGACCAGAAGTGTATCCCTCACTGGTAAGATCAGACCATAAACTAATCTCACTGGATATTCACATCCCGACTCCACCCCCTGCCCTGAAAACCACAGTGAAAAACTTCTCTAAAGCAAATTTTACACTCCTCAAAACCGAGGTGGAATCCTTCAAAGCCCCTGGGCCTGTGGAAAATATGGCCCAGACCGCAGAATCCTTTATAAACGCATTCTATGAACACCTTCAGGAATGCATGGATCATGCAATCCCAAATAAAACCAAGACTCAATCCTCCAAAGGCAGATGTCCTGTCTGGTGGACCCCAGCCATAAACAAACTATACAATAGAAGGAGGAAGCTACTACATGATAGAGCAAAATCCTAAAAAGGGAAGGCATCTCTGATCAGTATTAACAAAAATCTACGGGCACTCATAAAATTGTCTAAGGCCAGCTTTGAGAGAAAAATTGCACAGGACACTAAGGATAATCACAAGGCTTTCTTTAGTTATGTTAGGAACCTGGGTGGGAATTCCCAGATATGCTCAGAATTAGTCCAAAATGACAAAAAATACACCAAACCCACAGACACTGCCAACATCCTAGCTGACAGGTTCAGCGCAACCCCCCCCCCCCACCAAAATGGCAAATATCTATCCCAGCAGAGTGCTGCCCCCCTGACATCTCAGATGCTCAGGTATAGCTGCCCTCTCCAAAGCAAAAAACACAGCATCAATGGGACCAGACGGTGTCCCGGGCTGTGTCCTACATGAACTCCAAGAAGAGCTAAACCCAAACATAAAACTACTGTTCAGTCTCAGCCTTACTACAGGATATGTACCCAAAGAGTGGCATACAGCAACAGTGGTCCCTCTCCACAAAGGTGGTGCTTCAACGGATCCTGGAAACTATCGCCCCATAAGCCTGACTAGCTTGGTCTGCAAAGCTATGGAAAGGATCATCATGGACCTCATAAATAAAGATATTGGGGACCTACAAACACTGGATCCTACCCAGTTCGGCTTTGTTAAGGGCAGATCCTGCCTCTTAAACCTGGTTGATTTCTTTGAAACAGTCACCAAGGCCATTGACGAGGGGAAGGTGGTCCACACCGCCTACCTGGACCTCGCAAAAGCCTTCAATGCAATACCCCACTCGGGCATTATAGATAAGCTCACCATAAATATAAACCCCTATGTCACTAGATGGGTTGCAAACTGGCTCAAGGACAGAACCCATATGGTTAGAATTGCTGTAGCCATGTCAGACTCCAAACCAGTTACAAGTGGCATCCCACAAGGCTCTGTCCTGGGACTTCTCTTGTTCGGTATATATTTTTCGGAGGTACAGGCCAACACGGAAGGACTGTGGCTGACCAAGTTCGCAGATGACTGCAAACTGGGCGCCATAATCGACTCTCCAGCCGACACAAGCATCCTCCAAAAGGGCCTCATAGAAACAGACAACTGGTGCCAGAGCCATGGCCTCAAGCTAAATGCCAAAAAGTGTATAGTCATCCCCTTTGGCAAAAACAAAGTGCCCACAAATTACCACATAGGTGGTAATCCATTAAGTACAGAAGAAGTAATTAAGGACCTGGGGACCCAAGTTGATATCAATCTCTCATTTGACAAATACGTGGCCAAAGTGGTTAGAAAAACATTTTTATATAGCCCACCTAATCATGAAGGGATTCACATCTAGATCAGAGGAGGTCATCGTGCCTCTTTACTCATCCCTCATCAGGCCCATAATTGAGTACAATGCCCCTTTTGGGATGTACCTTACCAGACACCTGCAGCAACTGGAAAGACCCCAAAAGTACCTCACCAAGAGGATCAAAGGGCTCAAACAGACGCCATATGCTGCCCGGTTAAAGAAACTCCAGCTCTACTCAGTGGCATACCACCTGCTCAGAGGCGATCTGTGCCTGACGTATAAAGCCATGTCCAATCCGGAATTAATGGACATGCTGCACCTCAGAAAATCCAAATCCCATCGAGCTATGCCAGAGACTTGAACCTCAGCACTGAAATAAATAGGACATGCTGGAGGGACAGATTCATAACCCAGAGGCTCCCTTCACTCTAGAATAAAATCCCAGTCCAGGTTAGGCAGAGTCCCTCATTGACTCTCTTCAAGAGGAATCTTGATGAGTGGATGGGAGATCGTAGGTTTACCCCGGGTATCACTTCTGTGTCACTGTTAGACAGAGGCACAGTATACTAACCTCGTAAAGGGCATAGCAAAATTAATTTAAAATGGGTGGCGAAAGCCAAACACACTTTGGCTAGGCTTATAAATGCCCTAGGGCAGATAGCCTAGTATGAACCTATGAACCTATGAAGCTTACATGTCTGAGAGCTGCTCAAAGGTATCTTTAACAGTGAGTGACATCAGCAGTGGTGATAAAGGAGGGGAAAGGGAAGTGTAGTAAGTGCCAATGGGCTCAAAATCACGTCTCTATAACTATAGGTGCTGTCACACAAACTTTTACATTTGCTAGGACTGAGATTAGAACTCCTATCTAATTAGTTTACTGGACTAGAGTATTATGCATTTATCAGACACACCACAAAGTTTACACATTTGAGAGCTGTCCAAAGGTATTGTTAACAGTGAGTGACATCAGCAGCAGTGATAAAGGAAGGGGAAGGGAAGTGTAGTAAGTGCCAGTGGGGTCAAAATCATGTCTCTGTAACTACAGACCCTCTCACACAAACCTTTACATTTGCCAGGACTGAGATTAGAACTCCTACCTAACTAGTTTACTGCAATATAGTACTACACATTTATCAGACGCACCCCAAAGCTTACATATTTGAGAGCTGTCCAAAGGTATCTTTAACAGTGAGTGACATCAGCAGCAGTGATAACAGGGGGCAATGTAAAATGGGAATGGCCTCAAAATCATTAACCTATGGACAAACACACAAACAGACACACCTTTCCATTTGACAGGACTGTGATTAGGATCGCTATATAAATAGTTATTGGTACTCTACTGTTACACAGTTATGAGAAGCACAACAGGGCTAACAAAAAGAACGTGTACAGTGACTGACTGCAACACATGTTCTGATATTGGGTAATGGGATGTGTACTGGGTGGGGATGCTGTAAAACAGCAATCCATTCATACACACACAGAGAGTTGCCAGGAGCAAGATTCAAAACCCTACCTATCTACTTATTGCTTACACAAGTTATGGATTTACCACATGCACTATTGAGCTTACAGATTTGAGGCTTGTCTGAAGGTGCATCTAAGGTGACATACATCAGCAGATAGTGTAGAGTGGAACTATGGGATGTGTACTGGGTGGGAAAGGCTTCATAATGGTACTGTCTTTCTCACTGTCTGTCTCTCTCTTCCCCATGTATATGTGTGTGTATGTTTGAATTATTGTAGTATGTTGGCCTTAGATATGTGTGTGTGTGTGTGTGTGTGTGTGTGTGTGTGTGTGTGTGTGTGTGTGTGTGTGTGTGTGTGTGTGTGTGTGTGTGTGTGTGTGTGTGTGTATCACACAAAACAGATGGGGACTTACCACATATCTGCCACCTACAGCTGGCTGTGAGTTTTCCTGTCCAATGTGTGTGTGTGTGTGTGTGTGTGTGTGTGTGTGTGTGTGTGTGTGAAGACCAAATAGTTTACATTTTGGTGTGTGTGCACAGATATCTACAGATAACAGATACATATGGTCCACTGTGGTGTCAGACATGGGCTTTATTTCTGTAAATGTAGGAGCATGCCCAGTATGACCTTCTATATTGAGTATGGGGATCCATTCTCTAAGTGTAGGGGCATGCCCAATATGAGCTTCTGTATTGTGTGTAGGGATCCATTCTCTAAGTGTGAGAGCATGCCCAGTATGACCTTCTATATTGCTTGTGGGAATCCATTCCAGGGAAAGTTGTACTCCAGTCCATGGTTTTGTGCTACAGCTACACCTAGCAAGCTATGTTTTAGGATATCTGTAGACAGGTTGCCAATATGGAGACACAATTGGTCCAAACATGGGGGATACCATGTGTAACTACGTTTCCTATTACTGTCTGTGTTGCTTGTATAACATGTTCTGTTTTATCATAGACTTTTGGACATATGTACTGGTTTACAGTGTAATGTATTGTGTCATCAATTACTGACAGATATCACTGTTTGCTCACAGTTGTCTACCAGGGAAATACAAGAGCAATGCAGCAGAGACCAATATTGTGAGGCGAATACTAGACATTGTGGCACAATCCTGCCATTGTGGAGGTGTGGTTACAGACAATTGATTGATTGGTCAGTGTAAATGGTCCAGCACCTTGGTGCTAAGTTGACTGGGGATCCCCTTCTTGTGCATTTCTCAATTTAACTGAATGGCCATATCCTGCTGTGGGCACACCTCTCAGCTGTACAGATTTGGCCAGGTTATCCAAAGGCAGGACTCATATTTCTGGTGGATTTCCCTTCACATTGTGGTTTACAAGCAGGTTTGTGGTTGTGCATTCATGGGTTTGCAGTTAGGGGGAAGTATGAGCAGACATTTGAGTTTCAGACTTCATACACTTCATGATATCCATACATTTATGTCCCCCCTCTGTAATTATATCCTTTTCCCAACAGTATGGTAGCAATATCTCAGATGTATTTCTATAGTTTGACCTTTATCACAACAGTATTTATGTATTGGTCCACAATTCTTGCACTAGGACATGGAGAAGTATGCTACTGGCATTTGTCAGCATGGCCTTTCATTTGTTTTCTGCTTTATGTGTTATGTTTTTAGTAAGGAGCCTATGACATTCCATATGATGGCACTATGGGTGAAGCATATGATGGCACTATGGGTGAGCCATGGGTATTTGCCAGAGGCCTGTAGGCCACATGAGAGTGATGCAGGCCACTGCATTTTGTCACTCATACATTACCAGGCTGCAAGCCACTGGATTTCCCTGGGGTGACATGGGCAAGTGGGTGAGGTGTTCCTGGCAATCCTTCTAGTTCATAGTGATACATCAGTCTGGATGTGTGCAGGGTGCTTCCTATGGCTATGGACACACCTGCATGGGACACCATGTCAGCATGCTACATCCTGTGTGTATTCCATAAAAGACATGTCCTGATTCTGACATCATTCCCAACAGCAAGGATATGACTGATAAAATACATGTGGCTGTCGTGGGGGGTGGTGGACTGAGTGCATGTGTGATATGGAAGCTTATGGCACCTGACTCACAGATATGACTGGGACCTTCTCCTGCTCCTGCTTTGTATGCGGACATCAACACTGTGTCATTACTTTATAATTGTGGTTTATGTGGGCTGCCAGTGATTGGGCAGACAACCAGTTTTCCAAATTAGACAGACAACTAATGTAATGCAAACCTCTATATTTAATTCCAAAGGTGTGTGCAGTTCATAGTTACTTTCTAGGCACTTTGTAGAGTTCTTCCAACTGTGTAATGTTTCTATGTATGGACCCCTGTTCATAGTCTGTCCAGGTTTCTGACAGTAACACATATTGACGTCTGGACAGTGAGTGTGTACAACTAGTAACATAGGTGTAGTTGAGAAGCAGATTGGTTGGCACTGCAGTAGTTGGAACATGGCCCTGTCAAACACAGTACTGTACCTAGGCCACTGAAACACAACATCCAGGCACACATGCTGTCCACTTCCAGACAATATTAAACACTCACTAAAGATTGGCACACTGACTCCTGCATATAGTGGACATACACCAATTATCATGTTGATTGGGACAGCTCAGGCAATTTGTGCTCCACTGATATTACTCTACAAATGTACATGTTACTGCCATTTATACATGAGGTTGGAGGGGCACACCTGACAACTGTCCACATTTGCACCAACTTCACTGGTATTTCAGCTAGAACTCTGTTTGCTTCCATTTAGTATTGTATTGTGCCCTATCTTGCTGATTGGAGGCATATCAGTGGAGTACTCAAGTTAGATTCTAATGGCATACATTTCAGTTTTAGACATCTTACTCTTCAGAACTATACTGCAACTGCCAGACCTGTTGTGGTATGTCTGTGTAGGTCTGTAGGGGGGCTGTTCACCATTGCCAGCATTTGCGGAGCTTTGACCGACCTTTATTTCTGGTCATCTACATATGTCCTGCTGGGTGAGGCTGGGGGGGTGGGAATGGGAACACTCATTGACATCCATGTGTGTGACCTGTGGACACCCACAGTTAGACAAGCCACCACATGTACTGCAGTGGGAGTTGTCACCCTGAGTACTGCTACCTAGTATGGGGACACCAGTATTGTTTATGGATTTCATGCTGTCCCATATAGTTGTCAGCTATCTGCTGCTATCCCATTTGGCTGACCGATTCCCTTGCATGCTTGCATCCATAGCATAGATATACCTATTAGAATATAGTACTCCAGTAATTGATAGTAAGTGTGACATACCTTGTGCCTGCGGTGGTATTGAGGATGGTGCTGGAGGGCTGACTATGTGGGACGCACGCAGTACACTCCCTATAGATAGTAAAGTACAGGTAGTGTCATGTTTGGCATTCCTTCTACTGTATGTGCGAGTCAGAGAGAGGTATCAGTCCCTCGGTCCCTACAGTGTCAGAGTATGTGTTGCCTCTTTGCCAAGTCATAGGCATGGCATACTGGGCATGCCTCTGTCTGCCTCTAGGGACAGGCTCAGGAAGTTCGTCCTCCATGTTCCTCTGTGCCTGTGGTGACCTTTACAATGGTGGTGGTCTGTGTGTCCCCACCCTGTGTTGTTCCTGCTGTGCCTGTTTCCACAGTATCATGCTGTGTAGCATGGAACATACTGTGAACATTTGCCCACATGTAGCCTGAGAGTACTTCAAGGCTTCACCGGATATGACAAGGCAGTGGAACCATGACTTGAGCATCCCAAACACGCACTCAATAATGATCCTGGTTTGTACAAGTGCCTCATTATGGCATTCTTGTTTGGGGGTGTGTGCATTTCTGATGGGTATCATCAGCTACAGCTCCAGTGCATAGGGAGCATCTTCCACTAGATGGCCAATTGGGATGTCCCCCCTGGCAAACCCCTGATACAGCTGTGAGGAATTCCAGATGTGGGAGTCATGATAGCTTCCAGTGCTGCCAGCACACACTTGCATGATAATGCCCTGGGTATCGGCACAACCTGGCAGTTGATTGGAGGCAAGCACTTGTGGTTAATGTAGACCCTACCCTGCTCACCGGGTGGTGCTTTGATGTGGATGTGCGTGTGGTCTATGGCACCCAGTACCTGTGGGTATTCAGCTACATGGTGGAAGAGACACATATTGCTGGTGAATCCCTCACAGGTGTTAGGGAAGTGGATATGTTCATGGACATCTGGTAGCATGGCATCCAGGAACTGATGGAGTACTCTGGATGCAGATGCCTGTGACACCCCAATGATATCCCCAGCAGGTGTTTGGACAGTACCTGTAGCTAGTATTCTTAAGGCTACACATTCCTTACTATTCACTGGGATGGGTTCCCCTCTGTTTGTTCTGGATGTGAGGCGATGTCAGCGCAGCTCCACAATTTGCTGCCGTATGTCCCTGCCCACCCTGTAACACTCTAGAATCTCTAGGTCATGTAGCCCCTGATAGGTCACCCTGGGTCTGAACACTCTCCTCCTCCTTCTGGGTCTGTGGCAGGTGGCAGCATTATCCTCCTCACCACCATCACCCTCCAGAAAATGGTGATGTATCCGAGCAATGGCAGCCCCTAGCATTTTGTCAGTTTAAATTCCCAGGTTTACTCCGAAGGTGCAGAGTTTGTGGGGAAACACAGACTGAGGGGTGTTTCCATACTTTCTAGTGGTGTGATGCTACTGCTGCTTGTCAGATTGACTGTTTCTGATTCTTTCCAGATGCCAGCTTACTTGCTCATGGCTTGGATTTAGCCACTGTGAGTGTTTGAAACATTACTGGTGATTTGTTGTTGGTAGTGTAAACAGCAAGATATGTCCCTCCTTGCACGTGCACCCTCTCTTCAGTTCATGGAGTATGAATAAACAGCCTCAGACACACCCAATCTCCTAGCTGTGCTTAGCTAAGCAGACACCAGGTAACAGGGCTCCAATGTGCTTCCAGCAAGCATGACACACTCCCTTTTCATGTTCCTTGCTTATCCTGCCTACACAATGGTGTTAGAGCACCTACATGGTAAGGTGCAGTCTGACACTTAGAAATTTTCCCCTCCAGCCTGTGATTCAGTATAACTCCCCTCATTTGCATAGGACTGACTGCTAATTCCTAGTAACTACACTCACACAAAGCCTTCCCCCTTAGCAACCATTATTCCCTAGTATTGCTTACCTATGCATGCCATTGACTGTAATGGCAAAATCATGAATTGTGTGATAAAGGCTTATTTCACCTTTTCTTGGTAATTTTGGCCCGATCCTGTTGGTGCGCTGCTGCCCTATGCTTACACAGCCGGAATCGTCCAAAAAATAAGTTATAATTTTATAATATTTAAACTATTTTTCATGCCAATGGCCATACACTTGGCCATTGGCATGCCTAACCCTTATAATACAAGCTTTTGTATGAGCTGTCATGCCTCCATTTTGTAGTTTGCAGAAATGTATTCAGCTATTAGCTGAATACATTTCTGCAGTTTACACTACTCCTGCATGGACACCTGCCAGCTTCCTGGATTGCTAATTCACCTCATTTGCATGCTTTTCACCAGCAAATGGGGTGATTAGCATACAGGAGCTTTGTCCATGCAAGAATAGTGTAGGAGCGCTCATGCATGTGCCGGGAGCTCTATCCTGGATCGCTCAGCAGACATATTGCATGCAGCAGCCCTTGCACTATTCCTACACTCCGTGCATAGCTTACGGAATCCTGGGATGGGACTTGCTGAGCAGAAAGGCATGCAGCTTTTTCCCCCTCCCAAGAGATTATACTCTCAGGAATTTGAGCTCTAAAGGGAATGAATTTACATACCTCTCAACTTCTTAGTGCAAGAAATCTGGACAAAGCCTGACAAAATGGGGTGACAAAGGCCCAAAACTAGAGACAGATTTTAAATATTGCTCTTATAACCTTAGAAAGTTGCTCAAAAAACAGTCCCCCAGATTCAGCAAGCAGCTGTGCAGGAATAAGTTATTCCTGCATGGCAGGGACCGTTCTTGTTCAGCATGGCATCGCACCATACATATGTATGAAGGCGCGCTGCCGTGCTGTAAAATGGACATGGTTCCATGTATGAGCGGAGGGGGTGTGTTTAACAGTAAATCTCCCGAATATACACACCCCCTGCACCCCAGAATTGCCTGTTGGCAATTTAAAATGAGTGAGAATGCTGGTAACACCCCCCAACCTGTCAGGATAACAAATATGGTCAAAGCCATAAGGGACAATTGTCCCTACCAAGACAAAAGTTGTTAGAATAACACATTTAGCATAAGCACATAGCGCACACCTCCAAACCCATCAGAGTAAGGAATGTGAACAAAGCCAAAAGGGACAATCGTCCCACAAAGCAGAAAGTTGATAGAATAACAGGTTGAGCATTAGCATGGATATTCTGAAGGGTACAATTTAAAAAAAACACAACAAATCATTTTTTAAGCATGCAATAAAGTTTAAGCATAGCTGCACGGGTGTGCCCATTTCTTAGCTATGCTTAGTCCAGCTTAAACAGCATAAGAAGTTAAATAGCAAGAGACATCCAACATAAGCAGTACTGAAAT
The DNA here is from genome assembly GCF_019279795.1 of Protopterus annectens. Lineage (NCBI taxonomy): Eukaryota > Metazoa > Chordata > Ceratodontiformes > Protopteridae > Protopterus > Protopterus annectens. The sequence continues at coordinate 606,517,637 of NC_056736.1, forward strand.
AGTGTAGTGGTTAGAGCATATGCTTTGCAAGCAGCCATTCCTAGTTTGATCCCCATTTTAACCAATGTGCATTTTACATGTGAAAGCAGTACATAAACATTTTTTTATATAATTAGCTACTAAATAACATATATTTGTTAACCAGAGTACTGTAGTAGGTCCAGATGTGAGGTGTCAGTTTAATAAAGATGTGAAACCCCCATATAAACACAAGTGCCCCATAGTCACATGTGAATACATGTAATGAAAGCACGTGGGGGTTGTCAGGGACAGTTAACAAATTTATAATATGTAATGCATGATGAATCAATCCCATACAGCAGATAGTTTATAAAATAAAAAAATAAGCAATGCTAAGCATTGCATAGCTTTGCTGACTGGGTGTAAGCATTGTGTACATATGAATACTAAGCAATGAATAGCCCAGCTAAGTGGCTTTGCCTATTGGTAAGCAATGCTGAACCTGCCCCTTTAAGCACTGCCAAACTTAGCTAAGCAAGTTTGCCCCTAGCTTAGCTGAACTCAGCATATTCAAAACCATCCAATCACGGCATAGAGTGGGAAATTGGCTGTATTTAAACCCCACAGGTGGGAATACAGCTCATAACTGGTTGCAGCTTCCCACTGTAAGCAGTATGGCAGGAGTTGGCAAGGGCATGCACTTCCGGGTGCAGTGCTGGGGCATACAGGAGTCCAAGGTCATGGTAGGACTCCTGGTACAAAACAATGACGAGAGACTGCTGCAGGGCCAGTACAAAGGCTCCCAATATAAAGCGGAAGCCTGGGACCATCTCGCTCATGATCTCACCAGTGTCACTGGTATCCCTTGGACAGGTGAACAGGTCCGGCACCACTATGCCAACTTGAAGCAGAGGAAGAGGGAGCTCTTGGACAAGTGGGTCCAAGAAGCAAGACGGAAGGGTGATGTTCTAGCAGTGTGTAAGTAGTCATACCAATAACTGTTTACTAATGTCCAGTCTGTGTATGTGATGGATAGGTATGCCTAAATATTTCTCTATTTCCCTTACAGCTGCAGCTGAGCGGGCTGTGAATCAGGAAGCCAATGCTAGTAGGTTGCAAAGGCTGCATCGTGAGGCTGGTGAGTAACAATCCTGTTTGTAGTAGTCATACCAAATAAATATAAAGTAGTAGAAAGTCACCTGGCAGGATAAAAACTGTGTATGGGTTGTACTGAATAAACCAGACAATATGACAGTAATAGTCCCATATAGGTCATATTTAAATAAAACTGTAACCACCTGGCAATAAAGTTCTAAATCCTGGACTGGTTGTGTTTACTCTGGTATTGTATGGCATTTAGTGTTGCATTCTCTGAATAATAATGTTGTGTTAACCACTGTTACCCACACTGTGCTACATAAAAAATGTCTAGGAATGTCTGTATAAGACTGTTGCGAGTACAAGGTTAGATTGTACAACCATGAGAGACTTAGACAGAAAACACCAAAGGATGATACAGCAATATCCAAATAGCACACTCTGATAAAACTTCAATTGTTTTATTTTTAGCAGACACAGTCATGGTTCGAATCCTGGGAGTGGTAGTAAGCTGTATGCATAATCATTCCTCTCAGTTGTACAGATTTTTGCAGAATGTCCAGATAATTTGCTCATATTTTTGGCCTGTTCCTCTGTCCCCTTGGCAGATTAGTGGGATGATCTCAGAATTGTAGTCATTAAATAATGACATACATTTGATTTTCAGACCTCAAAACCTCCAGAAAATGTACATTAAAACAAATCATGTTACTCTAGCAACTCTCCACGTTTATGAGAGCAATATTTAAAATATGTCCCTATTTGTAGCCCCACTTTGTTAAGCTTTGTCCAGAGTGTGTGCATTAAGAGATTGAGAGGTATGTGCATATTATTAACTAGGAATCTGGGAATATGTGTAGAAACAGTCAGGTAGTGTTAACAAACATTCCCCCCACAGGTCTGTCAGATAAGATAACTGTAAGTGCCTGGAAATAAAGATTTAAATCCTGGACTGGTAGTGTTTATTCTTGTATTGTATGGCCTGAGATGTAGCATTCACCAACATCTGATATCAGAATAGTACTGTTGTGTCAACCACTGTTTCTCACACTGTGCTACATAAAAATATGTCTAGGAATGTCTGTATAAGACTGTTATAATTACAAGGTCAGATTGTACAACCAAAAGAGACTTAGACAGAAAACACTGAAGGAACAGACAAAGTGGCTAAACAGCTCACTCTGATGAAACATATATTGTTGGTTGTATTTTTAGCAGACACAGCCATGGTTCGAATCCTGGCAGTGGTAGTAAGCTGTATGCATAACATTCCCTCCACAGGTCTACCAGATAAGAGATGTAAAATTTAGCTATAAGACAGTTGAAGAATACACTATGTACAAACATATCACTGCCCAAACCAAGGCCATAGGGTATTGTAATAACACCTGTAGAGTAGTGATTAGAGCAATGATGATTAAGGTTGTGAGTACTGCAAGGCTATATAAGTTGTTAATTGACATCTCCCCCCACCATATCTGCAAAAATAATCTAAACACACAAATCAATGGGTATGTTTACACCAAACCTACTGTTGTGACATATGTCCTATTGTTCAACAAATATTGAAATGTGTTTATATTAATGTTCCATGTTGAAATACTATCATTGGTGGCCTGTTGCTATCAATGTAACCTGCATGCCGTGGTAATGGCCACCGTGGTTCCATATATGCATGTGTTCTGTTTGCTATGCAACTGTTCCAAATCTGGTGTTTTGGGTTAATGGGAATATCTATGCATGCTGCTATAACTAATCCTGGATTGTGTTGACTATTACTAACCCACATATGTTCTAAAACTGCAACACCATAGCACGTTTGGAAAGGCCGGTCCCAACGGACCCACATCTCCCACGTTATCTGGCCATGGCAACGGGCACCAGCACATCTGGGACTCACCCTGGGACCTCCTTATCTGCTTGTGCTGTACCACCTTTGGGTGGAAATGCCTCAGGGGATGGGGCTTGTCCCCCCACAGACAGGATCCTGTCACCCAAAGTCAGGTCCGGGGATTGGTGCGTAGCAAGCTCCGAAGGGAGTTTGGAGATCTGCTATGCCACCTTTGGGACCGTGAAGGTGCAATGGTGACTGCCCATGGGTGGGGACCTCAGTCCCACTGTTTCCATTTGGGGGTTCATGGGCTTCTGATTTCCAAAATTCCCCTCCCCATCCAAGGTGCTTACCCACACATGTGTCATATACTGCCCCTGTATGCTGTCCTGTCTGTCTTGTCTGTCTTCCTACCCACCCTACCTCCCCAAATATACCTACTATCCTTCCCCAACATCCCACCTTCACCTTAAAAAAACAAAAAAAAAATGGCAATCTATTCCCAAAAAATTTTTTGCCCCATACATAGCTGTCCATTTCATATGTGTCCATATGTGTAATTTGGTCAAATTGGCTTCACAACACATTATTGTTGTCCTCACCCCTTTCTCAGGGTGTTTGAGTGTCCAAATATACCTCCAAATTCACTATATATGTACAGTTGTTGCTGTAGAAGAAATGGACAGCTATGGACCTTCCCTACACCCATCCTGCACATCCCTAGCTACTTTCCCTATTGTCTTTCCCTCTTTGTGCCCCTTTTTTCACCACTTTCCTATCACCCCTTTTTTCTTTTCTTTTAAAGAAATTCGTGCAGGGGTAAGCAGGAGTAAACATTTTTAAGTAGTAGTAAGTGGGTTTAGGCCTGTTTGCACAGTGCTAAGTAATGCCTACACAGATTAAGCACTTTTCAGGCTAACTGTCTGTAAGCCTATTAAACCAGAAGTTAGCATTGCTTACCACCATGCAAACCTATGCATACCTGCTTACAATTACTTAAAAGTATCTTAATCACTCTGTGTCCAACAGGCCTTGTTCTGCCCAGCAACAAAATAATCAGCCTTAGCAAATCTCGAACGCAGGTCCCTGCACACCATACGTGTAGCAAGCTACCACTAAGCCATTTGAGCTATAGATAAGTGTGATGTTTTCTCAAACATATCAGGCAGCACAGTCATTCAACAGTAGGGAAAATGTATTTATATATGTATATGTATGTGTGTGTGTGTGTGTGTGTGTGTGTGTGTGTGTGTGTGTGTGTACACACACACACACACACACACATATATATATATATATATATATATATATATATATATATATGTATGTATTGCATTCAGACATCAGATCCACACTCTGATTCTCTCACTGCAAAACATCTGACCAATGGCACCGTAAATGGGGATGAAGGGTCCCAAAATAGGAATCCCTTATAATTATTGTCATTATCCCTTCCTCCACAGTTGAACTGATCTGCCTTGCAACAAAATATCCAGCACTTGCAAGTCTTGAACCCAGGACCCTGCACAACATAGCCATAACAAGTTATTAGTAAGTCATCTCAGCTGTAAGCTGCTAGGATGACTTCTCTAACATATCCTGCAGAACAGTCAGTCTACCATAGGGAATGTACAATGTGGCAGCACTAAACATTCTAATGATACATACACACATACACACACACACACACACACACACACACACACACACACACACACACACACACACACACACACACACACACACACAAATATATAAATACTTATAGATATACATAAAGACAGTATATATAGGGTGCACAGCATATCAAACAGCCATTATTCCTACAGTTGCTACCTTTTCAAATGGCCAGTGTCTGATTCTTTCCTACTAATGAGAATTATTGCATGAAACATATACCCACCCACACAATGCAAAGGACATGACACCACATTCAGTTTGCATACATATAAATGCTTATTTGTGTACTATTTCAGTTGTTTATGCCATTGCTTGTAGCATTTAGGTGTTTGAAATACATAAGAACTGATTAATGCAACCCTCAAAGAAAACATATGATACAGTAATCTGTAAAACATAACATACTTTGTTGTCTAGGCTAAAGCATTCAAGTAGTACAACAGTGAAAAACACACTTGCCTTGAAGATGAGAACCAATTAACACTTAATTACAGATGTAGTTCAACAGCCTCCAATTACACTGTGTACTCAACCCCCTAGGGGGAAAAGTATCAGTTGTCACAATGTAAATGTATCTGTTACATAACGTCACTATCACACTGACAAACAAAACTGTGTGCAAGACAATAAGGTCTAGCCCACCACTGTTCCCATGGTGAAACATATAAAAATGTACAGCCATATACCCTCATGTTTCTTATTACTGATATTCCTCACATATTGTAACAACCTAGGTTAAAAACATTTAATACCCCTCCCCCATAAAATGTCTTACAAGGGCATATAACAATGTTCTCCATACACTGACCTCCAGACTGTACAGGGCCACACATGTTTTGTCCAGTTGTAGCCCTCATATATATGGACCCTACCCCACAATTTGTGTGTGAGTCCACAACATCACTGGAATGATAGCAGGAAAGTCAGCACTAAATAATGATAGACCATTACCTAGCAGTGTCTTACTGCAAGACATCTGGACAAAGTCTGGTATGTAGGTGGAGGATAGAGGTTGAAACACAAGGCCATATTTAAAATATTAATGTTATACACTGTGAAAGTTGCTGGTGTTACAGGATTGGTTGCAACATACCCTTACTCAGGAATATGAAGTCAGAAACACAAATGGATTTTGCTATCTACTGATAGCAATCAATGGAGAGAATGCTACTGATATGTCAGGGACAAGACCTGTGTGGGGAACAGACAAAACATAGCAGCCAATCCTCTGGCCATCATGTGGATAGGCCCACACTTGAGAGCTATGCAGACAGACTGCATTTCATGCAAAACTAGCATGAACACACAAACCCTGTAAAACCAGCAGTATTCAATGCATATAACAGCAATAATTACACACTGTCCCTAGGTCTGGAACCTTATACAAACATGTAGTTGACCTGTGTGAACACGCCTTTTTGTAAGTGGTATAGCTACCTGCTGTCTGTAACACTGCTGCCCACACATAGGAAAGATGTCTTCCATACAGGAAAGATAAAGAGGCAATGCCCGCACTATCACTGCATACAACAAAATAAAATGTGTACTGTTACTGATTGTTGCATTGCCATGATACTGATATAGGTACTACAGTAGGCATGCTTATCACATAGTAATCAGAGAAGTGTACAACTGTGTTATGCCCCACTGTCCATGCCTACCACAAACAGCTATATCAACACCCACATACACTGGATATCAAAGTGTACACACCCCGGTTGGAATGCCAGGTCTATGTGCTGTATGCCATTGAGACCACAGGAAGTCATGTCAAAGCATTTCTCACCTCAAATATGACCCATAACCTGTAAAATTCTATTTAAAAAGAAACAAAGCTGTTTCATGGAAGGTGAGCAACCATTGCCAAGTGAATATGTGATATGACATTAGAGTACACATCAAGACAACTGGATGCTGTAAACACTCAGCAGGTGTTTACACAACATACCAGTGTTAGGGTGTGCACACACATTCATCTGGCTTACTGTACTAAGTATTACTTCCCATATGCTGGAGGGACAGGTTCATAACCCAGAGACTGCCCATGCTATGGAACAGACTTCCCATACATGTCAAGCAGAGCACCTCACTGGCCCTCTTCAAGAGAAATCTTGATGAGTGGATGGAAAATAGAAAATTCACCACAGGGATTGCTCCAGTGGCTTTAGTTAACAGAGGCACTGGGAACTAAGGTCGGGTGGCATGATGCCAGGGTAATCCCATGGGTTAGACTTTTAAAGGCTCCAGGGCTATTAGCCTAGTACACACCTATGAACCTATATGTTTCCACAGGACAGTTTATGTTCCCTATTGAACTGAGCAGGCTATAGAACACATCACAGGTGGGGATTGTGTTGACATGTGCTTTTGTGGAGTCATGTTCCAATTGCACAAGTACCATGCATTGTAACAGTGGTGTGTATACTTCATGTCCACTGTAGCTATATGGAATCAGCAGTACCTTACCTGTACAACCATCCTCCACCAACGATAGAGTAATCCCCCTTGGTGGAGACCACCAAGACACAAAGCACATAATAGGTTGTTACAGTGGCTTTACAGGGACACATAGGTGCAGACCACAACTTGGAAGCAAGTGCACCTCTATCTGAGCAAGCGTGTAGGTTCACAGGTTACTTCCTGTAAGGCTGACTATGATTAGAAATCAGACACATGCAAACCACCAAGGCCAGTTGCAACCATGTCTACACATATGTATGCAATCTCAGAGCCAGTAACACAAGTCAACCTGTACTTGGGGTAAAGCACATCTCAAACATACATGCCATGGATACAGGCAACCTGCATCAGACAGGATAGGTTGGAACAGTGGCATCCTGTCCACAATAGTAGTACAGGGGGATATGCACATCACCCACACTCCTGCCCATATCAGTGGTGAGCATGGACATAATGCCGACTGATGGCAACAACAGCAAGTCTCCATGGGGCATGAGAACATCACAGTTTGCCTCTTACATTAACACAGGCATGTGCTCACAGTCCTATCACACACTACAGTCAAACACACTCATGCCACCATCCACACAACATCCACATGGAAGATGGCCACTGTCATCCCTCTACACAAAAATGAATGGTGTGTAGTGGATTATGCCATTAAGTGTCCAACATTGGGGGAACTGGACAGGTCAGGGCCAGGAGTGTAATGTAAGATATACACACCATGACAGCTTACAGTGTTATGGTATAGTCTGGATTATTTGCAAGTAATACCCACTGTTGATGTGCATGTGGACAACTGTATGAGGTCCCTTGACCTTTTTTCCTGTTTATGTCTTCCAGGTACAATGTCCCAGGAATGCCTGCCTGCATACACACCACTGGAAAATGATGCTATAATCCAGATGTTCTTCGTGTTTCACTGTTGCAGTCGTCACTTTTGGGTTATCTGCTTGCAGTAGCCCTCAGTCAGCCTGATTAACAAAGTCTTGGGTCCTGCGTAAGTTGCTGTCCCTTCTTCCATGATGTCAGGTCATCAGGGGTATAAAACATGCAGCCAACACCATTAAATCAGTCTTTCTTGCTGGGCAGTGCCTGAAGCAGAAGCAGTTCGCAAGTGCCGGACAGTTGACTCCTGAAATTTTCCGTTTTTGAGTTTCAAAACCGAAGTCTTCGACTAAAGCTAAGTACTCCATTGGGGAAACTTTTTCTTGCTCCTTGCGATGTCATTAAAAGTTAATAATTGCATTACTTGTGGAAAGCAAATCCATCATAAAGATTTTCATTCGTACTGTATTCCTTACCTAGGCCCTGACCACGACGCACCGTGCTGTCGGTTTTGTGCTTTATTTAATCAATTCACTATCCGTCGTCAGTATATTTTCGCCCCTAAATATTTCACTTCTCGGTTTAATTATTCAGAAATGTCATTGGTTAGCCATCCGACTACTGGGATTCTGAAAAAACTCAAGGATAAAGACAGAGACAGGCTGCCGAGGTCCAAAACTGCTGACGATACTTCTCCTAAGCCAGTTGCCAGTTCGCTGGTACTCAGTGAGGCACTTTCGCAGCCCCTGATACCCGCCACTTCTGATTTGCAGGCCTCTACTGAGACCCATTCAGAGTCCGTATGCCACAAGATACTGCAGCTATGGAACCTGCGGATGTCTGTACCTTGGATGGGTCCGGAGCTGCTGTGCAGGCACCGGCTTCTGTGGGTGTATTCAGGCCTATGGACTTGCATATTAAACTGATGCCTCCTTCCTCTTTTAGGCCTAAATCTCGAACCATGCCTAAAAAACGATGCCCAGGCTGCATGCTCAGGCCTCTATGCCTAAAAAACAAATGATAAGAATGGCTGAAGATCTTATAACTTAAATAAGGATAAGCCAGCCTCCCCCTTCTAAGAGACCTAGGACTGAAGTTGTTTATGTATCTTCTGACCTGGATTCTGAATTTTCTGATTCTTCTGATGATCTGGATTTGCCCTTATCTACTTATGAGGATTCTGATGCAGAGGACTCTATTCCCTCTGCTTCCCCTCCAGAGGATTTTTTCTTTTGGTGAAACCTTACATACTCTAAGGGAGCACTTCCACTGGGAAAGCCAGGATTTTTCTGATTCAAAAAAGAGGCTTAGGAATTTCTTACTCCTGCCTCAGCATAGGCCTTTAGCTATTCCTCCTGTACTAGACATTGTTGATGATGCTTTATCAGAATCTAGTTTGGCCCATGATTCTTTATCTCCTGCTCCCAGAAAACCTGACAAATATTACAAGGTTCCTGATTCACACAAGTTCTTTTTTAAAAATCATATTGCGGATCCAGAGACTATTTCGCAGGGACCCAAGGCCATTAAGGCTTCTACTGCTAAAAATTCTACCCCTTCGGATAGAGACTCCAGGGCACTGGATAGATGGGGTAAAAAGGTTTACACTTCTGTAACCTTGGCCATTAGGGCTTTAAACTGCCAGTTTCATATGTTAAAGTATCAACAACATGTTATTGGATTGCTTAAACAGAAAATGATGTTGATTCCTGACTGTGCAGAAAATAAAGAATTACAGGATTTAATGCACTCTGCTGAACAGGTTGGAAAACATACTTTGCAATGTGGATTTGATTCTTTAGAGGCCTCTTGCAGGGCTGCTGTTACTGGTTCTGTGCTTAGAAGGCATGCTTGGCTGAAGGAGCAATCTTTACCTGATCATGTTAAAGCTAAACTGCTGGATGCCCCTTTAAATCGGGACCTCCTGTTTGGCAACAAGGCTGAGGAAGTTCTTAAAAAGATGGAAGATAAAGCTAAATCTATGCAAACTGTTAAAGATTTCTTACAAGTTCAGCCTCCTAGGTTTAGTAGGCACTGGCCCTCTAAGAATTGGTCCTTTCCAGCCTCTTCAAGGTCTTCTCAAGCCAAACCCAGACATAGCAGGAACCCCAGATTTCAGTCCCAGGGGACACACAAGACTAAGCAGTGGGGGGGGGGGGGTTCCACAGCCAAATCAGGGAGTAGTAAGACTCCCCCTATGGAAAACAGTCTCAATGACTTGCTTCTAAAACTTCCAAGCACTTCCCAACTGAATGCTCCTTTAGGCGGAAAGATTGGTCTGCAGGCCAAAAACTGGGAACTCATTACCCAGGGCAAATGGGTTTTAAATATAGTGTCCCAAGGATACAGATTTCACTTCCAAACCTTACCAACACCAAGCGGGTGGCCAGATCTACTCCCAAATCAGTGGGCAGAGGCCCAAAATCAAGTACTCTCTATCTTAAGCATGGGGGCTATTCAGTTGGTACCAGAAGAGGAAAAGGGACAAGGGTTCTATTGGAGACTTTTCCTGGTACCCAGAAAAGGCAATACATGGCATCCTATCCTGGACCTTTCTACTCTAAATACCTTTCTGGTGATTCCAAAATTCAAGATGCTGACTCTTCACCAGCTGCTTCCTATGCTAGGCAAAGATGCATGGTTGGCAACACTAGATTTAAAAGAAGCATACCTGCACATCCCTATCAGGGAGTCTTGTAGAAGATACCTACGCTTCAAAGCAGGCTACATGCATTATCAGTTCTCTGCACTGCCCTTTGGCTTATCTACTGCGCCCAGGGTATTCACAAAGTGCCTAGCTCCAGTCATTGCATTCTGCAGGCAAAGAAATATTCAAATATACCCATATCTGGATGATTGCCTAATTCAGACAGAAAGCCAGGGCATACTTTTGAATCATCTGGCCTTTGCTCAAAGGGTACTGACTTGTCTGGGTTACACCATAAACAAAAATAAATCACACCTGGTACCCTGTCAACAAATTATATTCCTGGGAGCAAGCTTGAATACAACTTTAAATCCAAAAAGCAGGCAAACAAGGAAAAATCGCACAAATAAACAAAAGAATTAACCTGGATGCCACTTTTCAGTGAAACAATAAAGCCATGGAGAGAAATGTAGGCAGACTTCTGTTTAATAGTAAAAGCCACAAAACAACAAAACACATAAATGTATTCAACACTTCATTTTCATTTCTAGCACTTCCTCAGATGTGGGCTGTCACAAACCAATCCACTTCATTACTTAGACTCCTGATACTTTTTTTCTCAGCTCTTACCTCCTAGGTAGGGCTCAGCCTAAAGCTGGGGAAAAAGTATCAGGAGTCTAAGTAATGAAGTGGATTGGTTTGTGACAGCCCACATCTGAGGAAGTGCTAGAAATGAAAACAAAGTGTTGAATACGTTTATGTGTTTTGTTGTTTTGTGGCTTTTACTATTAAATGGAAGTCTGCCGACATTTCTCTCTGTGGCTTTATTCTTTCGCTGAACAGTGGCATCCAGGTTCATTCCTTGAACACAACTTCCCAGATGGCTTTCCTCACGCTAGAGAAATAGATTCATTTGACAACCTACTTCAAACAAGTAGCCACAAAAACTCAGTTATCTGCAAGGCAAATACTGCAAGCCTTGGGGTTTATGGCCTCCTGCATTCTTCTAATTCCATATGCAAGGCTACATATGAGGAAACTGCAGTGGTATCTCAAAAGCCTATGGTGTCAACATTCTCAGGATCTAGAAGCAATGATACCTATCATACCTTGCCTGTGGTTAGAGTTCCTTTGGTGGGCAGAGGCCTGAAACCAAAACAGGGGACTACCATTCACACTACCCCCTGCCGTCCAAACCTTAACAACAGACACATCAGACTATGCATGGGGGGCCCACCTGGCAGGGAAGTGCATTCAGGGCAAATGGAACCCAAGTCAAATGCACCTGCATATCAATCAAAAAGAAATGTTAGCTGTACAGAATGCTCTGATAGCTTTCAAGGACCACATTCTTCCAGGACAATTAATGATAAAGACGGACAACACCACTGTTATGTGGTACATAAACAAGCAGGGGGAGACACATTCTTACCCCCTCTGCAGTCTAGCCATGGCATTGTGGAACACAGCCCTGAGCTATCAAGTACATTTACAAGCTCAATTTCTGCCAGAAAAACTAAATACACTGGCAGACGAACTAAGCAGAAACCTCATGGACCCACACAAGTGGAAACTAGAACCAAGGATTTTCAACATGTTGACAAGCAAATGGGGGAGCCCAGATATAGACCTGTTTGCCTCCCCCCAAAACTATCAGTTGGACAAATTCTGCACAAGGATTCCCCAAAAACAACCTTGGAATGTGGATGCTCTGTCCTTCAGCTGGAAAAACCTATCAGTTTATGCCTTTCCTCCTCTGCCTCTGCTCATCAAAAAAAAGTACTACTAAAAATCAAACAAGACAAACCAAGGATGATTCTGATTGCACCAGACTGGCCATGCCAACACTGGTACCCCCTCTTGTGCAGTTTGTCCCTGTGGGCACCATGGCACCTGCCTCAGACTCCTACTCTATTGCCTCAGCAGGAGAACCAAATTCTCCACCCTCAACTTCAAACACTGAATCTAGCAGCCTGGCTAATTACACAATGTCTCCTTTACCATCCCTCAGTAAACCAGTGATGGATATAATTTTAGAGACAAGGAGGCCTAGTACCAGAAAGTCTTATGCAGAAAAATGGAAAAGATTCTGTGCCTGGAACCAAGCTCAAGGGATGAGCGCAACAGTGCCCAATTTACCTCAGATTTTACAATACTTAACTGAGATGCCTCATAAGGACCTGTCTTTCTCCTCCATCAAAATTCATGCCTCAGCCATTTCAGCTCATTATAACACAGAACCTCCCCTCTTCTCTCATCCACTACTTAAGCAGTTTCTCAGAGGGGCCAAAAATCTACGACCACCCAGGAGAGCTCCAACTCCAGCATGGGACCTCAACATTGTATTGGAAAAGCTCACCCTTCCTCCTTTCAAGGCAGCTGCCACTGCGGACCTAAAATTCCTTTCTTGGAAAACAGCTTTCCTTTTAGCAATCACTTCAGCAAGAAGGGTATCTGAATTACAGACCCTCATGGCAGTGGAGCCTTTCATCATCTTTCATGCAGACAGGGTGCCCCTCAAGACCAATCCCTCCTTCATGCCCAAGGTGGTATCTAGTGTGGCCCTTACTCAGTCCTTACATTTGCCAACCTTCTTTCCTAATCCACAGAACAAAGGGGAACATATTCTGCACTCCTTAGATGTGCACAGTCAACTTAGATTCTACTTGGACAGAACTGAACCTCAAAGGAAATCTGATCAACTGCTGGAGGCATTTGCTGCAGGGGCAGAGGGGAATGCTACTTCAAACCAAACCATTTCCAAATGGATAGGCCATTGCATTCATTTCTGCTACAAACACCATGGAAAACCTATCCTACAAGGGATCAGACCCCACTCTACCAGGGCTACATCTACCTCTACAGCCTTTCTCAGAGGTGTCCCTACCAGGGAGATCTTAGAAGCTGCTACCTGGAGTTCTGTACATACTTTCACCAAGCATTACCATCTGCCAATTTTCTCTAAATCCAGTGCTGGCTTTGCCACTGCAGTCTTGCAAGGCCTTTTAGCTGGTCCTAATTCTATTTAAATTCCTCCTCCCACCCTCAGCTTTGGGAATATACCCAAAAGTGATGACTACAACAGTGAAACATGAAGAACATAGTACAGTTGTGTACACTTACCATAAATGTAGATGTTAGAGTGTATTCACTGTTGCAGTCCTGGTTACCCTCCCTCCAGCCCCCTTATTTTTTGGATATACCTCTACTTTCCTTTGCTATCTTCAAAAGCTTTTTAGTGTATTTGCTTTTTTGTTGGAGGTATAACCTTGTATATTTATAGATTTAATTGCTTCCCATTAAGGGGGCACCTGACATCTGGGGCAAGAAAAACTGATGTAATGGCATCAGCTGCATGTTTTATACCCCTGATGACCTGACGTCATTGAAGAAGGGACAGCAACTGATGCAGGAGCTAAGACTTTGTTAATCAGGCTGACTGAGGGCTACTGCAAGCAGATAACCCAAAAGTGATGACTGCAACAGTGAATACACTCAAACATCTACATTTATGGCAAGTGTACACAACTTTACTTTCCTCATAGTCCATCATGCCATCCTCTTCGGCCACAGGGCCCAGGATCTGCAGGAGAGGACCAACCTGTGGAATGAGCTCGTCCACAGGGTAAACAATGTCAGCCTGCACAACCACAATTATGGGCAGGTGCGGCATCACTGCGCAGATCTGATCCACAATGCCCATCAGTGTGCCACTGCAGTTAGGAGGGACCAGCTAGCCACAGCTGGGGGTCATGCCATCTAGCCCCCACTGACACATGCCGAGGAGCTCCTCGCCAGCCTTCCGGCACCCACCAACCAAGCCAACAAGCTGAAGACAGCATTGTGGAGGTGGGTGTCACCCACACAATGGATGAGGAGCGTGCAGGTAAGGCCCCAGGGCACATTAGTAGACCACTGTTGCTTATCCATTTTCATCTGTAAAGTATCTACATGCATATGTCAGATAAGATAGTCTGTTGCTGCAGTGTAGTAATGAACAGATGTGCATAATCTCTAGTATTGTGGGTTTGTACTGTTGATGTGCTGACATGCTGCTCCCACCCTGTACCAATGCCACAGGTGTGGCTACTGACATTACATCTCTCACGCAACTATTTAGGTTTCTCTGGTAAAGCTGGTGATTATGAAGTTGTTTTGTTCTGGTTTGCCAATACGCTGGCCATGTTATGGCCATGCTATTTTCCATGCACACCAGTAACACACCTACCCATAATGCATACTGTACATGTTCAGTTATTGTTGCTGTTAACTGCACTGCATCACAGTGATCACCATGGTGGCATATCTGAAAGTTATGTAAGAGTTCTGCAGTATACCTAACAACCTGCTAGTGCAAGATTTGTGGACACAGATGAACATAATGGTGGGACAAATGCCTACAGTAGGGACATGTCTGAAACATTACCCTTATACAGTGGTTACAACAGTGTATACACCACTATTACAATGGCAACTGTTCATGATCTAAACAACGGCAAATCACAATACCACATTCCATACTTTTTACAACCTGTAATGTGATCCTAACATGAACAATGTATGTGTAAGATGGAAACCTATGTTAGGACAACAAATATGGGAAATACATACATATTGTGGAAGCAGCTTGTGAGGTACTGACAGCATTCACTCTTCTTGAGTACAGACCTTCCATCAAGTACAGGGCCTTAGTGTCACACCAAGTAATGGTCTGCTCTTCAAGAAGTATGTCCATGACATTTGCCCACTCACCTGCAACAGAGGCAACCATGGCTTGCACACATCTTACAAACCATGAAATGGATCCCATATCTGAAAGGTAGCACTCAGGAGTGGGAAAAGTAGCCTTACCTCACCATTGCATATACCATGGCAAACAGTGCAGACAGTCATGCATGTATGTATGAAGTATGGGACAACATTAATGTAGAAAATAAATAGATGCCCATCCAAAACAGATGGCAACATATGTTGCAAACTGGTCATGGAGGTTGTCCAGAAACATGCAGCAACACTGGGGGACTTGCAGAAATGTCTAGCAAGTACTGCATGTGCAGTAGCTGTGTCAACAATTGCCTGGAATCTGCATGAGTGTGACCTATGGGTTAGGGTAATCAGACAGAAGAGTTGTTCCACAGGCAACATCATCCAGGGCTCTCTACAGATAGTATATGCATAACATCAAGTCTCCCAAAGGCATGTGTTGCAATGTGTAAGGTGTTATAAGACCAAAGCTGAAACCTACAGAAAGTATTCATAAAGATACATGTGGTGCACAAGCAACACCTCACTCCACCTCAGGACCGCTATCCCCACTTTTACCTTGCTGGTGTTCTGTTCATTAACAGGAACTAGGCCGGTAGACATGGTATTCGGAATTTAGAACACTGCAAAATAACACTCATGTGTGGCCCATAGTTGTCAAGCATCTGCAATAAGGCTGAGGATGGGGAGGGGTGTCATTCTGAAACACAACAGTGAACTGAGAAATACATCAAATGCTCAATAAGAAAGGCTGTATCTGAACACAGTAAAGGTCATGAATT